>NW_027271106.1:80000-570000 GCF_040938485.1 Diadema antillarum
TTAAATGATGTTGTCATTTACCAGCACTCTTGATTTGCAACATTACATTCTACATCACTTATGATATTGTACAAGGCTACTTCGAAAAACCATAGGACAGCAAACATGCCAATATTTCTAATTCTAACACATGTATAACTTTTATCGAGTGCAATTGGCAATATAAACCTTTTGTTTGGTCACAGTAGAAGGTCTTCTCTTTTACTCAAACAAACATCTGTCATGCATTGATACTACCATTTTCAATCTGTGGCTTAATATTGAGGCTGTGTTGGCTCCTTGATGGGGATTCTTTTGTGTCTTTCGCATGACACTTACACCATGTACTACCAAGGAAGTGAAGACCACAGAGCAAATTGTTCGACTAGAGGGGGGCAGAGAGAAGTCGCACTAGCTTATTTACAGGTCTATCGAGTTCTGTAGCAGGACTTGTGCGTCTACCTTTGTGATCTAACAGTCCATCAGACATCAGAAGCTTCACCTTTCTCACTCTCCCATCGGCACTTGGGTAGACACTGATGACTCGAGCCAAGGGCCACTGGTAGCGGTGTCCATCATTCTCCTTGGAGATGACGATGTCGCCGATCTGAAGATCTTCACCTGAGCGTTGCCACTTCTGCCGTGTCTGCAGCACCTGGAGATACTCCTTCCTCCATCGCAACCAGAATTCATTGGAGATGTGTTGCACACGTCTCCACCACTTCCGTGAGTAGATGTCCTCCCGCTGGAAGACCCCTGGGGGTGGAAGAATTATTTTTGGCTTGGCTGTCAGCAGGTGGTGCGGCGTTAACGGCTCTGGAGCTTCGCTGTCACACAAGTTACTGGTTGTCAAAGGCCGAGAGTTGATGATAGCTTCAGCTTCCGTCATGAAGGTCCTGAATGCTTCGTCATCCAGTTGACTACCAGCTGACTTCAGCAAGGGTTCAAGTGCTCTACGTACTGACTGAATCTGTCTTTCCCATACTCCTCCCATATTGGAAGCATGGGGCACATTCATCTTAAATGGTACCCAGTCACATCCGTTTTCCAACAGATACTCTCGCACCCTCTCCTGGTCCATCTCTGACAAGGCTTCCCTCAGCTCGTTACGTGCCCCAACAAAGGTTGTAGCCTGGTCAGACCGCAACACCCTCACAGATCCACGCCTGTTCATAAAGCGTCGCAACGCGTTGATGAAGGCACTGCTGCTGAGGCTATTTGCTGTCTCCAGGTGGACACTCCTGGACGACATGCACGTGAACAGCACCCCATACCTCTTTACTTCACTGCGTCGTTCCTTGATCAGGAATGGCCCAAAGTAATCAACTGCACAGTAGGAGAATGGTGGCGAGGGTTCTACCCTTTCCTCTGGCAGCTCTGCCATCTTCTGCTGGGACAGCTGACCTCGAAGCCTTCTACAGATCACACAAGAGGAAATGCATTGTGACACTGCTGATGTGCCTCCTATCACCCAATATCCCTTCTGGCGCAGCTCATTGTGGGTGATTCCTCTGCCCATGTGCTGGGTTCTCTGGTGACAGTCACGAATCAACAGCGTGCTAATGTGACACTTACGAGGAAGGATGATGGGATGTCTGATGTCCTTGGACAAGTTGGCGCGATCTATCCGACCACCAACTCTGATGATTCCCTCACTGTCCAGGAATGGGTCCAGCCTGAACAAGGCACTGGTTTTCTTGATTGCTGCATTTCTTGTGCGGACTTGGCCTCTGTCCACCACATCACCAGTGTTCTCTAGACCTCTCAGTACCTGCAGTTCTTCATGGAAGTGCTCATGCTGTACACTCCTTAGGATAACTCTTTCCGCTTCTTGCATCTCAGCCACTGTTATGGGTGGAATTCTCGTTTCCCTTGTTCCAGTGGTCATCTTTCGATCGTGTCTCCCTTTCAACTTCTCCTTCAACTGCAGGCAATGCGCGATTGCTCGCTTGGCTGAGTGCCATGTAGAGAAGCACTCAAGGCGACTTGACTCCAAGTGGCACATTCTCTCTTCCAGCTGTGTTTTCAGGGCAGTTGCACGTTTCACTTCGGGGTCATCATCATCGATGGTGCAGGAATCTTCTGCGGTCGGCTGGAACACTCCATCCTTCCACAAGAAGTCGGGCCCTTTGAACCAGATGTCGTTGGAAGTGAGTTGCTGAGCTGTCATGCCTCGAGATGCCTTGTCTGCAGGATTCTGAGTAGTGTCTACGTAGAACCATGAGTCAGGATTGGTATGGTCCCTGATGAGCTGTACCCTGTTGGCCACGTACACGTGAAACCGCCTGGCTTCATTCTTGATATAGCCGAGTACAACCTGGCTGTCTGTCCAGAAGAATTCCTTCATGTCAACATATTTCAACTCGGATCTTAGGAATGAGCTTGTCTTTGCAGAAACTGTTGCTGCTGCCAACTCCAGCCTTGGAATTGTAATGGGTCTCAAAGGGGTCACTCTGGACTTGCCAAGCACTAGTGTACAGTGTGTCTTTTCATGATTGTCCACAAGACGGATGTATGAGCACTGCCCATATCCTGTTTGACTCGCATCGGAGAAATGATGAAGTTCCACAGCCTGGATCTCCCCGAAACCGCTTGGTTTGAAACACCTGGGTATCCTGAGCTTCTCTAGCTCATGTACATCAGTCAGCCACCTTTCCCAGCACGGTTGAAGGTCATCTGGCATCGGGCAATCCCAGTCTAGATTCCTTCGGCAGAGCTCTTGTAAAATCTGCTTCCCCTTCAACATGACAGGGCTCAGGAAGCCACACGGGTCATAAATTGAGCTGACCACTGAAAGAACGCCACGCCTGGTGAAGGGGCGTTCCTTGAGCTCAATCTTGAAGCCAAAGATGTCATTCGCGATGCACCATACAATTCCAAGGACTCTCTCTATTGTCTGGGGGCCTTTGTCAAGGTTAAGGCTCTCAGTGTCGATGGCTCTGTCCTCTAGTGGAAAGCTCTCCAACACTTCCTGGCTGTTTGAGGCTATCTTGTGAAGACGTAACCCTGCCTTCTCACAAAGTCCCTGGCTGCTTTTCAGGAGCTGGATCGCTGAAGGAACATCTGGCTCAGATCTAAGGCCATCGTCTACATAGAAGTCTGTCCTGATGTAGTCGGCTGCTGAGAATCCGAATTCTCCTTCACCATCATCTGCCGCTCGCCGCAACCCAAATGTTGCTACTCCTGGTGAACTTGCTGCGCCGAAAAGATGAACTTTCATGCGGTACTCTACCACAGGCCGCTCTGGGTTCCCATCTTCCCACCAGAGAAATCGCAACAGGTCTCTGTCTTCAGGAGTGACGTAGAACTGGTGAAACATGCTTTTCACGTCTGCAGTCACAGCGATGTAGTCTTTGCGGAACCTGCAAAGCACACCCAGAAGGCTATTCATCATATTTGGTCCCTGCAGCAAATTGTCGTTCAAGGACACACCTTGATATTTCGCAGAGCAGTCGAAAACCACACGGATTTTGTTCTTTCTAGGATGATACACACCTGTGTGTGGTATGTAGTTCACTCTCTTCTGGACTCCTAGACCCTCTGTCGGCACTCTCTCTGCATAGTTTTGGATGACATCATCCATGAATGCTCGGTAATCATCGCAGAACTGTTGGTTCTTCCTCAGTCTGGCTGACAACTGGTTCCATCTCTTGATTGCGAGGGGCTTGTTGACTGGGAGATTTGGCTCCTGAGCCTTGAGTGGCAATGGCATTTCGTAGTGCCCGTCCTCACATCTTTGAACACCCTTCTCCAGGATCTCCATGAACTTGGTCTCTTCCACTGAGTAGGGCTCTCCCTTAGAGTCTGTCTCCTTGAAGTCTTGTTCAAGGACCTGGAGGACCTTCTCAGCACTGAAAACCTCTTTTACCTTGCTGGAAAAGGTGAACCTAGGATGTTTCTCTGTCACTGTCATCCTATTACAGACTCCTTCATCACTGGTTGCTGTCAGACAGACACTCCCAACAACTCCCCAGCCAAGGAGAGATCTCTGCGCATAGGGGTCGTCCTCTCCACCACAGATGATCTCCCTTGGCCTGATGGCTCTGGGGCAATTGTTTCCAATGAGTAGAGACACCTCCACTGCAGGGTTATACGGCATCAGGTGGTCTGCTATGGGTGCAAGATGAGTCCAACGTCTCAGCACCTGGCCCTTTGGGATCTGGGAGCGCCTTGCAGGGACCTCATCTCTGGTGAAGCAGTCTGGTAGCTTGATGGTGTGCTCTTTATTGAAGTCCAGCACCTCGAGACCACTGATTTTCTTACTCCTCACTTGTGCACTGTGGTGCATAGTGGTCAGTTGGAGTGTTGTGTCTGGTCCTTCAATGTCAAGCTTTTGCCGCAGTCCCTCAGAAATGAACCCAACGTTCGACTGATCGTCCAAGATGGCGTACTGTAGCACTTCCTTTCCAGGATTACTTCTGTGCCTCACCCAGACCGGAACTATCATACAGTGCTCCCGACCATCCTGGTCTGGCAAGGAACACACAGTTGTGCAATTGGTTGAGCCCTGTGGTTTCACATCCCGATGGAGACAGGCTAGGTGGGTTCCCTCACACACCTTGCATTTCCTTCTCTCTGTGCAGTCTTTCACTCGATGGGCATCTGTTTTTGCACATCCCATGCACAATCCCTTTAGAAAGAAGAAGGCCTTCTTGGACTTGTATGAAACCTTCTGAAATTCTTGACATTCATCCAAGTGATGTGCCTGTTCGCAGTATGGGCATGAGGAATATTGCCCGTGCTTTGTGTTTGGTCGGCTTGTTGTTCCAGATGTGGAGAATGTTCGGCCAGAGTTGCTGCTTGTGGTTCTACCAGACGCAGGTTTTGCCTGCACATCATGTCTCGGGCTCTCTAGCTCAGGCATGTTGGCCTTCTCAGCTGCCTCTCTCACAAAATTTGCAAACTCTGTGAATGTTGGATAGCAGCATTTTCCACCTTGTGATTTTTTCTTCAGCACTACGTCCCGCCACTTCGAATCCAAATAGTGCGGCAACTTAGCCAAGAGCTTGGCGTTCTCTTGTGGGTAGTCCAGAATGCCTAGGTTGGGTACCATGACCTTGGCTGCAGTGACCTTGTCCAGAAAATCAGAGAACTCTCTCAAAGCTTTACCATCCCTGGCATTAAGTTTGGGCCACCTCTCCAGACGGTTCATGTAGGAACAGCTCACTAGCGTGCTGTCTCCATACCGCTCCTTCAGCACAGATCTGGCCCTCTGGTATGCATCATCAGTTCCAAGGAGAAGGTAATGGTCGACCACATCCTTTGGTTCTCCCCTCACATATTGTCCAAGGTAATTTAACTTCGTTGTGGGATCTACCGGTTTCGAATCGATCAGAGCATCAAATGCATTATTCCACATCGGAAATTGGAGAGGATCTCCCGCAAAAACTGGAACTGTTATTTTTGGCAATTGACCAGATGCAGCCAGCTGACGACTGATGGCACCTTGTTGCCTGCTTGCATCTGCCATGTGCAACATACATCTTTCCATTGTACTGGAGATTCGATCCAACGCAGTCGCTGTTTGCTCTGATTCGGGTTGCTTCTCTGCATAAATATGCGCTGTTTCCACTTGAACATGTGAAGGCGGGTTCTGTTGAGATGGTGCTTGATGCTGTTCTGACTGTGCATGATCCAAGAACTTTCTCAGATCATTTTCTTTCCCAGATTGCTGTTCTCCTGGCAACTCAGGCTGATCCATTCCAAGCATATCACCCATCTCATCAACCACTTTCTGGACTGCTTCATTTTCTGCAATTTCTCTCTCCAATTGCAACTTCTGCAGCATTTCCTCCCCTTTCAGTCTCAGCATTTCTGCCTGCATTTCCTCATTCATTTTCCTCCTTTTTTCTTCCAATTGTTAAAGCTTGACTTGTCTTTCCTTTTCTGCAAAAGCCAACCTGGCCTTCAGGGCTGCTTCTTTCTTTTTGAGCTCAAACTTCTCGCTCTTGATTGAAGCTTTCGAAACGGAACTGACGCAGCTGATGTCACTCATCGCTGCTTCACTTCTATCTGAGGGTGATGCAGACATTTTGTTGTAATGGATAGCAACACAAGTTTGACACAGACAGAGGAAGTGCAGACTTCTGCACTGTATTGCAATTACTGTTCTTGCTTTGCTAGATTGCCTTCGATTATTATTGTGGCTGCCTCAGTTCACGAAGACCTCGTTTGCTGAGGAGTTTCGTTCTCTGTTATACGCCCTGTATTATTATTCGCCATAAGATTCAACAGACGACACTGGAAACACAGATATACGACTAAATCCTGTTTAATCCTTGATTCCAACTTGTCATCGACCTTGAGTGGAGTGGAGTGGAGTGGAGTGGAGATAATAATCTGAAATAGATGTGATACAGACTCACTTCGTATTTGTTTACCCTCATGTAACAAGGTAATAAAACTGTAATACTAAAATCTGCACATATCAGTCTATATTAAATGTTAACTTCATCATGTGTGAATGTACACTGATTATTCAAATTCAACTCTATATTTCCATAAAATAATAACCAAAATAAACTATCAAATAATTTATCTTATTTATGTCACAGCTTTCTGGCTTTGTTATCATAAACAGCATTATTACCATGAATTTAACTTCACTGTACTTATTGAACATTATAACAACATGGATATATGCTATCAAATAACCATCTGAATGCACCCTAATCAAATGTTATATAACTCTGACTCTCCCAACTAATTTACTGAGATATAATATAATCATCCAAACTGTTTTGATTTCCCATTGGGATTTGAATACCCACTAATGCTGATGTATTATACATATATGTATATATTCCTCTCATTTCTTGAACTAACTTCCTTCATCTGTTTGTGAGATAATGTGTTTATTTGTATACTAGTATCAAATAATATCATTATATCACCTGTAAATACAGAATGTTATACCTTTCATCACATTATGTTTGTCACTCTCAATAACTAATAACCTGACTACACAGAGTGCATGTAACTATAATTACTCTCTCACATGCCACAAAGGATGAGTAACCTCTATGTACTTTTATATGTTACTAATATATTACAAGCATGAAAATGACTGAGGATATTGAATATCACCTGTTTATCTCAGTGTTATCCCATTCTAAAATCTGTGATTATAAACGATGCTAAATCATGTGCATAATAATCACTGACATCTATGCTAATTACTTATAGAAAGTTTGAGCACTACAATTAACACAGCAACAGCACTCACCTGATCTCGCCACTCACCACTCATATGCATGCACTACTCATACACAAACAAAGACAAGCACTCATGGGAGCATATACATCCACCTGAATCACAACTCCTTTGTCTACCAATATCTTACATAGTTTGCATCATCTAACTAACTTTCTTACAACATAGAAAGCACACATGGAGTATACAGTGACTACAAAGTGCATGTACTGTGTAACAATAAAGTCATGAAATGTCAGTTCTTACCGAATTCGGGCTTTGAAACACAGAGATCATCAAGTGAATGCTGTATAGAACTTTCTTATACGGTTTCCTCTGCTGCAATGCCTTTCTCTATACAGAAGTGCACAGAAAAGGGGCTCCTCCCCAGTATACCAACCACCTTCACTGAGTTAAAACAAGGGGGTTATTATGGAATGTTTACATTAGCTGGGGACGGAGGGCTTTATCTCCTCCTTGGGTTTGCCTAGACTGACCATTTCAGACCTGTTTACGATAGTTAGTCTTGGCCTGTAACTTCACACAAAAACAATAAAATTGCTAAGACCTCACTACACATAGCTGTAGTGACACCCCCCATTTTAGAGCAAAACTTAGTCCTTTTACACAAACATAGTCTCTATCTCTTAGAAATTTGAATGAGTGTGGCTGTTGATTTCATTTTCAAGCTGTTCAATGATGAGACCTTTGAAAAGTCAAGGAAAATTTATTTGTTCATAATTAAGCTTTTGTGTATTAGATTTCTTTGAAGCATCAGATTACCTTCATATTTGAGACATAATTTTGCTCCTCCATTCATGCAAGGTTTGGTCAAGTGCCAGCAATCATTGTGAATATGTTAATGAGCATTTCAATCAAGTGGTGTACACATGTTTTACATAGACTGAAATAAATGTGTTGTCTTTATGTTCCATTCATGCAGCTGCCCAAAACTTATCACAATCGACCGTCTGAGTTTAACGCTGTAGAGGTTGTCCATCCAGGTGCTTCCTACAATCCTGCATTTGAGGATCACCAGGTAAGGCAGTCGAAGACAAACAGAGTATGGCAAGTCTTGTTATCAAATTCTGGTAAATTTGAACTACATCTTGCAAGTCTATACTTGAGCACACCTTTTGCAAATTGAGTGTAAGGAATTTTTGCAGAAGGTAGTAGCAACTGATTAGTATAATGAATAATGGGCTTATTTTACAATGCACTTACACTTAGAGCTTCTTCTCAAGAATGCTCAGTGATGAGCTGTTGCTGTTGTTATTTTGGTTCTTGGTCCATGTCAGGCAAGCCTACAAAAATTTTTCCCATGCTTTTACGACTTCTCATGGATTACCTTTGAGTGGGAAATATCGATAAACTTTTGATTTGAATAAACTGTTACGATGATGTCTACAGTGTATGTGCTAAAAATGGTAGGCATTATCTATTTGCAATATTGAAGCAGCTGTGAATGGCATATCACTACCAGTGCTTAGAATTTGTTCTCTCCACGATTTTACATACATCCCTTCATCTATTTCTTTGAGTGTAAACACTATTCATTTCTGTGCTGTATTAGACTTGCTTTTATTTTTCCGTATGTTTCCTTCTAACATAAAAATTTTGATTTCCTGCTAATATGTATAATCATTTATGTAATTTTGTAAATGCAGGAATTGATACAGAAGGCAATCAGTGTTGAACTGGAGAGGCAGAAGAAGGAAGACAAGTTAGAAAGGTGGCATAAATTTAAGAAGATCAGCAAACAGGAAGCTGAGGTGAGTTCTTAATCGGTTTTATCGTTCTTGTAAATCTGTCACTCATTTCTTCAAAAAAAGTTATACTGTATTATTCCCAGCTAACACAGGTCTCTCTGGCAGTTTTGAAATCACACAGAATGAAATTTGATTTTGTTATGAAGTGCTTGAGGACTGTAAGTTAACCTGGCAAGGAAGGAAGAGATGAAGAAAAAATTGACATGAACGTTTTGCTGCTCTTTGCCATATTTTCTGAAGTCCTTGTAATTAAATTTAATCACGAGAGAGTGCCCAGGGACATTTCTGTTGAATGTTTAGGAATTCATTCTAAGGTGGTCCTCTTCATAAATTGGTAGTTCAAGGAGATTTCAAGAGTTATACAATATCAAGTAGAGTGGTCACAGGGGCTCACAATTTTGCATCAGCTTGCTCGATTGGCCATCCTCATTAACCCTCACTATGCTCTCATCGCTGATAGGTACATAATAAATTATATACTTGAGTGTTGTCTGTTGTCAGTTGTCAAAGAATACAGATTATCTAATGCCCCTAATCCCCCTTGTGCCACTGTGGTCTTCCTGTGAGACTGAAGCACACTGCTATACCTGAGCAGGCTTATTGCCTTTCCAACTTCGATTAAAGACATAATTTGCCATTTGCAGATGAAACAAAAACCCAGCATTAGTGCTTTAACCCGTTGAGGACGGTTTGATTTTGCTACAACACACATTTCCCATGGACGCTTGCCCGAGTATACTCGGGACTCGTCCTCATCGGGTTAAAATGGTTCTAAAATGTGAGTTAGGGATACATGTAGAAACAACCACTGTGTTAAAATTTGAATCCATATAATCAATGTTAAGTGTTGTTAAAGACACAAAATGTGAACAATAGTTATAATAAAAATGTTTCCAGGCTAACCTGTGTACAGTTACGATTTATTGAGAAAAACACTGATATCTCCTTATATTTAAGGCTTTATTGCGAAAATTTTATATAGTAGGATGTTTTGTGATACAACAGACCTAATACATATGCATCAAATGTGATATCTTGAAAATTTTTTAAATTACTGCTCCCAAAGGTGAACAGGACCTTTAAATTTGGAGTGATTACTGAAAGCTGATGAAAAAGTTTGAAAAGTTCAACTAAGTGTCTTCGCAGATAAAGGGTTAATTGACTGGAAGAGATGCTTCTCTCTCTCTCCCAGAACAACTTCATGAGTGAGATGTCTGCAGGCCTACTTGATGGAGTCAGCAGGGAGGAGAAGAGAGAAAGTGCCTCAGAGGATGAAGGAGAGGGCGGTATGCCGAACCCTCCGGTGATGGCTGAGAGGCGCAAGACGAGGCGGCAGAGGAACAAGGAGAAAGAAATTAAAGCCCAGGTTCGTTGGAGGGAGATAAAGAGTGTATTTTTCTCTTCTTCTTTTCTTCTCTTTGTCTCAGAATTATATAGGCATCTTTGTATTGAGTGAAGTTATATGATATGTATGCATTCTTGTTATGCTACCTTGCCAGGAAAAAAAATTTGCTTTTTCTCACCATAGGCATGCACAATGAGAGAGAGACAAAAATGAAGACATTGTCATGAAATGAATACCCCTTGTAGAAGTGTACTGAAAGGATTCTGCATTTCTTTCTCAAATGTCCTATAGATAACTTTTTAACTTTTCTGTTTCTTAATGTTCCCAGTGCTCATTGCTTGTGCAAATATTTTTGATTGTTTTAACCATTTTTGAATTTGAATCAGGGTACTTGATTTTGTGATATGATGTCCTTTTTTTTTCCTGGCAAGGTAAATGCAAAAAATTTCAAGCAGTTGGAAGCTGCCTGAAGTGTTACCCCCCCCCCCCCCCCCCCACACACACACACACACACACCTACACATACATTTCAGGAATATGACTAATTCTTTAATTGCACAATTGATAGGTAGGTTAGTAGGTTAATAAGTAGCGAGAAAGATGGATGGGTTAAACGATTGATAGATTGATACAGATGAAAGTAATGCTGTGTTTTGTTTATTTTGTCCGGGTTTTTTTTTTTCCCTCGTCTGAAACACAAGTATGTATTCTCTGTTTCTCTAACATCCAACCCTCTCCATGAACTATTATCTTTATCAGCTTAAGAGAGCCAAGGCAGAGAAGGCTGGTAAGATGAGGATGAATGCTGTGTACCGTCTTAGGGCGCTCAAGAAGGAGATTAAGGCCCGGGAGGCGAAGACCACCACCAAGATTGCTGCCAGGAAGGCCAAGGAGGCCCAGCAGAGGGGCAAGACAAAGAGGCTTGGCCGATACAAGTATCCTTTCGGGGTTTTTGTTTGGTTGTTTGTGTTTTTAGGAGTCTATTTAACCCATTTAGGACAAGTCCTGAGTATACTCGGGCAGAGGTGTATGGGAAATGTGTGTTGTAGCAAAATCAGCCCGTCCTCAACAGGTTGATTTATGGGGTATGTGTAACTTTGTCTGATTAGGGTGATGGTTGCTTCTTTGACAGTGGGGTGGAAACCAACAATTGATCTTGAGTAACATGTAGCTGCTGTTATTGTGACAGGCAAGTTCTGTGCAGTCGTGAGGTATGACAAAATAATACACAATTTTGGTTTCTAGGTAGGGTTTTGGGGGGTGTGGTAGTTATGGAAGTATGTGTACGAGATTTTTTCCTACCTCTGACTCAATCAAGCTGTGTTTTGTAGTGGTCCTAGTTTGCTGAAAAGAAAAAGAAATCTTGATGGATATAGAACTATATCTGCATAACAGTTGTGTGCCTATTTTCTGATGTGCTAATGAGACACAACTTTTTTGTCCCCGCCGAACGAGTTCGAGCAGGGGACTATGAAACGGGCTCCGTACGTGTGTGTGTCTGTCTGTCTGTCTGTCTCTCTGTGTGTCTGTCTGTGCGTCCGTGTGTGATCAAAATCTTCAATTTGCTACTTCTCTGCCATTTATGAGCCAATTTTGATTCTGTTTGCTTTATATGATAGCACTACATGGGAGCTTTGAAACTTCTGTAACAGAATTTCAGTTGTGACCTTTGACCTTGACCTTTGACCTATCTTGTACATTTTGCTACAAAATGCTACTCCTTCGCCATTTCTTACCCGATTTCGATTCCGTTTGCTTCATGTGATGGCACTAGGTGAGGGCTTCAAAACATCTACACAGAATTTTGACCTTTGACTTCTTTGACCTTTATAATAATAATAATAATAATATAATGATAATAACCTTAATTTGACCTTGATTTTTGACCTATATTGTACATTTTGCTACAAAATGCTACTCCTTCGCCATTTCTAACCAGATTTCGATTGTGTTTGCTTTATGTGATGGCACTAGGTGAGGGCTTCAAAACTTCTACACAGAATTTTGACCTTTGACTTCTTTGACCTTTGACCTTGATTTTTGACCTATATTGTACATTGGCTACAAAATGCTACTCCTTCGCCATTTCTAACCCGATTTCGATTCTGTTTGCTTTATGTGATGGCTCTAGGTGAGGGCTTCAAAACTTTCTACACAGAATTTTAACCTTTGACTTCTCTGACCTTTGACCTTGATTTCTGACCTATATTGTACATTTTGCTACAAAATGCTACTCCTTCGCCATTTCTAACCGGATTTCGATTTTGTTTGCTTTATGTGATGGCACTAGGTGAGGGCTTCAAAACTTCTACACAGAATTTTGACCTTTGACTTCTTTGACCTTTGACCTTGATTTTTGACCTATATTGTACATTGGCTACAAAATGCTACTCCTTCGCCATTTCTAACCCGATTTCGATTCCATTTGCTTTATGTGATGGCACTAGGTGAGGGCTTCAAAACTTCTACACAGAATTTTGACCTTTGACTTCTTTGACCTTTGACCTTGTTTTTTGACCTATATCGTACATTTTGCTACAAAATGCTACTTCCGGCGGGGACATATATTACGCACCGCGTAATTTCTAATTTTCCTTGTTTCATATGTGTGTATCACTTATTCATCTTTGATGTTTCTTTGGAGTTGAGTGTGTGCCAAAATGAATACATGAATCTTGTATGAGTTCTGTGTTTCCTTGGAATATTCCATAAGCCGTCGTCAAGCACAATCCTTAACCACGGTTTTCCCTACCCCAGATATGAAGAGCTCCCAATCCCTGTCAAACGCTCAACTCAACTGGTTGGGAGCCTGAAGGATCTCAGGGTAAACTACATTCATTTCTTCTTTGTTTGTTTTTGCTTCAAAACCACATATCTTGCTGATTTAATGACCGTAATTCCCTCCTTTGCAAACTTTTACGTGCATTGACCACCACGATGAGAGGTGGTCTGAGTAAGTGACTTTTTATACATTCCTGGAATGTCATGATGCTGTGAATTGTGCTCACCCAAGTGACATTTGAATTCAACCTTCTTCCGGTCTCCAGGCTACTGAAAGATGCAATAAGCAGTTGCAGAATTAAAAAAACAAACAAACAACAAGAGAATGCAAAGAGTATCCTTGTCACTGTCATGTGAACATGTACTTTGTGGCAAAAATGTAACACACATTCTATTATGAAACATAATTGCATATTCACTTACAGCATATTATATCTAGCCAGTCTTCTTCTGAAGAGGAGTTTTCAGTTTCAAATGCCTTTGCCCTGAAGGATGTTTTATCGTACTTTTACATTGAAATTGGGCCATTTCCAAGGGAGAGGAAGTGGGAAAAGTGGAGGCATTCCAGTTCACTGTGTGCAATAGTAAACCAGCTTTTACTTTGATAGCCAAAACTTCTGCGATGTTACAAGGAATCATTCAGTTTGATAGGAAATTAGGCCAAGTTGTCGATATTGTGTCATGTTGAGAGCTGCAGTGTCCTGAGTAGGGTAAAAAATTTTTGCAGTTTTCTGATCAGTCCCCCTTTACCTCTTCTCCTTTCACAGCCTGATGGTAGCTTAATTGCTGACAGATACAACAGCCTTGAGAAGAGGAACTTGGTAGCTCCAAGGATATGGAAGAAGTGAGTAGATTGTTCTCAAGTCATTCCTTCAGCGTTTCATTCAAATAGTTTTCGGTCTTTCAAATCTGCACTGATGAATTTTGAACAAACTGAGTGATGAATGAAGCCCAAACATATGCACTCCTCTCTGAAATATTGCTTGAAATGAGATAAATTTTACTTATTCATGAAGAAGAATAGATTGCTGTTCAAAGTGTTGTAGTTTGATGCCTTTGCCATCAGTTATGTACAATATGCTAACTCTCTTTCTCTTTGCCATCGTTGATATGTTTATTGATGTGTTTTTATGCCTCCGCCACGAAGTGGTGCCGGAGGCATTATGTTTTCGGGTTGTCCGTCCGTCCGTCCTTCCGTCCGTCCGTCCGTCCGTCCGTCCTTCCGTCCGTCTTTCCGTCCGTCCGTAATGAATTTTGTGGACAAGGTAACTATCAAAAGCTGTTGAGGTATCCTAATGAAACTTGGCATATATGTGTATTAGGGGGTGAAGTTGTGCCTATCAACTTTTGGGTGCACGTGCTCAAGGTCAAAGGTCAAAAGGTCAAGGTCAAATACATAAAATTTCACTATTTCCACCATATCTATGCAATGCCTGAAGATATTTTCTTGAAACTTAGTGTTTACATGTATTACCCAATTTAGATTCTCTGGTGAAAGTTTGGGTCATGAGGTCAAAGGTCAAAGGTCAAAAGGTCGAGTAAAAGTATTAAAACTTCTTTTTTTTCTCTGTAAATTGGAAAATTGTTCAAGGTATCTTCATGGAACATATACATGTACTGACTGGCAGTGATTATCTAGAAAATGTAGGGTTCATGGGGTCAAAGGTCAGGGGTCAAAGGTCAAGTGCAACACTTCAAAATTTTACTATTTCCCTCATGTTCATGCAATGCCAGCAGGATTAGTATTCTTTTTTTTACACTTGGTGTATGCATGTGTAACCTAATAGAAATTCTCTGGAGAGTTTTTTTTTCTTTTTCTTTTTTTATTGCCTCAAAGGTCAAAAGGTCAAAGATCAAGTGAAAGTGCTGAACTAACTTTTTCCTCCATATCTCGGAAGTGGCTCAATTTATCGTGAAACTTACTGCATATCTATGCATGTTCTTCCTGAAAGTGATTATCTTATGAATTTTAGGGTCAAAGGCCAGATGAACATGGTAACAAATACTATTCAGTACAGAAATTGCACTTTTTCTCCATACCGGTACCATGAAAATTACTCATTGCATTAAATGTATGAATGGGTCAAAGTCAAGTTAAAGTCCTTAAATCCCCAAATACATGCTCTCCTATTCATCCAATTAAACCAAGGTCAAGGAAGGTGAACATTCAACACATTTGTGACAAACTTGTCATTTCAATATTTTGCCAGTTTTGTGAAAATGTAATCACACATTGTCCACATGAACTATCTAGACCTATTAGGAGAATCATGCATTATGGCGGAGGCATACCAGTCGCCATAGCGACATTTCTAGTTTGTTTTGTATTTTATTTGGGTGGAAGGGATTCAGTGGTATGCTGCTGTACTAACTACTATTGTGCAAAGATATATCAGTGAGACATGACCGACTTGTGTCTGTTGGTTGAGGGTGAAATGATATCTGTTAAAAATGTGAAACACAGTGAAATGCGGTTTGGTACTCGGGCAAAATTATTGATACTCAATTAACGGTAGTAATATAAACATTCTTGTGGACAGGCTATGATAGTCTTTTCCGCGCACAAATTTTGCTTTCAGCTTGGCAGTGGTGTTACTGTCACTGTTGTGATGTTTTGTTAGAGTGTACAGATCATCGTCTTCACACTGTGTACAATAACACCAAAGAAAGAGGGAGGCATGGGTCTTCCTCTAGTCCCCATAAGCTTAAAGGGATGGTACAGTATTGGTGGAGATGAGAATTGGGTTTTATCTTTTTGCTAGATACCAAGAAAACACATGATACATGTATACCGGTAGTACAGAGCATACCATTTTAAGAGGAATTCTAAGTTTATTTGATGAAAATCTGGTTTGGAATGACTGAAACATCCCAAAACTAGGTGAAACACAGCGATCGTAATAGAGTGTGGGTCCCACACTTTATTAGAATCATTCTTTTTTGGATATCTCAGCCATTTCAAAACCAATTTTCAGCAAATAAACGTTGAATTCCTCATAGAATTGCATGCTCTTGCATATTTCATAAGAGTTTTCTCATCATCTCACCAAAAAAATATTAGAAACCTGAAATTAGGTCTCAACCAAAACTATACAATCCCTTTAATTCAAATCCTTAGTAGCATGAATAAGATGGTGAATTAACTGCACAAGAATAAGAATTAAATTGTTGTATTCCTAGGTGTACTTGTAAGATGTTTGGATTATTCATCTGTTTGTTTGTTTGTTTGTTTTTTGCAGGGGAACAAAGAGAATCATGAGGGATTATGAGAAGAAGAGCTTCAAGGAAATAACGTAAGCTTCACTATGTCTGTTTCTCTCTCTCTCTCTCTCTCTCTCTCTCTCTGTTAGTCATAAATGTGAGCGGAGTTTTTGTTATTGTTCATTTTGTTCATTTGGTTTATAATAATGATAATAATATATAATCTTTTCTACAGCGCATTTCCAGTAAACTGTTTAAAGGCATAGTTTACCATTTGCAGATAAAACAAAAATCCAGCATTAGTGCTTTAAATAGTTCTAAAATATGAATTAGGCATAGAAACAACCACTGTAAAAATTCGAATCAGTGTTATCAATGTTAGATATTGTTATCCCGTTCCTTCTGCATTTCTCTTGAGTGCCTTTAATGCCCCCAAATGAGATTCTTTTTGCCTGTGGAGAGAGAACAGACAGGTTGGTAATCCACCTGTGCGAAAGCAGTCAAGTGGTACATGTATCCCCCTTTCCATGGTCAACTACATATGCCATCAAACAAAGGAAATATCGATCGGGTGCTAGGCATGAATAGAACGTGCGCTGATGGGCTCACAGACTCTTTTGTGAACAATGTGAACAGTAGTTAAAATGAAAATGCTTCCAAACTAAACTGTTGACAGTTACGGTTTATTTAGAAAAATACTGATATCTCCTTATATCTTAGGCTTTACTGCAGAGATTTCATATGTTAGGATGTTTTGTGATACAACAGACCTACACATATGCATCACATGTGATATCTTGAATTCTTTTAAATCACTGCTCCCAAAGGCAAACTGGACCTTTGATGTGCTTTACATCCAAATTCAAAGTCAAAAGGAAAATTTAAAAAATTGTCAAATTATTTTGAAATATTGAAACTGAGGGTGATGGGCAAAGTTCCTTTTGCAAGGTATTCCATGCCTTTGGCTCACAAAATGAGAAACTACACTCACCAGCCTTAGTTTTAACACGTGGTATCTGGAGTATCGTAGTATCCATGGCAGAGCACAATTTATAAGCTGCACAGTAGAGTGAGTGAAAAAGCTGTGATAAGTATTTAGGAGCAGAATTATGGAAGCAATGAAAAACTAACAAGCATATCTTATATGTTTGCTTGCTCTCTCTAGGAGAATGCCTGTTGTGTATATGATACTCTAGCTCAAACTCATGTTGTGTATGTGTCATTGTGTTTATTCTTTCACAGGTCTTGAGAATGGAGAAGTCACTGCAGAAAGGAGTCAAAATGTCACCCCAGTTGATAGCAGTTTATTTCATTCTGTGGGTTATTCATTTCGCCATCTTGAATTTGGTTCCACTATTCCCTAGACAACATGATCAATGAATATTCAGTGTGAAGGTGGAGCTGTAATATCATACAGTATTTGCCTCCATTTCTTTGGAACTGGGTGAAAGGCCTTGAACTTTTCCTCAATCTCCAAGCAGATGGTTGCTGAAGTGAGACACTAATACTTTGCGAAATTTGCCTCATTGTTACAAGCTCTCCCTCATTGTGCAAAATTGCATAGTGACAGCTTTGCTGAATGAGAATATGTCAAATATATCATGTACCAAACCCCTCAATTGCTATAAGTCCCATATGTTTTGCGGGGTTTTATTTTTGCATCTTTCCTGAGTCAAATGCGATTTATGAATTACACTGTAACAACATGCAAAATATCAACTCTAGTCCTGATATTGAACCACTTGCGTCATTGTCGGGAGGTCCCAAAATTGTGAAAAATTAGGCTTCCTAAATACACGACATCTACATTAACTATATTGTTTACGTAAGGAAGTGGATAAGTATCTCATGCACTTATGCATTAGCTGTGAACTAAGTCCAAGTTTTATATGTTTCTTTTGGGCCATTAGTCGTGAATTGGTCTGATTCCCATCTGTGACTCATCAAGAATCCATATACATTGTAATATATCACAAATGAGTAACTGAGATTTAGTCTGAATATCATGTCTGCAGTGAGAGAAGTGAGATGGATTTTCATGAGGCAAATTAAGATTTGTTCAATCAAGAATAGCTAAAGCACACTTCTTGATGCATCAAAAAACTTGAGTTGATAATAATTATCCCTTGCTAATATGTACATTTTATGTTTTTAAAGTCATCAAATAGTTATCTCAGTGAAATGAGAATGTTTTCTACTTCATACTCAACAAAGTGAGAACATGAAAGACACCTCTGCCAATAAAATGAGTTTATTCTTATCAGTACGAAGTTCAGATGGTCAGTTATTTATAAATTTACAGAAGTCATCTAAAGAATTTTAGTGCACACATGTGACGTGTGCTCACATGTAACATGTAGCAACTGTAAATTACTTTTTTAACTATGTGTAAGGGACTCTTCAATCATGGATTTTAACTCTGGTCTTGTTTTGAAACTCATAATGATCTTTACATGAACCTTTGAATGACTCATACAACCTTCGTGCGTTTTTGCTGTAAAGAATAAAATGCACTGAGGTGAACTGATTGGATTGTTTTGATAACAACCCAGACAGGCAGATGGTGTTTAAGCACTCCTGTTTTATAGCGCCCTCTTGTGATGATTATCAACCTCTTTCGTCGAAAAGCTGTAGTCGATGGGATTTTTATATACAGTATTATTCTGGATGAGATACATACTGTGATGGTGAACAGCACACAACAAAGAGCTAGCAAATTGGAGTTCACCTGTAGCTTTGTTTATCTCTTAATATTATACAAGTAGTGAATGGTCATGAGTGCGATGGTACAATGTACAAGATTTCGCAAGAGGTGAAGGATAGAGACGCTCTATTCAACGAGGCGAAGCCAAGTTGAATAGTGCGCCTCTGAGTGCGAAATCTTGTGCCAATGCACGAGTAAAGACCATATGCTATTTGTTTTATACAACGCAGCGAATGTCAGTAGATGTGGTCCACACAGATTCTTGAATTTAGCACAGAAATGGCAACCATTTATGTGAAAGACAAATAAGTAGCTGCACGGTCACAGTCGCTGTGTACGCAAAAATGGGTACAAAAATGAGTGGCAAAAGTACGCGCTTGTAAGCTTGTAATTGTTGAGTGGGCGCGGCAAATGTTTGTTTATTGTGACATCAGAGCTTGCGATGGAACAAAACCTTCGAGTCAATCGTGAGTTTCACACGGGAGTCAATGAAAATAGGCGACGTCAGCCATGCGCTGTCCATTTTTGCTCAAACAAAATTGCACGGCTGACAGTAACAGCGTGCGATGGAACTTTTAAGTAAATTTCACATGATAGGCAATCGACCAATCGGATAGCTACATGCTCTTTAGGTGTTGTATAACTCGTGTTGATTGTAGTAGTGTTCATCGCTGTAAGGCCATTTGTATAGTTTTGCTGCAGGTAGCCCTGTGCCCATTGCATCCCCCTGCAAATAATGTGCATGGTTACAGTTTTCTCTTTCGAATTTTATCAGGTGGTGTTGGACACCTTGTGTCCTTTCAGACTGACAGATATTCTAAAAGAGTGACAGCAATTGCTGGTGATAGGCAGTGAAATGAAATGAGATGATCGGTTGACTGAAGCTGGTAGGTCCCAAGCATAGCCCAGGGAGGTTGCAGTACAGTATTATATCTCACGGGGAAATGGGTTGAAAGACCTATGCAGTGCAAACGCATTTTGACTTGTATTGACTTATGATACCCTGCTCACCATTTATGTGGCTAAAATAATGTATAGATATGTCCCATACATCTTTATTTTTCTGCTATTTTTCTTCAGATTGGTTGGATACAGCCCCCCCCCAAAAAAAAGAAATCTTCCAAACCAAGATTAGTGACATTATCTGTTAATCACTGCTGCATTACTAATTTGATAGACAAAAGACATCTGAATGTACCTTTCCCTGAACTATGTGTAACTTCCATGTTTCCATACAATGTATTTTCCCACACACACTTGTAGAAGCAGCGTGGAAACTTGGAAGTTATTTGCTGTATGCTGGAAATAATTAATTTTGCTCTTGAATAAGTTCTGAGAACTCTATTTAGTTATTATTTATACCATGTTTGATACATGAGTCAGAGGCTAAATGACCATTTTTCTTGGTCATGTTTCCTCGGAATAAGATTTTGCTTGAATTGAAAGCTTAGGCCCCTTTTGACTTGATTTTACTTCACAGGCTCACTATTATTGGATAAGCAGTCTCGGGCAGCATTTTGTCCGCATGTTTTATAGCTGATACCTTTTACAATAAAGGGTAAAAAATTGTTACATGTAAACAGAACTCATGGTGTCAAATGCGTGAATACTTGTCCTTTTGTGTGTGTGTGTGTGGGTGTGCTTTTGGTTTTGATGAATCGGGGGGTTGGTGGGATTGGGATTTTATTTGATGAAGGATAGTTATAAATTGTATGAGAGATATTGGTAGGATTGAATATTGAGGATAGATGAAGATTTGTCTTGGTTTGGAGGGGAAGGGCTAGTTGTTTTTTTATGAATGATTTCATTTGAGATTTGTATAATGTATTTTTTTTATGTATATGCTCGTGTAAGTGAGTATGAGTTATATGATTCAATATATTCAAGGGATATATGTTTGGCATATGTCAATATTTTCTCATGAAGAAATTATAGTGGGATTGATTCATAAACCAGTTATGTTGAAGAGAGACTTTTGCAGTAGAAATTGAAAAATGGATTTGTTTTTGTTTTGAATTGCATTTGTATTGTTTTTGTTCTTGTCACACCCAGAATAGGTTAATTAATGAATGAGTTGAATGAAATCAATAAATGTCGTGGAAAAACAAAGTACATAATTATATATATATATATATATATATATATATATATATATATATATATATATATATATATATATATATATACAATGTTGGTATATGTGTGTTTGTGTGTGAGAGAGAGAATATATTTCTTTCTGTAATACATGGTGATGTTCTCTGTTTCTCCCTATATCTCTATATGTGTATATGTATATACATGTATATATGTGTTTATACATATATATACATATATTATACATATATATGTATTTATTTATTTATGTGTGTGTACATGTGCATGAGATGCCAACTTCTGAACATGGAAACAAAGCTTCTAGAAGAAAATGTGTCCATACATATGATTATATTTCTTTAAGTGTGCATTATGATGTGATACTGTATTACACATAATGTATAGTGTGTGTTTTAACTCTTGGGATTACATCACTGAGCTACGACAAGTTACGTCAAATTACACACAAGTTATGATATATGTCACACATTAAACTGTCATAAAATATATCAACTGTATGGTCTACGTAAATACTGGTCCGGTGATTGTTATAAATGCAATCACGTGAATAATGCAGCAAGGATCGAAATTGTGAGATATCTATCAATCTATCTATTTACGTATAATATATAGGTATATACATGTACATATAGGCCTACATGAATTGAGGTAATGCAGCAATATTAGACCGCCTTAGCGAAGCTTGAGGTAAATTCGACAATTCATTCAACAGCTGTGAATTTTGAAAGTTTTGGTGCAGCCATCACTGGATTAGAAGACTAAAAACGGACAAAATTTCCACTTTTCTAGCATAATGAAAGAGAACGTAACTTACCTCTTTCAGCATAATCTATGTCAGTAACAAGTCGAGGGAATGTGTGCTTTTCATACAATACATACGAACTTTTGTGGAATTCTCTTTCTATGTTTATATCGTACACACATGACGTCACAAATTGTAGTAGTCTTCTCATCCAACGATGGCTGCACGGAAATTCTAAAACAAAAACAGTATATATATATATATATATATATATATATATATATATATATATATATATACACATATAAATATACTGTAAATGGGTTTTAATCTCCTTTAATGGACTCGGATCTTTCTCATAATATTGAGATATTTTTTATTAATTATAGCATCAGTAATTCTCTTCGGCCTAGTATGCACATACCAGAAAAGTTATGTGGTATTATCTGTATCTGGTCCCCGTGTCAGGTCAAGTGTGGTTTCATCGTATTCTGTCACCAATCATTTACCGTTACACAAGGCGAACGTTAATGAATTTTACTTTGTCGAGAGGAGCTGCTTCTTTGAAGAGTTTTGTTGGTATCTGTTGTTTTTCCGCAGCAATATCAAATCACGTCAGAGGTCAATGACCGCGAGAATTAACTCCACAACCTACAATGACTTGGAAGTAAAAGAGATTTAGTGAATGTACGTGTGTTCGATAAGGTTCGCGCGGAAAGAAGGGAGATTTGGATTGACTGGAACCGCGATCACTGGCTCTGACGTCTTCGAATAAGTACTGTATATATTGTATCTGACTCATGATTATCACACTGATAGTGTTATAGTGTTGAGAACAACAACAATTGTATACATAGTGATTTCATCCCAGCTACCGTTATTGGTTGTGGGGATTATATTTACACTGTTTTACATCTCCTTGCCCGTTGCCATGACTGACATGTTAATTCAGTTATCGTTTGAATCAATCGCCTTTTAGTTGTTTGATTTTTTGGGTAGGGTGCTACCGAATCGTACATGCATTAGGCTTTGTCGTCCTTGCATTCCCGAGGTTGAGTATTGTAATAAAATATGTTGTTCCGGAAAACTCAGCAGACACGCCCTGGCAGGCACGATGTGAAAATAAATACCAACACCAAAACGAGCATAATGTGCTACGTCAAGTACATCTATATCAAAATAAGTGTTTGTTTGTGTGTGGTTGTTTTTTTTTTCAAGAAATCCCACCTCCGTGTTTTGTTTTGTTTTGTTTTGTTTTGATTTGTTGTGTTGTGTTTTGTTTTGTTTTGTTTTTTAGTGATTTGATTTGATTCTTTTTTTGTGGAGCAACAGGGGGGAAAATCTATTTAACGTAATGTGGCTGATGTCTATCACTTTGTTTCCTTTGCGGATGATAGAGAGCTGAGGTATTACAGAGACATACGTTGCATGTTCTGCACGGCTTCGTTTATAAGAACCCATGCTAAGTTACGGAGAGTCTTATCATTGTGTATTTTGAGTATTATACATCCAGCTCGTATGGTTCCTGAATTATATATTTCAATATATTGAGAGAATACCGTAACGTCCTGTGTTCCTTTTCAAAAGAGCCAATAAAGGGAAGAGAGACTGATAGAAAGATAGAAAGAAGAAGAGACCGAAGGATAGAATGAAATAAAAAGGTTTATCTTGATTCTAATCAGCTCTTTGTTTTTTCGTGAGGTAATTTGCAGGCTGCGAATGGACACGCGAAGTTGCCTTGTTTTCTCTTGATGTCATATTGATTAACGCATTACTGCCAGGCATTCAATCTTAATGACAACACTACAGAAGAAAAGCGAGCCGATCAAAGTCTGATACAAGTTCTAACTAATGGATGTTTGGTTTGTCAGGGCTTATAACAGTCGCGTCCCGATATAGCTGTGTAGATCAAGAACTTCATAAGAAAAAAAGAATAACGTCTCTTCTGTTTTCGTCCTATCTTTATTTCCCCATTTTCAGGTGTACATCATCTTTGGGGATGATTAGAAAATTGCCCATGGAGGAATAGTAGATTAGTCGCGTGGTTAGACCTGGAGGCCAGATTGTCGGACAAGGGTGGAAGGAGGAGTGGGGTGGCTTTATATACGTGTTTGGGAGCGAGGGGGAGAAAACTATAGCATGCGGGATGTGGCGTAAAAAACAAACAGATGGAAAGTGTGTCCAGGATGCTGGCGTTGATGTCGGAGATAAGCGCGACGTAAGTGCAGAACGGTGGGGCATGGAGACGCGTGGAAGCAACCTGACATTTAGCAACGCGACTGAGAAGGGAGGAAAAATAATAATGGACGGATAGATGAATAGATGCAGTGAAGGATTGACAGACAGATGGATAGATGGATGATTGTAGGGATGAATAGACTGTTGACTTATTGATGATTTACCTTAGGTTTATCACAAGTGTATGTCACTAATAAAAGCGAATGTCCAGACAGACATTTGGATAATCAGCTTCTTCTTTTCGATGTGAGGAACTATTATAATCATCAAGGTTAGAATTTTTTTTTTTGTCATAAGATCATAGTAAACTGATTATATATCTTACACAGACTATCAATAAAAGGTCACATTAGTAATTAGCGCTTTTGCAAAGTTCAGTCGTAGATTTCTGTAATATTACCTAGATATGTTATAGCTGCAACTTTATTCCCTGTTTATAGTTCATGCAGGAATAGGCCTACGTAAAAAGCCAAAAAAAAAATCAATTCTTAGTTTGCAATAATCATGACAATGCACGCTTCCTCGTCAACACTAAAGCCGATTGTATCAATTTGGGAGAAGAGATTATCGATGTAATGCTAGTTTGATAAACAGATGTCCTGACGACAGCACAAGTTGATGCATAGTTTAAATATTCGATATCGTCGAATACTACTGGCACACTGGCATGGAGTATTTTACCCTTCAGTATGCCTTTAAATGATAAGGGAAGATAATATCATCTTATACGTGTTTTTCTATATGTGGATGAATGCCCAGGTTCGATGTTTCAGCGTATCATATTATTGTTACATAGCGAAATGTCTTGATTACACTTTGAAGCTTCGGAGGAGGTAGTAACTAGTCAAATGCCTCCAGACTATAAGAAGTCAATCACACATAAAGTTTAATTTGACAATGTGCCATCTCGCTGACCAAATCTTTCAACACGATGCGTCAACAGCTACCTAGTTTCCAATGCAAAGTAAAGGTTTCATGATTTTTTTTTCTTCTACGATACGATACAGAAATCAAAAATTAAAGTACCAAGAGTAACTGTTACCTCGCTCTGAAAAGGTCCATCAGCGCTGACGTGATAGGCGTCGCAGTTAGATTTGAATGTAGTGCTAATTTCTCTGCACAGCGAGCGACGTTTGGCTTGCGTTTATAAATCGACGAGAGAAAAAATGATTAAAACAAACAATGGACGTATTGTCGGCGGGAGTTGATAAAGCGCGGAAGCACTTACCTTTACGAGTGCACTGCATGGGGAAAACGCAAATAGACAGAACTAAGAAAACGCTCGTGTTCAGTATTGTTATACCGATAACAAGGCGCAAATGAAAAAAAAAAAACGAAGAGAGAAATAAAATATCCGATAAACTTTGGGGAGCAATCAAGGAAGAGGTGTAATCATATTCTCATTCCAAGCGAAGTATATATATTAAAAAAAGCAATCGAAGGGAGAAAAAAGCAATTGCTTTGGAGGGAATGGGAAGGGGCTCGTGAAAAATAGGAACCTTCTCATGTTGGGTAATTTTATCAATGAGCACTGCCTCTTTCTCTCTTTCAAACTCTCTCCTCGTGAGTAAGGGGCTCGCTGCTGGAAAATTGTTGCCGTTAGTATAAGCATCGGGAGATATATTGTGTAGGGGGTGGGGATATCATCCGCAGACTTCAGCCCTGCGCCGGCCAATATCACCAATATTTGCTTGAACACTCGCTGCCCAACTATCCCATGCGATGCGTTCACTCGACACAAAGCTTCATGCCGAATTATGAGATGGTCTGGCGGCCACCGAGAAGGAAAGAGTGAAGAAGAAGGAGGGGAGGGGGAAAAAAAGACTGCAGCAGTAAAATCAAATACAATTTTGTCAGTAGATTCAAGATTTATTGAATTTGGGATTTGCTTAAGCTAATTCCCAGGTTTTTCTTGAGAAGCGAGTTGTTGGCTCTTATCGAGTGCGCGACGGTCCATGTCAAATATCCCTCGGTGATGTTTGATGTAGAGGAAGTCAAGTCTCCCTCACAAGCCAACTTTGATTTTTCGCCTATTATCCTTTCCTTTTCCTCTTTCTTATATTTCATTGTCTGTTTTCCTATATCCTCTGCTTGGCCTATCCGTTTGGGTTCAATTCCGAACATTTCACTCTCATTATTAATTCTTTCACCGTGCTCGCTTGCTTGTTTTGTTTTGTCATTTCTTACTTCGCGTATTCCCGGTGAAAAATCCTGATTCTACCTGAGAAAGTTACTGTTTACTTCACCACCGATGAAGATTTCAATTTTGTTTTCACAAAGCATGTACCAGGAACACACACACACCAACAGGAACAGACAAGCACAAAACAAACATGTAAATAGGACCACGCCACAAACCATATGTAATTTATTTTCATTTAAGCAGTCTGCTTACACACTTGAAAAGGAAAATTGAAATTAGATGTACCTTACCAGAGAACTGATTTCAAGAAACGTAGTGTAACATATCGCGGTGCAAAACCATGGAATAATTTCTCAGATGTTGTTAAACAAAGTGTATCCTCTTTATAGTTAGAAATAAGATAGATAGATAATGAAATAGAAATCGTTTGCATTTAACTGTAACATTGCATGTCAATCATGTTTGTTTATTTTTTTCAGTATCTTAATTCCTATTTCTTTTAGTTTGTAATACTATTATGTATGATTTCGAATGTATCGCTTTTGTGTGTTTGTATGTTTGTCTATTTTTTCTTTTGTTTTCTATACTATGTATAAAATGTTGTATCTTGTAATTGTATGATTTTTAACTGTATACACGGACTCACAAAAGAATAGACATTGGCTGAAGTGAGTGACCCGTGGTGAAATAAAATAAACTCAAACTCAAACTCAACTCAAACAATTGTATGCATAAGGAACCATTCAGTCAAAGAGGGATTTCTTGCCCTGGGTAAGAGTATATCCCTATTCATCTACATTTGCAAATTTGAAAGAGTTGGATGTAATTGTTGTTTGTGTGTGTGTGTGTGTGTGTGTGTGTGTGTGTGTGTTTGTGTGTGTATGTGTGTGTTTGTAAGAGAGTGAGTACGTGTGTGTGTGAGTGTGTGTGTTGTGATCACAGTACGTTCTCCTATGTATGTTCATAAAATAATTAGAAATGATTTTAACTGACAATGCTCACGCTGTTAGTCATGAAAATAATTGCAGTCTCATTGAAATTTGAATTTTTGAAAAATAGTATTGGCAGCCAGTGGAGTACCAAAGACGATATTATTAGCACATGACTTCTCTTGTATTACAGGATGCCTGCTGCAAAATTTTAATTAAGGAGCATGTTAAGAGTTAAGAGTTAAGAGTTTTGCGCATCACAAGGATCAAATCGGTCTTGTGTCAGAATAAAATCTATATAGAACAGAAGTACAGGTTAGCACCTGGAGTATGCAATGGTCATGACATGTTGTTCGCTGAATGAAATAGAAGTTGTTCTTTGAGTCAGTATTCATTTGATTCGATAAAATGTGTGTTCTCATATTTGAATATAGGAAAAGTGTATCCATGATGGATCGATAAAATGGTAACACCAGTGTAACTCTCCAAATTGACATTTATTTGTACGTATGCTTCCCAAATACATCTTGTGGTTTTTCTTTTCTTTTCTGCTATGAACTAAGCGTAAATGTGTCATATATTGTAGGCAAGAGCGAATATGATAGTGTTGTCTATTGCTGAATAATACCTGACTGACTACAGTAATCTCGTCAACGAGGGAAAATCTCCGCGGTGAAATAAACCACGGCGGAAGAATGCGACAAGTCTCTTCGGTAAGATATTTTTCGCGTAATCCAAGCACAGACTTCGTCACCCCGCAATATACAATGTCCTCTCGTCAATCGGAGTTTGCGATGGAAGAGTCAAAAGGAAATGCCTTCTTTGGTGTGATCTCGCCCAGTGTTATCTGTCGAGAAAAGGTTTACCTGTCGCCGCAAAGGTCCAAAGTGAGAACAAGAATAGAGGAAAGGGGAAAAAGAAGACCTTTCCGCCGGGAGCACATTGCACAATGCCTCAATTATTGGAATTTGATTTGGATTCGATAGAGATGGGCCGCCGCTTTTACAACCAGCTGGGTTTACTGATAATAGGAGACAGAGGTAAGAGAGAGAAAGGCAGAACATGAGCAAAAAGGGCCATGAATTTTGGAAAAAGAAGAAAAAAATGGAAGAAAAGAAACGTCTTGAAAGGAAACTGTTTCTCAATAGCCGCGGTTTACATGACATATCCATAGAATGGGTAGAGGCCTAAGTGGCGTGTGACCGGGATGACTTACACCGTATTCTGTGGCCCGGTTGATCGTAGCACAGCGGGCTGGTTTCCCGTGCGCATTGTTTAAGCTTCCCCAATGACAGTCGCCTAACCTGCGTGCTGATCGATCTTCTCCCTTGCGTCTTTCTCTCCCATTTGTCTAATTTTACATCCTATCTTTCTATCATTTCACTCATTTTTTTTTTCTTCTTCCCACCGCGCTGTAATTTGTCCGCATGGCTGGGCTCTATATCGTCTGGTAACCATTTTCCCCCTCGGCGCTCCGCGCGAATCCATATCCTCCGAATAAACCGATACATCACACCTGATTGCGTATGAAAGAGCATAGCGCGTGCCAACGAGTATTGCTTTCCTCTTCATTCTAACCCCTGCGTCACGAGAAAATTATCGATGGTATTAGTAATTGCAACCAGAACAACAGCATCATTTTGTTAAATGTCAAAACTATAGTCTCTCTCCCTCCTTTCCTCTCCCCCATTCTTTTCTCTCTTGTCTTCTTTCAGCTCCTTACTGCCTCACCACACCGAAATGTCTGCTTATTGTCCATCCTCACCTGCATTGACAAGAGCTTGGTAAGGTCGGAGGAAAAGTTTTCTTGGACATAATCAATTACACCAGAGTCTCTCCGCCATGTAACGCTCCTCACAGAGCCGGACCTGACTGGGAGACCCCGGGTATCATCCCCGCAAAGCCTGTCACCGATTGTGCGAGGCACGCACAGAGCATCACACACTCCAATGCTCACCCCCTTCATTTTTTTCCTCTATAAGCGCGTCAACCATCAGATCAAAGACGCGGACGCAATGAAGCGAGAAGCTATCCAATCATCGATGCTACATTTCCAATCCTCCAACTCGTATTACTTCTTCCATTCTCAGCTTCCTAGCCCTGTCCGCATCAATAATGTACAGACATACACATTATCTTAGTCTAAACAAGTGCTAGAATTTGCTCACTTTCCCTCTATGCGATTTATGATTTTTTCCCCCTTTTCCTTTTCCTTGTGCTTGACGTTACAAATTGCTATCAAACTGACAGTAATCTAATGAGCATTTCCTTGCCAAGTAATCTCGACAAGCAGTGAAGCTTGTTCATGTAGTTACTGGGTATATGATTCTATTAGCGTGCGCGCCAAGGGTGGGAGCCGGTCCTTTGGAGCACCTGTACGCTGATGTGCACGCCCCGCCAGCGCAGCGGCAGTTTTATTTCAGTTTATCACAACACTCTATCTCTTTAAACAAATAATACCATATTGAATAAAACCTGTCATACATCTTTTTTTTTTTTTTACTTGTCCCCCCCCCCCCCCCCTTCTTTGGCATGCTGCTTTGAAGAAGAAAAGAATGAAAATTAAATTTTTATCATGCTATATTCGAACGCTGAATTACACAAATTTTGCGTTGATGAACGGGGGATGAAAAGGAGCAAAACATTCAATTGTTCGCCACAAGTCTACTCCCTATTGTCTGCGTACGTTTTGTAAATGTTTCCCTAGCTATAAGTGCTAAGAGAAATAAAAAGAAAGAAAAGTGTGTAGGCCGGCGTTTCTGTATGAGTTGATGGGAGATCTTTTGAAATTTCTGCCAGTAGTTCCTTATAAAAGCGGAAATACACCGTATCTGCATTAATCAGAGTAACTCTACTTTCAACTACTCCATTACAACTTTCTGCCTCAAAGAAAGGCTTATTTCAATCAACTCTGGCAATTCATTAATGGCAGGCCTACATTATTTGTTTAAAACTAAAGACGCATAATCTAGAATAGCTTGTAGCACACAGGTTACCCATCATTGACAAAATGGCCAGAGGTATCTATATAGAATGTACAAAATAATGATTACACCAATTTTTCACCTTCATAATAGTAACTACATAATTCTACATACACTGAAATAAGAAAAGAATTCATCTGAGATTACTATGCAGCTGTCCACCACAAGATATTCATGAAGATAATAAATAACTATCCTAATGCATTGAGCGGTTAGAGTTACAATAGAACGGTGACAACAACTAATGAAAGAGAGAGAAAGTTAGTGCGTGTGTGAGAGATGGAGAGAGAGAGGGAGAGGGAGATCGAAAGAAAGAGAGTTATCCACATTTATTTTGTATGTCAAGTTATCACTCAATTTGCTCTTGAATGAGAATAGACTTGGGGATTGTTTAGAAATAAATAATTAACAGGTGTAAAAACAATGTTCCTTGCATTAATCATTTGCCCAATGTGATCAGTTCCGTTGGAATTATGTGAGGTGATGACAGCTCCACCTTTTGCAATTTGAGTATAGTTGCCACCATTATACTCAATGGATTGAGAAAACATGGGAAACTTTCGCCTAAGTCAGAGTAACTTGTTTACACTGTAGGTCCAATTTTGATGAAATGATTTTACTCTAACCATTTAGATTAAGCCAACTTAAACACGGCTTGGGATTGCACTTTTACTTCACTTCAGTCTGTTTTTCGGTATATCCCTTCGTCGTCCGTGTATATCAGACACACTGTCTGATGGTCTGTTTTCTTCTACTGTTTCAGTTATTCGAACCCATCTTGATATATCTTATCCAATATCTTTTTATCTTAACCTGTTTCCATGTATTTCATTGTTCAAATATTACTAACTTTGGTCATTTGGCTTCCTGTTATATGAAAAGGAAATGCAGAAAAATGAATGCAGAAGGAATGCAGAAATAGAATCAAGAAACGAAAAATAAACCAGTCTAACATGAAGCTTGCAACATTGTCAAGTATCGCATTACTAATTGTGCGTACCTCACAGCAAACTCAAAGAGACGCTTGATTGAATCTTTAGTGTAACATTATTCATGTGTAGGGTACTGTGTATATTTAATTTCATTCCATTTCATTTAATTTCCAACAACACAAAACATTTACATACACGTAGTAACACAAAATCAGTACAATGTTGTAACAATATGCTTGGTGTACCAAGGCCAATGATATACCAAAGCCTACGTTTTTGTTTCTGTTTTTGTGTGTGTATATAATTGTAATGCTATGCAAGCTATTTTTTTTTTACTTCTACTTACAGGAAAAACACAAACGTGCTACTTTCCCCCTGTACATTACTGACAATTCCTCCATTTACTCTCCTCTTCATTTTTCAAATTCTTTGATTTTTATATGTTTTTTTTTCGCCACTTCTCTCCTCCTATCTTCCTCTCTATATCCGTCTCTCTCTCCCTCTCTATCCCTTTCTCTTTCTCTCACCCTCCGTTTCTTCTGCTCTCTTATTCTCTTCTTATTTTTTTTTTCAGCATTGTCTCCTTCTTTTCACATTAAAATCACCCAAAAAATAAAGCAACAAGTGACTCTCATTTGTGTGTGTGTGTGTGTGTGCTTGCAAACATCCCCGTCCGCGCATCGGCTGCAAAGTGAAATCTAATCCCCGTCGGGGTCTCGGGGGTTATTAAACTGACGTGCCCTGTAGACAATGCTCTTCTTCACGAGCAACCACTGGTTCTTCCTCGTCGTTCTTCCCCTCTCCCCCTTTTGCTCAACCCGCCACAACGGTACGCCATCCAGGCAATGATTCTGGAACGACACCCACTCCGCCATTTACTGAGGATGTGTCAATTTTTCTTTAAATTGAGTAAATGTGAGAGGAGATCACACACACACACACACACACACACACACACACACACACACACACACACACACACACACACAAAGGCGTTGGTCGCAGATTCTGAATCGCTTGGTATGCGACGTATCAATGGCGTTCCCAAAATTTAATATAGATAAACTGGCGTGGGGGGGGGGGGGGAGAATAACGGGGGATGGGGTAGGTGTAGCTGTTCCGTTATCTATATAGCAATAACGTAATGAATGACCACAATAAAAAGTCAGTGTGTTGATAGCGGATGGCGCACATTGTTATTTCTATTTTTTACAAAGAGGAAAGAATAACGATAAGCAAAGGGTACTCTTCGGCTATTATTTGCGGGCGAAATGAGTAAAGAGAAAATTAGTCATGTCCAAATAAGTGATTTTTAAGAACCCAACGTGTGACTATGTTTTGTGTTTGAGAGAGTACTAGAGAGAGAGAGAGAGAGAGAGAGAGGGGGGGTAGAGCAAGGAGAGGAAAAAAAACATTATTTGCAATATCGATTTTGAATGATGAACAAGAACAAGTCGAGAACTATACTTGTTGTGATGATGGTAGCTTGATAAATGCCACATTAACACAATTTGTCATTTACTAGTATAGAGGATAGTACGTATAGCGTCCATAAAGAACTGTTAGGCGGTCCATAAAGCCGGACCTGCACATCTAATCGAGTGATGATACTAATAAAATAACCCAACTTTGGGGGACGCTATCTTCTTTACAGCGTGTGTAAAGAAGGTTTCATCTGCCTTTAACTATAGAACTATGTTCACACAATCTATACTTACATTTGCTGGACCAAAATATTGGAACAATCTTTCTAACAGTTTGAGGACATCCCCAAGTTTAAGTTCTTTTAAGAGTAATCTGAAGAAAAATATTTTGAACAGTTATAAGAATTTATCTAAATATCATTATGAAAATTAATATTTTGAATATCAATTTTATTAAATTAAAAAATTGTGTTGATTTTTATTGGTTGCAAAGAAGTGTAAAATCCAACCTTATATTCTGTCGAAATCACAGCTAAGCGGCTCCATCCATCCACTACCTTTCGTCTTCTTCTATTTTTTTTGTCTTTTATCTTCTCTCCACGTAATAAGTTTATTTCTTTCTCTCTCTCTCTCTCTCCCACAACGCGCGCACACACACACACACACACACACACACACACACACACACACACACACACACGCATACACACACACACACACACACACACACACACACTCTATTTCTCTCTCCCTCTCTGTCTCTCCTCTCTCTTCCGGCATGACAGCGACATAGTGTAGGGATTTGTTAAGGGTTTTTGTTTCGGATTAGTTAGGTTAGTAATAGGTCTTTTTGTCTTAGTTTCTTTGTTTCATCCATTTTCAACGTATATCAGTCAATCGATCATATAATTTCTTGTATTACGTGAGGGGGGAATGCATCCTACAAGTCCAGCTTTTTAGCATTCCTCCCCGTTTCCAACATTTTCGTATACTTACAATTTTTCTGTAAACTTAATCTTTATTTTGTATTATGATGAAATTTATGTACTTGTATTCAATTTCTGTAATACATTTATATGTTTTTGTTGGAAATGAAAAATAAATGAATGAATGAATGAATGAATGAATGAATGAATGAATGGATGAATGAATGAATGAAAGTGTAAATCCAAAAGCATCACCAGACAGACAGGTGTGACAATAATCATTCGGCTTGAAAAAAAAAGTCCATAGTATATGAGTGGACGAAAGTTAGCCGCCAAATATAACGCTTGGTTGAAGCGCTTGGTTGAAGCTCTATCTTTACGTGTGTGATGCTGGCATAACTGTTATCGATAATGCTCATGTTCACCTACTTTGAAATTAAAACAAATTTGTCATGTGAAGATGGAGACCAAAAGAACTGATTGCACAACATCGAGATAGACCTATTGTCAATACTTGCATTTTCCTTTCTGCCCATAATTTATTTTTTAGAGTCCTCTCTACTACAAGACTTTGAAGAGATGTTTAAGACGATGATACAGATTCACAATTATCAAGCCATTGTGATGTTCATTGTCAAAGTAGCAACAATGATGGTAGCAGTAAAGATCAGCAGAGCAAATAGTTTTACACCAATTATTGTAAGTTATAGTCAACATCAACATCAACATCAACATCCACTCAGGGGTCACTCGTAATGTAAGCAGGTTTTTCTCCGTCACTACTGAAATGGCAATCAACATTGCAGCTGAAAATGATTGGAGGATTCCAGAAGACAAAGAATTCATTCATTCATTCATTCATTCATTCATTCATTCATTCATTCATTCATTCATTCATTCATTCACTTATTCATATTTGCCATTTCCAACAGAAACATATGAATATTTTACAGAAATTGAATACATAAATTACATCAGAATACTTAACAAAAGATAGTTTACAGAATAAAATGATAAGTCTACATAATAAAAGATAAGTCTATAGAATGTTCACAATGATTTGTAGATACATTGTAGTTTCTCAGTGGTCGTCTCTCTTTTTTTTTTTTTGTATCACTGACCTGTCAACAAAGTCACATATTTGCAAAATTCTAACATTTGGACTTGCTACTGCGATTCTTAAAACAAAAACTTTCACCGTCGAACAGTCAAAGAGTGAAAACCACATTGCAGATGACATCACGACGTCATAGGAACCTCTTCCCATTTTATACCAGGAGAGGGATAAAGGTAGATGGATAGATAGAGAGACAGACAGACAGACCGACAGATAGAGAGGGAGAGAGCGAGAAGGAGAGAGAAAACGTGGGAGAGAAATGGGAAAAGCAAGGGAGAGAAGAAGAGGGAGATCGAGAATGGGAGAAAAATAGATGGGAGAGGGAGAGGGGCGGGGCGTCATGGAGCAAATTGTCATCACCTTGCGGAGTCAATCACTAGCCGTTGCCATGGAAACGATACGCTTGCATCTCTCTCATATACACGAAGAGAAGAGTGGCATGGGAAGAGCTCAGAAGTATTGGCACACATCCTAGAAGGAGAAAACAATATGGGAGAAAAATGAACCAACGCCTCCGCAATATGTATTGATATCAAACTTTTTTTTTCCTTTCCAAAGTGGCGTCTTTTATTCCTCGTGTGTGTGTGCTCGTTCTACGACAGTTAGTTTGTAGGCTGCTCATCGACCAAGATCAAGGCCGGAGAATGCCGATAAAAGCGAGAAATAATTGATGACACCCTTCTCCGGCGAATCGCTGGCGCACGAAAACCACCGTCTGCTGGTCCTCGGCTCCGGGTAACTTCGCCGGCGAGATAGCTTGCGATCAGGAGTATCTTTCCGTCTAGCTCTTGTGGATAGCGAAGTGGCAGATATCCATGATGTGTCAGCCTCTACAAACTTGATAAAATATTGCACCGATGCTATACGTGGTCACGCAGCCTTGACTTCAATGTTGACTTTTATGTTTGCCAACAACGGCAATATCATTAGCTCTAAAGAAAGCGAGTGATTCCAAGTTTTCCGATTCAGACTGCAAAGAGAATTTTAGGGTGTAAAAATCTTTGGTATGACAGGTGAATGAGTGAGTTAGTTGAAGAATTTTGAAAGTGGATTAAGGACTTTCAAACTCAGAGAGACCTGGATCGGTGAAAGTTGACTTGGAGGAGAGGCATCAAAATGCACACATTGGAGTTGCCGTTGGACCTACCCTACCAGCCCGTCGCTCTTCAAGGTATGTTCCTGGATTATCTACTCCTTCCCCTGCAATGTCATCTCGCCTTTCTCATAATAACAATGATAACATTTTGTAACAATGTACACTGTATAATAGACGTTCAAATATGGTATTACAATGGAAAGAATACAAATGAATTATCCATGTAATGATTCTAGTTCGTAACGACAATTAAAAAAATGATAATATCAATGATAATAACAATGGAGATGATTGTAACTATAGCAATAGTAAGGTGATTGAACATACGGTTTCTTTCGGTCGGGGTACCCTCTTAAGTGACAATGCTCCGCTATAACCAGTATCCGATATCATTGCCAAACTCATTTATAGTTGGTTACGATGATAACTATAGACATTTCAGGTGCAATCTGACATAGCATTATTGAAAAATTGAACGCCATGTTCTATGTTAGTAATATTTTATTGTATATCCTAGGTGGACGTTATGTATCATTCCATTTTGTTATGTTTCATGTATTTTTCATTGAGAATTATGAAAACAAATTCAAATTGAAATTGAAATCTATACACTCGGGCGAGGAGGGAAAATTTTGGCAAGATATCTCATCCAAGGATACATCCACCGGGCAGGATTCGAATCTATTATCGCAAATCGAGGAACCCTTAACCTCTGTATCCCATTGTTCCCACTCTCAACTTATATTTCATGTTCATAAACTATTGAGTCGACGTATATATATTGGGTCGGCACTTAATGTACATTATTCAAAATGATATCTGATTGAGTATCCTAAGAATTTTCCTCGTGTATAGATTGGAAGATTTAGGAAAGAAGAATTAAAATTTCTCTTGATGTTGCCATTCTGGACACTCCCCTTTTTCACTTGTCTTTTCCTATGAGAAGTTTATTTACACCGCGATTGTATTTTGTGAAATGTGATCTCATTTAGCATCTGTGATGATTTTGCATCATCACCATGATCTTCAACGTTCATCTTAAGACATGCTGCACTATAGTGAACTTAAGGTTTTTAAGTATCTGAATATAACGCCTTCATAATGTATTTGCAGCTTTCCAACAAGAAAAAACAGCAACTAAACACATGTCTTATATCATAAAGCAAATTTATATGGATCATATTATATATCATCATATCATCATTAATCGACATAGAAACTGTAGATTAGTTAAGATTTCGCCAGTCCACGCTTTTAAACGATTTCCGAAGAATCCGATTGAAGTTTATTTGTATTTTGCCCATCTACATAGCCTTAAATGTACTGTGTTGATCTTGCACGAGTACCCTTCTGAAGATATAACGTCAGATAGTATTGCAAATAACTTTGTGGTTACAACGTACAGTATAGTCTAGAGAACTGTTAATCGGTCTTCTTTAGCGGCCAAGAAGAGCATGATATCATGTTGGAGTGTATAGAGTGGGGTAACGCGTACTCGTTTAGTGGAAGAAAAAAAAATGAGCTGAACTGTTGTTAGGTTGAAAAAAAAAAGAACAGAAGATCGTGGAGCAGGTAGGTGGATTGGCATAGAACTGTGAAACTGAAGTAAGAGCATGTCTTCAGTGTCGTACTTCTAGGGGCAAGGGAAAAACAGAGCAATATTGATTTCCTGAATCACGAACTTTTGACCCCCCAAAAAAGATGAAAATCGTATATGTAGATGAATATGTAGACCATCTGTAAAAGGTTATGCTCAAGCAAAACCATTGTCGAAGTCTTTAAACTGACAACGTGCAAGACAACATATATATTATTCATGTCATAAGATCAAAAGACTTTCATGAGATCAGTGACTGTCACACGTATAAAACATGTCTGATATTTCCCTCTATAGTCAGAATTGGTTTTACAACTACAATTCGATTATTTTGTTACAATCTTGTGTAAAACGTCTTCCACGAATAGTTTTGCATAAATCTCTAAGCTACGCGCAAATACAATGCGGTGGAAATACAATGACTGATAAAAAGTGAAACCCAGCGGCCGACACAAGAGGCATGAGAGAGGTAAAACAAAAGAAATAAAACAAGATGAAATTATGTCTTGTTGATACAGAAAAGAACTTTCCGCACAAAGCATTTGCAACCGTTTTTTAACACACTAAATGCTTTGTTTTTCTCCAGTAGAATATCAGAGATCCAGGATTTGTATTCCTTCAATTTCGTATCATCAATTTTATGTCTCAGTTCAATAAAGGTAGCCTTCCAAATATGTTTTCATCGATGTTCGTTAAGAAAGTGAAGTATTCCCTTCCTAGGAGACAAAAAGATTCCTTTCATCTCATATGAATTTATATCCACTGTAATAATGATAACTTCCCAGGACCCAATCTTTAAAATGATCTGGACTGACAAATAATTCAATCAACGTCTCTTAGTTTCCTTTAAACATAAACTTAAATCATTTCTTCTGAATTGATATCTGTAGCGATTTTCAGCATCATGCTAGGCATTCTATGTACATACAGTGTTCCATCATAGTATCGGGCTTGCGTCTGGCTCGGGTGACCACACCGCTGTTTTGCATTTACAGCTGATATACTGGACATTCATTATCGTCCTCTTTCTTTTTTATTATTCGACATTCTCATTTTCCATGACATAATTTGTAATTCTTTACAACTGAAAATGTTGCATAAGAATTCACTTTGAATTACAAGCAATGCTTCTATGTATCAATTCTTCATATTCCACAATTAAATGTCATGTGCTAATTATCTTATTTGCTGCATTCAACAATTTTACAATTTCAGTTTCTTGATATGTTTATGATTTACTTGTAAAATGTGGAGCATGGAACAATGAAACAAACAAAACACACACAAACAAGCATAAAGAATACGACAGAACTTCATTAAACCGGAAACAAATCTTAGCGACTATTTCCAGGGGTGTGATTATAATCACTACTGTTCCTATCTCCTTACTATCAGACGCTGGCGCTGGTGCACGGCTGAATCTGCTGATCGTTAACCCATTCCATGCGAGAGGCGGTTGTACCATATGTACAATTTGTTGAAAATGACTTTTTCTCGGAGGCAAAGCAATAAATGCTTATTTGAAGCAACGCAAGAATGACAAAATTTGTCTACACCAATACTGTTACAAATTCTTATTCGATGGCCATTAAAGGTCAAGAGTTCAGAACGGTTCGTTGTTCAGACGGGATTTATCAGAGGTATTGGTAGCCAAATATTTCATAACGCCTTGCTAAATTATGTGATTATTCATCTCTTTGATAATGTGGTACCAATGGAATTGCAGTATCTAATTTGTCGAAAGCAAAATCTCAAAGTCTGTCGAATGCAAAACGCGTTGATATTTTTTTTTTCTGTCAGCAACTTGCGGGTACATTATGTGGTCAGTTGAGAAAGCGAGAAAGTTCCAATATACAAAGTAATATCAAATATACGGCAGAGGGTGTCCGGCTATATTAACTTGAAGTAGTTAAACGGACCGAAAAATTTTAGAGGAGGCGCAAAATCAAAGGAAATGAAATTGTCTCTCTCTTTTTGTGTATGTGCGCGTGTGTGTGAGTTTGTGTGTGTCTGTGTGTGTGTGTGTGTGTGTGTGTGTGTGTGTGTGTGTGTGTGTGTGTGTGTGTGTGTGTCTGTGTGTGCGTGTCTGTGCGTATGTGTTGGTGTGTCAGTTATGGTGTGGGACGTTGCGTCCGGACGCTCAATGTCCACAGTCTTGCTTGTCGTGAAAGCAAGTTCTACAGATGAGGTAAGATAGAAATGATAATTGTAACGCTGCAACGCATATTCCTTATCGTAAGAATACCTTGGTAAAAAGGGCTGGGAGTGGAATGCTATAATACACGAATTGTTTTGCATAAATTGATACTGGCTTTCAAGAATTAATTCCTTTCATAAAGCCATATCTTTATCTTTATTCTTGAAAATATCTGGCAAAGAAACAATTCTATCGTTCCTCTTCAAAGCATTTTTTTCCTCCTCTTCAAAGTTTGACTCTGAATTCCCAAGCGATCTTTCCCCTGAATGACCCCCTGGCCTTTTATGTCTGAAAGCCAGGCTACGCAGAGTCGCACAGGTCGTCAACCGCCGAAGAATCCTACATTTCATTATTATTAATATTTTCATGATATCAACACCCTGAAACAAGACAGCATAACACATAGCGCGGTGTCGAGAAGCAGCCTTCATGTCCAAAAACTTAAAACATTTCAATATCAATACAACTGAGAAAGTGTTGTCTGACTGGCTAAACGTAACTTAACAAGTTCAATTTTGACGAATCAATTCGTTCACGTCTACGCTGTGTAGGTTCTTTTTTTTTTTTACTTCAACGTACAGTAGATAATTGAGCTTTGAAATGTTGCCTTTAAATTCCAATCCAATTTCCAAACAAGAACCAAGCTTCTCATGAAAAGGGGATGGTAATGTCCTTTTGCCCTTAAAGAAAAGAATATACCACACCTGTACACGACTCCACAGGACATCAACGCGCTGGATGGGATCTCTTCCCTAAATAAACTTCCACCACTACTACTAACGCATAGATGACGTATAGTGACTCGCAACACTTATTAAAGCTGATGGCATACAAAGACACAATTTTTTTTTCAATAATCTATTTGATTTCTGTAATTTTGCATAATAATACGTTCATCTTGAACGTATAGCAATGTCCAATCAACAATAATTGATCGCACCAAAAACATACTCAATGGAGTGACCCGAAGATCATAACACACATTTTAAATCTACACAGAAACTTACACGTACACACACACAAATACCTTCCTTATGCCTCCTACCCCCTTATCTGCCCCCCCCCCCCCCGCATTTCTATCAGGGTTCTTGCTCACATCCCAATCCTACACTTCAATGAATGATTTTTGATAATAAAATTCTACATACAAGCACTCGCGCGCCCGCACACACGCATATCTAAATAAATAGATAAATAAATGAATAAATAAACAAATATATATATATATATGTATATAATAGAGAGAGAGAGAGGAGAGAGAGAGAGAAAGAGGGAGAAAGAGAGATACAGACAAGTAGAGTGAAAGAGGGAGGAGAGACAAAGAGAATTTGCATTTATATGTTTCTATTTTATAAGTACTTCTAATCTTCTTTTTTTCCAATTTTTGTCGTGTTTTTTTATCGAAGCAAAACATCTTTCTCACTGTGTTTTCTTAGGATATAGCAGGGAGGTTACCTCCCTGAATAAGTAGTAAAACGAATTCGACGGGTGTGCGATGCTGTAGATTCCACCAATCTAAATATGAAGATAGGTGTAACACTTTTTTTTTGTGAGGAGCTAACCTGGCGTGGCTATTTCGTTATCACTGGGTAAATGAACAGGACAGCAAGTGTGATGAGAATTGACCTGATCTTTTACAGCAGTAATAAGGGCAGGTAAGCACACAAAGAGTTAACAGATATCGAATATGGCATAGCTTCATTCACAGAGATACAGCCACTTGATGAGTTGGTCGCTCTAAGTTGATATCAAACTCTGTTTTCGTTTAACTTGTCCATGGCTGCAAGGAAGAAGTGGAAGTTGATTACAGCGAATTTTGTATCGAGGCAGCTCTGTTTGCATCACCACACCATCACTCTTCGCTGTGAATTTCGATTTGATCAGAATCGGTACGAAAAGAAACCTTTAATGGTCCGGTCCGATACGTTGGCATCAAAATGTATTTGAATATTCATGGCATTTGATTAGTTCGAAATTCATGATAGTGATTTGTAGGTCGCCAATTAAAAGCAGGAGCAGAGAAAACTGATTTTTTTCCTCCGAAGTTGGAAATGATCAGTGGGGAATAACTTCTCGAATTGATTCAGAACATTATCTCAAAATGTCGTATGTCAAACTGATTCCAATGAATGTGATGTATGTGTACCTTATGTGGGTATATGTGTGTGTTTTCGTGAATAGTATCACATTAACTTGTGTGTTCATGACGGCATTATTTGACAACATATACACGTATATGTTGTTCCACTTGCTCCATTCTGGGTAAGTTTTCAACCATTACGTACTAGATCATTTCATCCTTCTTGGCTGTACATGATGATTCATCTGAAAACACAGGGCAGAGTGAATTCTTTGCTCAAATGCGTGGTGATAAATCAAATTCTTTCGAGACATTTACATTTAGTATCTCATTCTAACCACTAATGTCTCGCCAGAAACACATGACAAATTTTACGACATGCCAGTCTCTAATTTGATATCATCAAGTTTCAAGGACCAATTGCATTGTGTATCCAGCCCTTTTCGAAAAAAAAAAATGCATCGCATTTCTTTTTTATTATTGTTGGTAGAGGGGAACATTGGGTGTTTTTTAAATGTTTAATGGAGTTATAATCAATATGTTTGGAGATGCTTTTGTATCATTTTCGCATTTGTGAATAACGATCGTCCACTATGACAGAATTATTAACTTCTGCGTGAGATTGGGCGCGTGTCTACCACACACATACACTGAATGAAAATTCTGTAAGCTTTTGCGTAAGGCAACGAGGCAGCACAACACAAAAGCGAAAATACATTCTCATTTTTTTTTCTGTTTCTGCACAATATCAACAGCTTTAGGCTTGCTTAATCAACTGTGCGATTTTTCCTTTCTTCCTCCTAATTTGATAAGCAAGATGTGTTTCCAGTACCTCGCTGATTGTGTGCTCAGCCCACAGAATTCCAAATGGTGTGCCTTCTGAATTTTAGACGAATTTCCCTTCATATTTTACCATTATCGGCACACACAAAAATTTACGGCACCCCTTCTCGAAGTAAGTATCAATAATAGAATCTCAAAAAGCTACAATGTCAATGGAGAGTGTGGTTACCTTGGCGAGGGACAAGCTCAGAAGTGAAAGTCAACTCCTGAGAAAGAATGGTTGTCTCCGCCTTTTAAACACACGGAACGATCAACATTGTCAACATACATTAAGATATTCTGTTCTGCATTTATCAAATTAATCAAAGTTCGCGCGCGTGTACATACTTTGTCTCCTTTCCTTCGATATTCTCGCTATATATAACACGCGGAAATAACCGGGGGAAAAAAAATCATAGCAGTTAAAATTTCGGGCTTGATTTATGGAAGCGAAACAGTTTGCATTTCTTTACTCGTGAAAAGACATAATGAGTCACTATACATGACGAAAGAGAGAAGGAAAGAGACAAAAGGGGAAGGTGGAAGGGAGAGAAGAGAGGGAATTGGTGGTTGGTGAGAGGGAAATCAAATGCAAGGCTGAGGAAAAAAGTTGATAATGTTGCAGGAGGCATCAAGCTTCGCTCCTTCCCTGTAATGACGGACACGACAAAAGAACAAGATGGCGGTCTATGAGTATGATTGTAATCGAATTCTAGACGAGCTTGCACACTTTCGTCAACTATGTGCACATTTTCTTGAACATCTCCTACACATTCGATCTCTCCTTATTATATTTACACGCATACAAGCACACATTTTTTTTCCTTCTGATCAATGTATAATGTTATCATGGATATTATATTCCATTCATTGTCTGAGCATGCGCGCTGTGTGTATACATACATTAGTTATACACCATACTTTGTATCAAAACTGTACCATGTAGAATAGAGTGTTATTCATAGAATATTGTAGAGGTATGTTTCTAAGCTTTACTTACGTAATCCATTCCTCTAAATTATACCAAAAAGCAATCAGAGTAGAGGACATCGTTCAAAGGAAAAGAAAAAATAGTAAGATTGCAATTCTTAACTGTTTTGCAGCATTGGTAAGTCAGCTGTTGCGAATTAATGACGCAATACATTCTTCTTCTTTTTTATAAATTTTCACAAGTGCCAATGGCCGTGATGTTTTGGAGGGAGCATCTTTAACGAGCAGCAAGACCAATGTTGTCACTTGAATGTGTCATTGTTCTCACACTTTCATTTCGCTGCTTCTCTTCTGTGTACACGTGTGTTTGTGTGTGTGTGTGTTATGCTTAGACGAGCTGGGAAGTCTACATGGTACTGGGAGCCGCAAAATCTCGTGCCAGGTTTGTGGGGCTCTTTCGTCTGGCCTGCACTTTGGTGTGTTCACGTGCGAAGGATGCAAGGTGAGTTAATTTGGGGTGATTATCTACCACTCTTTAGTCTATTCTCATAATCATTGAGTTAAAGACCTACAGGAATAGACCCTTTCTCTCTCTTTTTTTTTCTCTCTCTCTCTCAAAACAACCCCCCCTCCCCCCCCCCCCCTCCCCCCCAAAAAAAAAACCCGAGTGAAAATTTTCACTCTTGAAGGAGTGCGTAATAGAAAAGAGTGAGTTTAGAGTGAAATTGGAGTGAATTTTCAGTCAAAATGTTCATTTTCATTAATTTTGGAGTGACCTCAGGGATCAATCGAAGATTTTGGAGTGATTGAGGTAACTCCAAAATGATTGAAAATAAACATTTTCACTCGATATTCACTCCAATTTTACTCTAAACTCACTTTTTACTGTTATTCACTCCTTCAAGAGTGAACATTTTCACTCGATTCATTTTTTAGAGAGGTCCTCTCGCTACTGTGTCAGACACACTTTACTTGTACGTACAGACTCCATCATTTAGATTACGTCTCATTATACCTTGCAACTGATTGACAAATTGCCCTATCGACATATAGATCAGTTGCAATGAAAACATCTTGACGGAAGAATTTCATGAATTTGAATCATCATACCTTGGTTCGTAATCAATTCTTGAATCCCCACAAAGCTGTCATATCCACTGCCTCAATCAGCATAGCATTTCTTACTGTGATTTACATGAATGATATGCTACCGCTGATAGAATACCGAGTTGTTGTGTTGTTCCGTTTTTCCAATCCTATCTCCAATGCTCTTTTAGAACATCCCACCATGACCTTCACGAAAAATCTGCACTATACTGTCTTCAGTCTCTTTGTCTAGTATAGCGATAATAATAATAATAATAGTTGATATTTTTAGAGCGCCTTTTCCACTGGATACAAAGCGCTATGAGATGTCATCCCTGGTCGCCATAGGAGACAAAATGTATTCAAATTACCAGCCAATGACAGTACAAGTCCAGTGCATAGACGCCATGGATAAAAGAGAGCAACATTTGCTTCAATGTGATCATTTTGACATTCATACTGATTACTATTTTCCTATCATTTTCGTCCAATATTTACCCTTTATTGTAGTTCCATTTAACAACAAGTTTTTTTTTTCTTCCTTGCACAAATAATAATGAGATATATCTTACCAATCCTGCATAAACAAGTTTGAGTTGTCAGGACTTATTTGCCATGAAGAAAGCCTTATACACAGCATTGCAATAACCCATTCGTTAAAGTTGATTCCGCTCTGTACCATGCATGCATGATTTCACGAGTTTCCTTTGAGAGATACGCCAAGTGAAATTCATTGCCAAATTGCATGCTTACCTATGATGCTTCCACGTTTAGATTTCAATTTTGCGTACAGACTGCATGCCTCATTTAACGATGTCCCACCTATGTTATCTTCCCAGAGGCGACTCACAGTTTGAATCTATGCACCAATTTCAAGTGGTCTCTATACCTTCTACTAATGTCACCATTGTAAAAGTTTTGTCCTTGCAGTGAATTGTTGTTATTGTTTTTATTCCTCTTTCTCTCTCTCTCTCTCTCTCAAAAAAAAATCCTAAATTAATCATTGCTGAGTATATCACTACGATTGAAACGTAGCGCAATGAACAATTCCAAAACCTATCTGTGCGCTTCTTTTAAGAGAGTAAAACTTTTCCCTGACGAGTGAGATAATGGACGGAAAAGATTGGATCGTTGAACATCAAAGGATCACAGCAGTTCACGAATAACGACTCAAATTAATCGTTTTTATAATAATCTAACCGAATCACCGGCCCATACGCAGGTTTTATGCGAGAAAGGGGAAATAATGATTGTATTGTTGTGATTCTTCCCACAGTCTAATGACTTTCTTTTGTGCGGGCCGATATTGATTGAGCACCACGCGCACGCCGGGCTTGAAAGATAAGGGAGATACATGAATAATGAATATCCGATAACATTTTGTAAACACTGGCGTATACGACGAGGGTGGAGGCGAGGGCATTGAATTTGGTCCTCTCTATAACCGGAACGCGCAGTACAGAATCAAAACAATGGGTAACGGCGGTCCGAGGTATGTTCATTCTTAATTAACAAAACAATATCGTCAATCGTCAATTTTCCGGAAAATATAGAAAAGGGATTGTAATTAGGGGATGTTTAGCAGCTGTGTAAGAGCTGGATTTGCAGTCGACAAAGCATAATTTTAAAGATTTAAACAAGTTGTGTATCATTAGACACACACACACGCACTCACATGCACGCTCTCGCTGAGACTTGCGAACGAATGGCGAAGATGATTGTCATCCTAAACTCTAAATGCTATTCGGGCGGGGGAAAAATATGTCCAAAAGTTACTGTTGCCATGAAGATTTTGACTTAATTGTTCTTCTTCTCATGCACTGTGAGGGTAATGTGATCAAATCGTATATCAGAGAAAAGCAGAGAACTAGTACAGCTGTGTGACGTATACATATATATAGTAGCGCGACACTAAAAAGCGCGTCCTCAATTATTGGAAGACCTTGTGCATGCGTGACTCTCTTATTAGATCGATTTGGTGTATGGTTCTTTATCTTAAAAAAAAAAAAACAACAAAACAAACAAACAGAACATGACTGAAAACAGAATTTGTTAATTTTCATTTTACATCTCAGCACCGAAACTATGCCTGAACAGTGACAATGGGTCGTGATCATATACCGACTAATAATTTACCTAAGTTAAAAACGGGTATGAACAACATGCGATGCCATCTAAAACTTAATTTAAGCGAACAAGAGCGTGGAGAAATCTTGAACATATTTTCACCTCTACACGTCTCCTGATTTCAGTGTCTTTGGGTGTTGGGTGTATTTGCATCATACGCGCGTAAAATATGCAATTCTATGTATCAAAAAATTTCATTGCTGCTACCTCTTTAACACTATGCTACACACACATACACATGCTTTAAAAAAAACTTCAGGTTATTCTAAACTCTGCTGCAAAGCTTGCGTCAAGGACTAAAAAAACATGAGTTAATAACAGTTTTATTACCTATATTTGATAACATGTTGCATTTAAGATCTTATATACCTAAAGTTATGTTTTCATTGATTAGCTCTCAGAGTCTCTTGTAAATGAAGAGACAGCAAGATAATTCTCTTATCACGAAAAGATTTGTATGTAGTACCCCCAAATTTACACATATTTTGATGTTATGCTGCCTATAAACCATGGAATAACCTTGTAAATGACGTTATGCACACGCAATACAAACGTTTGAGAGATCTTTAAAAGGATCTTTCTTGGGTTTTTTTTTTCATTGTAATTTAGTACATGTGAATGTGCTCTTAGCAGCATTTTGGTTGTATTTCTCAATTGTCCACTTTTCCTTGAAGCACATTATAGAGACCTAATCAAAAGTTTTATGGGCTAGAAAAGAACTGTTTTAATGATGAAGAAAATTGTATTTCAAATATTATCAAGACTTTCAGATACGCACGGGGTGCAGGTGAAATATCAAGGTTTTGGCATTCAAGCCTATTATAATCATAATAATTATGCTTGAATGCTTGCACGTTAATCCAGGGTACCATGATTATGATAATCATGGATAATTTGCATAAATTTGTCACATATACATACTTAATGTAAGTATTGTCTATGTTGTTTTTTGTGTAAATGAGATTAAATTTATGTTTTGATTTTGTTCTGAGGTTGTCAAACAAAGTGTATTTTGAATGAATTCTAATCTGACATTCTTGGAACATTATTATGTTTCACACTGGCATGTACATGCATGCATTGATACATTTTCTTATGTATACATGCACATTATGTATATACGTATTTTTTCATTCATTCATTCATATATTTATTTCAAAAAGAAAGAAGCTGCTCTTTTAGATGGTACTGGAATGATATACTGTTTATACCGTCACAATAAGAAAGATTTGAAATGTGTATTCATCTACCTCTTATAAATCTTTGTGAGACGCAGAGACATAGCTTGCCCATTAGTCCGATTTCATATACATTCATATGTGTATATACATAAACATATATATATATATATATATATATATATATATATATATATACATACATATATATATATACATATATATATATATATATATATAAATGTATATATATGATAAGTATACATATATATCTATATATTTCGTTCAACAATATTCGTCTTACCAAATTTGGTTTATCAGAGGGCACCTTCGCATTTCTTCAAAAGGTCTCGTCACAATTATCGGTATCGCAGCCCACGTGCGTGCCTAAACTCCTTCCCGATGTTCCACTGAAGAGCTCAAGGCTGGTTACTGATATTTTAACGCGTTTTTTCTCTTTTTTTTTATTTTCCCTCGGATGTCGTATGCTATCGACATCAAAATAAAAGAAAGAGGAAAATGATGTTAGACCAAGGTCGAAATCGACGCCATTATAATATACGGGCTGCACACCAGGTGGCCGTAGCTTCTTCGCGTATCGTGTGACAGGACACGCTTGTAGCGAATTATTTCAAGCTTCTTTGCACTTTGTGTTCGCAGAAGGCCACCATCCTTCGATTTCTCCTTTTCGTATCCCCCCCCCCTCCTGTATCTCTTTTTCCGCTATATACCTTCCTCGCTTACCTCCCTTCCGAGCAGCTCGAGTCGCAACAAACTGAGAATGTTCCTGTGCAAGTGTAATCTAGTTAGATAATCGTCATTGTGTTCCCGTGAAAGGGGCAATTGCGACCGAAGAAAAAGTGATGAGAATTAGGAAGAAAGAGACAGTATATGGTATAGGGAGGTACGCGCGGAAAGAAATTAGATATCGGTCCTAGTAAAAAAAAAAAAGGAAAAAAAAGGCTATGAAAGAAAGGAAAATATCACACACAAACGCACACACACACACACACACATGTATATACATTGCATATATATATATATATATATATATATACAACTGTATATATATATATATGTAGGAAATATATATTATATACATAATATGATATATATCTCATATATATACATATATATATATATATATATATATATACACTCGTTTCATCGATGAATTGTGTGTAATAAGAAATAATAAGGACAATTCAGAAGGAAAGAAACAAAGAGCGAGAGGAATTTAATGTTGTGATATGTATGGAAGATACTGTAAGTGAAAACAGATGAAATATTAAAGACTATGATAGAGGAATGGAATATATTCCATCAACGTAGAAAACAGACGCAGATTTGATTACCAGGAAAATCATATCTATAACAAGTATGATAAACATTAGTACAACTAATTAGACAAATCTAAAAAAAGGAGCGATGGATAACTTAAAGAGAGGAATTATGGGAGAGGAAACTAGTAGCTAAAGTAAAGGAAAGAGAAAGGGAGGGGGTGAGATTGACAACCTTAATTTACATTCTGCGTTTATCAGAATGGGAAGCAGTTGGAGTGAAACTTTCAGGAATGTTAACGAAATTATTTCCACAATGGTATAGAATAAGATAATGTACATATAGCAACAAACACAAGTTAAAACATAGGGTTAGAGTAAATAATCAAGGGGAAAACACCCTTATCTTAAGGAGATGTTGACTAAAGTCAAATTGTTACTATTGTACGATATACAGAATAATATGCAAAATTAATGTGCATGTGTTGTATATGCGTAAGTATACGTTGCAAGTATGTTTCCAATATGTCAATAACATTACTATAACCCTTGAATTTTCTCTTTTTCCATACCTGAGGCAGTGCTTCTACAGAAGAAGTATTCGTGAAGGGGCCAATTACGCATGCGCAAAGGAGAGGAATTGTGAAATTACCATGGAAACGAGAAATTCCTGCAGATTCTGCCGGTTCCAGAAATGCATCGCATTAGGAATGTCAAAGGAAGGTAAGTCGGACGGACATGTAATGATTTGGTCTTGGCTGTTTTAATTTCACTCTCATGCAGAACGAGAGCAAGTAACGAGAAAGAGAAAAAACATGAGACTTGAGAGATAGCTATAAAGGTCTGAATGGAGAACGCTAATGGAAAACAGATATCAGTGGATGTAAAATTGGGACAGAGAGCGATGAATGGTCACAGTACTTAATATTCTAGAACGCATATACATTATACAGAGCAGTTCAGTAATAACGGATTTCAACAAAGAAGGCAGACCAGCAAGGTTATTAGGAGATTATTGCGTTAGGTTATTCAACAAAGATAATGGCTCATGGACAAGTCTTGGTATCGTGGTTTCTTCACTGCGTTTGCAGAAACGGATTCTTTAAGTTGTGGTGAAGCGTACTCGTATGCTCTCTTTGCGTGCACGTACTATCCCAAGGTTGCGCGCTCTGAGCCCATACTTTACCCAATGTCCGCGTACTATTCCAAGGTTATTAGAGGTGATGAAATTCAAATTTGCTCGGTATAAAGGCGTAATTCAGTGTACGCGTTTTTTTTTTTCTTATCTTAAAAAAGGGGTTTTGAGGACACACGCCAGTACCGTCATTACACCACACGTGTGATTGATCATGGATGTAATCAGTCGATCGTTCGTATTAATGGGACAGAACCTTGATGATGACGTCATCACGCGTCATAAATGAGGCTCTTCATTACTATAGGCCTTAGTATTGATCAATAATTTACAAACTAGTGTTTCGCAAGAGCAAGATTCTTTATTTCCCACTCCCATCGCATTTTCTTCTAGTGCTTTTGAGCATTCCTCCCCATTTCCGGCATTTCCGTACAGCTAAAATAAACTGTAACTGTGATACTGTGATGTTATTTATGTATTCAATTTCTGTAGAATGTTTACATGTTTCTGTTGGGAATGGAAAAATGAATGAAAGAATAATACCCTATTTCTTAGATGCTGAGACACCAACGACCATGGATCGACTCATTTTTGTAACTTTCAACAAGACGGAGGTTCTGAATCTTACTTTCGTAAATCATCTTATTTGTGTTACAGTCTCCCTTGTAAATCTCTAGGCCCACACTGCAATTTGCATTTTCTTAAATTGACATGCATGCAAGTATTAGTAAGAAAATGGAATAATGACAATACAGAATACTATCACTGTTTGCCACTAAACCTCACTCTTGTACTGGACGTGTCATCATTACGTGTCGTATACACATTGTTAAAAGTGTTCCTCTAAAGTTAGAGCAAAATGCGTTCTTATTCTTTATTCGTCATTGCTATAGATAAAATATATAAGTCTAAACCTAATTATTGTAGTTGTGCAGCGAAAGTTTGTGATTCAACTTGCCCAACATCAAGTAGAATTGAAGTGAGAATTCTCATGTATTTCCCTATATTCAGTACACATGTATCACTCGGATATGATGTTATGACTAGAATATTTTACCGGAAATACAATGATTTTTGTCATAAAGTTACAGCTATAAGAAGCATTAATAACGGCGAATAGATTGCATAACATCACATTGGAATATCAAGAGAACGACGAAGTAGAATCTAAAACCAATACAAATTTGATTTGCAATGTTTGACAAATACCTCAATAAGTTTTATGTAAATAACCTTTCTTCTTATGTGTAAACTCAAAAGAAGCACGCTTTTTGTAAGCTAGCTTAATGGAAATTGTTAAGCGCTTACATTGCATAAATTATAGCGATGCTACATTTCATCTGTGTAGGGTTTCAGTGGAAAAGGCAAGAGTCGCTTTACTTTTAAAGTACTTATTTTGTTGGCACATCTCTAATGTCACAAATAGAGAGAGAAAAAGAAATCAATCGTTTGCTTCATACATTTCATAAAGGTGATTGATAAAAAAAGGAACATGTAAACAAGAGCACCGCCTGAAAAGAAACAGTCTATGATAGAATGGTCCACTGCCGATGAGAATGTAATTACAAAGTTGAATAGCACTATAATCTCTGCTTGAATGGCTAATTACAGTATCGCATTCGCATAAAATTGCTTGCTCTTGGATACCGAAGCGCTAGTCTAGAGACGATACTGAACATCATCTGACATTGAAACCGACTTATTGATTGCCTTTTCGTGCTGTATCGTGGTAATAAAGCGGTGCGGAGTGTTTTGACGAATCGACGCATTGTCTCCAGCCGGCGAGAACGGGCGGGAAGAGCGGGCAAAGTTCGCTGAACAATGCCCGCTGACCATCATGTTGCTTCCAACTAAATGCTTGTTGATGAAACGTCGCCAGAATTAACCCCCGAAGAACAATCATTTCAAAGTTTCCGCAGATCCCAATACAGGAAGAGCCTTGCTATTCGCTCCTCAACTGTTTAATTCAACCTGTTGGATTTTTTTTTCTTTTTCTTCATCAATTTGCTCTGTCGTGATTTAGTGGGTAATTTCGTATTGATTTTCGGGGAATGAACAGCGATGAGGTCGTTAGTTTTGTGGGTCTAGATCAATAATATAGCCCTAAAACTGATTTCTGGCCTATGTAAATCTCCGTTTGCACAATGGCATCGGCGTAATGACAGAATCAAACATTCTGCCGACACGGACACTGCTTTTCTCATATCGCGAATTTTCAAAAACAACATCTCCTATTGTGATTTTTGACGTACCGCACATATGGTGTTCACCCCATCCTCGGGCTTCTGTTATACCCTTTACGTTCTCATATAACATGCTCAATAAGTTCTTCGTGACCTTCGAACATAATGACAACTTCTTCACATAGATTCTGGAAAAAGTGGGCTGAAAACATACTGTGGGCGTTTATCTAATACCAGAGGCGAGTATTCAACGTCGATCCAGGGCGCGTAACTGAATGTCATCAGACATCAGACTTTGTCAATGTTACTTAGGTGGTATGTGATTAAAAAAAAAAATTGGCAAATTACTTCGTAAAATAGCAAAACGAAAGAGACAAGGTCACACAAACGAATATCCAGTCTGACTGCAGGTATCATCATTATAGTACAAGTGTATACTGTTTATCACTTGTATATCTACAATTATTATAGCCCATTGAAGTGAAGCACAGCTCTGGACGACTGACGATTATCAAGTCGAGAAATAGCTTTTATGTAGGCCCATCGTGGTTCTGTTACTTCCTCGAGACACCTTCGTACCATAATCTGACCATCGTCATTTCTGTCCTGTACTTTATTTTGAAATGTGCAAACCAAAAACATGGTTGTACGCATCTGTATTCTCTCTTTTTTTTTTGGGGGGGGGGGGTAAATGTCAAAGCAGTTGTAATTCCATTGAGAAATATGGTAATATGAAAATAAATTTAACTGAAGAGATTAAATTCGATAATACAGACGGAACAAACTCAAAATAAGCGAGCCGTGAACAAATGAATATTGAATGGGGATTTCAGAAAATAAAGATAGAAAATAAAGTGAAACCATCCTTGTCTGACATCTTTTACGAAAGAAAAAAAGTATAAAGGTAAGTTAACTTGAGCAGCTGTAGAGCAAGACTGTACTTACGTGTACTTACAGGGGGTTAAGCGTGTTATAGGTATATATAGGGAGCCTGTAGTAAGAACAAATTTTAGCAAGTTTCCATGAGAATGTCATTTTGAATCCTGCCAGGATCTTAGACATGTTTTAATCTAGTGATTCGGATAAAACATTCGATAACCATACTCGTTTTTGTTTGTTTGTTTGTTTGTTTTTAAGCAGAAGAAAAGAGAGGAAATTAATAGTTCTCAAAATGAACAGCATGAGAGAGAATAACGAGTGTGAAGTGGGGGAGGGGAGGGGCTGGCGGAAAAAGGTTGTGAAACTCAGAAAGGAGGAAAAGAAGCATGCAGCTAGTGGAAATAATTAGGCATGGATAAAGGAGTAGGATATACAGTGGACTCCCGTTATAACGAAGTCCTCGGGACTAGCAGTTTCTTTCGTTATATCGAAATTTCGTTATAACCGAAAAAGACAAACAAACATAGAGCAGAAAATGTTGCAGTCTGAATTTTTACTTTGTTGTAAGCGGAATTTCGTTATAACCGTGTTCGTTATAACTGGAGTGCACTGTATTGGATTCACTGTAGGTCTACGTATGGTGATTCAGTTGTAATTGTGACATTCACTTCTCTGTTGTCGTTCAGGCATTAAGCTCGGGAGGCGTCCCAAGGCCGAGAACGAGCCTCTGCAACACATGTGCTTCTCTACACGGAGAGACATCGGTTCGAGTTCCATTGTTGCAGGCAGTCCCCGCAGCCTGTCCTGGTCACCCACTTACAATGGGCACGTGTCACAGGCGGACTTCAAGTCCCACCCCAGGGATCTCGAACTCGAGACCATGGCCAAGTTTGGTGTCTACGACGGGGCCTACCATATGAAACCCGAGAAGATTGGTAACTGTGACCAGTGCAGCGAACAATATCCACTACAATACACCTATATCTCTCAAACGGGCGTACACGAGGATGTGAGCGGGTATGCTTCTCTGGAAATTGGTAGCATTCCTCAGAATATGCCTTGGAAGATCGAGTCCCAGTACAATGCCAACTGCTGCATCCAACCAAACTACCCAATGATGTGCTCTCCGCATACCACCGTCCCCGCGAGTATGGCCAGCGACGGATGGCAGATGTCGGAGCCGAGTCCGTCGACGACGAGCGAGATATCCTCGGACGATCAGTGGGATAACGCCTTGCGGACATCGGCTCCGACGCTGAAAACTCCCGTGAGCCTCACGATACCCGAGGTCCAAGCTGGAGCAGTGGCCGCACTAGCTTATGCCAACATGTACAGGGATAAAACAGGTGACGAAACAAAGAATGGTAGCCACGTATCTACGTCAGACAGCACCGACCGCAATTCTTTGCAAGCCATAGATCCTAGCCAAACGGAAATAGACCATTCTAAAAGTTACACTGAACTCGTTCCCAGAAAATCCTCGTGCAGTGAAGAAAACCTCACAGCCGCCGGGAACTGGAATAGCCAGAACGACGCCAACAGAGACCCCGAAGAAACCGAGTTGCACCTGCAACCACAGAGTGAAAGCGAGCGCCACGCCGCGGCGGACGTGACGGTGCGAAACATCTCACTCGCTCAGCAGACGATCGTAGGAGCTAAACCGAACACCAAGGCGGACGCCCGAAAAAGAAAGTCGGTCGACTCGGAGTCCCTCAACAACAACCACTATCCAAAGAGGAGGAAAAGCTGGTCGTCGGGACCAGACTCAGAGGATGAGGCACAGGACGAAATGTCGGGGGAAGAAGAGGAGGAACACGGAGAGACAAATAATGAAGGTGGCTTCGGAGGAGAGGCGCTGCGGGACACGGACGCGGTGGCGAGGCTTCCCCTGACACTCGTCACCAGATTGAAGGGAGCGTTCTTAGAAGTCACGGGGAGGATCAAAGCCCTGTGGCAGCAACATTTCTGCGATCAGGCATTAGTAAGTATTTACGTACACATTTTGCCTGCATGTAAGCTTGTGCATGTATGTGTTTATATATTCGCGTTTGTGTATATGCGTGAAAGTATGTATTTATATTATGGGTGTATATCGGTTTATATAGGCCTATATATATATATATATATATATGTATATATATATATATATATATATATGTATATATATAGTTATATATATTTAAACACGTTTGTGTGTATGCGTGTATGTGTGTTTGTGTACTATGTTCATTTGTCTGCCTGACTGTACGTTTATATGTATGTGTATCTCATATGTATGCCTAGATGTAGACCTTCACGTTTATGCTCATTTGTTTGTATGCATTTGTGTTTATTGCTTTCTGAGCGATCAGTATCACTGTTGTTATCTTAATCGTGCTGAAAGAAAATACATTATGACAGAACAATGTGTACTTCAATCATCATCTGACTTTGTAACAATGAAAGGGGTTTCTTTCTTCGTTACACGCGAAATAAATGCGACTATGCGAGCCAATGCATAGATTCACAATAATAATTTACTCTGTGTAAATGTCCTTGATAACAATATCTCCAATAGTTAGCATTCTAAAGGTTCCCTTGGCAATTATTTCAGTATTTCATTTATTGAAGTATTATTTTACAGTTTAACAATATCGAAATCGACGATTAAGAAAAAAAACACAAACATTTCGTTAATTTATATGGATAAGTTTTCAAATACTTTAATGACAAATCGAGTGAAAACATTCTAATCGGGTCCTTAGGCTTAGAAATATCAAACATTCACTTAGTACGTTTTAACAAAAGTATTTCTCATAAATGTGCCTGTGATTTTGTTTTTACAAAGCTCATGAAGTCTTGCTATTTTCTATTTGAAATACTCATGGAGAAAATAATAACAATAACAATAGTCCGCACTCTTGGCACAGCAAATTGCAACGACAACACGAAAAAAAAAAATCATTCTCATACGACGGGGAGCTTTGCTTGATAATATCTTTTTCATGAAGATTTTCAATATAACTTTCTTCTGTTTGTGGTAGGCGGGAGACAAGGTGTACGAAAGACAGATGGATGAGTTTGTTCATGTGAGGAGAACAGACGTTAGACAAATAATCACCGCCTATGCCTACAAAATATATGGTAAGTATTCCAAAGGAGTTTTCACTCAGCCGACTTTGAGAGTTAGCGACTTTCCCATTTGTTTGTTGCCTTCCTCAAATAAAAAAAAATCATACAAAATGGTGTTTTCTTGATGAAATAGAAACTATGCAATGTATCCTTCCTGGAAGTCGTCTTTGTTAGGATACAATAGGTATAGATTATAGGTACAATAGACAATTGCAGTTTTATGCCGATGATAAAAGTTATCCTTTAGATTTCATTTAACAAAAGGCAGCGAGATTTAGGAGTAAACATGTAAGGTGAGAACACTATCCCTCAGTAAAATTGCATGTTGGTTGTGAGAAATATCAGTACATTTACTTCTTGAAATCGTTATTTTGTAAAACTTTCTTTTTAATTGTCTGACATTGACGAAAAAAAAGAAGAAGAAATGAAATGGATTAGTACGTCAACAAAGTCAACATTTTTAAAAGCAGATTACGCATTGCAGATGAATGGTGTTTTTACCTTCCCGTCAATCCAGCCTCTTGAAAATTCAACATGCTTTCACTTTTCTAGCGTATGAAAGAGCACTTGACTAACCGCTTTTAGAAAGCAGAGGGAATGTTTACCACCCTTGACATAATTTTTATGTCAGTATCAAGTTGATGGAACGTGTAATTTTCATGAAAAATGAATTTTTGTGGAATTCTCTTTATATTTTCTTTACATTGTTGTTCACACATGTCGTCATAAACTCTAGTAGTCTCCTTATTCAGTAATTACAACACCAAAATTAATAACTTTTCCATTGATTGTCTGATTTTTCTCAAACTTTTACTGATGTGTTGTACTAATGTTGCTGTTTTCACTCAATCCACATTGCTCTTTGGGTTTTGGTTTCCTTCAAGCAAGTATGGGTTCGCTCAAGAGGTTGCAAAGTATTAAGGCTGAGTCATGCATATTTGCGCTCCGTGCCGAATACATGTCGATTATAATCAACGTTGATTCCACTGTGCTCTCCCTTCCCTCACCACGCCCTCGCCCCTCCTCCAACCCCTGCCCCCTCCCCCACCCTCTTTACCCCCCAACAAGGTTCTCTCCCTGGCTCAAGCTGCAGCGAGAGGGCGCTAATCGTCATCTCGCGTCTCTGCCTCCTGCACCACACTTACGCCCAGCACGACGCGGACAAGACGGCCGAACGAGCAGCAATCATTTGTGCGCTGTCTCTTGTTCCATCAGGTACGTCGTCAGCATCGCAACATTTATGCTTCGAACGTTAAAAAAAAATCCAAAGTAGATATGCCTAACAGCAAATGATTAAAAAAAATGGTTCACACAAGAACGCACACAATTGTATTCTAGTAAATGGAATTCAATATGACACTGCTGCTAGAGTTGATTCGGGGATGATGTGTTCATGTTGTCAGCAACATATGTTTTGTTGTTGTTGTTGTTGTTGTTGTTGTTGTTGTCGTCGTCGTCATTGTTGTTGTTGTTGTTGTTTTATCCATTGTGTAGTTTGCTCTTTTACCGTGTACTGATGATTTTTTTGTTGTTGCAATAATTGAAAAAAATCTTCAAAAATGGAAAATATTCATTACAGTGCACTCCCGTTATAACGAAATGCTCGGGACCGGCAATTTTCTTTTGTTATAACGAAATTTCGTTATAACCGAACAAATACAATATATAACGAAAACAAGGAAACCACACATTCTGTTTGCTGAATACTCATCATACACTGGAAAGCTATGTGAAATGTGATGGGATAACTGTATTACAATAATAAACGCAAGTTCCCCTCAGAAACTGTGCGTGACACAAGGAGCGAACACACAGTGGTGTGAAACGTTCACCCATGCAGAGACGCTATAGATGCTTGTTCCGCTACGTATTTTCGAAAGCAATTCGCATTTCGTTATAACGGAGCACATTTCTTTTGTTTTTCTTTGTCTGTGGCGCTCGGAAAAGACTTCGTTATAACGGAAATTTCGCTATAACCGTGCTCGTTATAAGCGAATTTTGTACCATAGACTTTATAATTGTGATAATTTTGGGACCAGAAGATTTAGGCCTACTTCGTTATAACGAAATTTCGTTATAACCGTGTTCGTTGTAACGGGAGTGCACTGTAGAGTTCTATACCATGAACTACTGTAGCTCCATGTCTATACTTAGAAATAGAATAAAATCTTCAAAATATGGTGTGTCAGTGATAATGTGTGCATAATTATGTGCCATGTCCCCTTTGAGAATTTGTTATTTTTGCTTCATGTATACACACACATGCCTGAAAGAGGGAATACGTCCTTTATAGCTTCCCTTGGAGAGACTCGAGGTAACACTATCGCTATGGTGTCTCTCTAAGCGCCTCTTCTCCAAATTACCAATTAAACGCATGTTCGTTCACAAGTCTATCACTATCTCTGTCACATACAGGTAGTTCACAGTTGAACCAGTTGAGCAGCAGACAGCACAGTTTATATGCCGCCCTCTTTAACTATCTTAAGGGTATGTATTCCGTTACGTCATAACCCTTGTGCGATATCCTTCAAAAAGTGCATTCCCATTCCATATTCAAGTTAACTTTTTTTTTTCCAAATAGGAAAATTAGATGAACAGAATGGTTGAATGCTGTTGTTACCATGACTACAGGTCAAGTACAGGTACAGGTCAAGGAATCTATTCTGATAAGCTTTGGAAAGAAGAAGCCACCAACGAATGCAAAAAATGTGAATTGGAAAAGCTTGCTGTTTAAGGTTTTTGCATAACATGACCTATGCATATAGGGCCTAAATGTTCATGATGTCGAATCCAGCAGCATTTACCTCATACTGTAGGGCAGGTATCGCCTCAATCCGCTCATTTCGTACATCAGATTTAGAAGAACGGGTCGTGTAACTATCTTAACGCTTCAATGTAACTTACAGTCACAAATAATTATCAATGCTGGCTTATAAAACCCTGCATTCTGGTAACACATTGCTGTTGAAATTTCCGTATTTTGTGCAGATTTTGCAAGATCCATCATTCTGTAGTCTCCAAAACTGCTTAGTCTATTTCAATTGGTTGTTTCACGAAATGTGAGTTGGGAGACTCATTTTGCTATGTAATGTGACTTCATCCACCCGGTGGTATGAGTAATCCTCTTTCGAGATTATCTTTAGGTTTATCAAATACTTTCATTCTTTTCTCATGAGGTGAAGCTCCGTAAACTTTGGATATTGACAATGCTCCTAACAAGTGAATGCCCTTTTGCTGCATTGTGGTGATATCTTTGGGTAGGCTAACATGAAGTTGTCTTTTACATATAATCTGTGTTTTCTTACTCTTTTCTCCCTTGAACAGGACAAGATTATGAGACTGGCACGCTGCAAATCGACTAGACTAACAGGACAATTTAGTTGGAACTAAATCGGAATGGCTTGCTGAAACCGTTACAAGACCACTTTTTTTTTTGGTGGCAAATCCATTTTGTGTAGGAGTCAATATGGTTTTCTGTCTAAAAAAAAAATCTAGCGTTGGGTCTTGGTCAATTCTCTTCTCCCCTTCCCTCCCTTCCCCCTTACCTCGATGGGGCAATCTCTGGGTGCGGTGGTGACTTCAAAAAGCAAGGTTTTTCTGTAGGCCTATATTTTCCGATTTTTTTTTCTTTTACGAGTTAAAAAATGGGCTAGCGGCAACACCCGACAGCAGCAGTAGCAGCAGCAGCAGCAACAACAACAACAACAGCAATAATAATGATAATAATAATAATAATAAGGCAGTAATAATGATAATAATGATGATGTAATAATGATAATGATAATAATAACAATAAGGCAGTAATAATGATAATGATAATAATATCAATAATAATAATAATAATAATAATAATAATAATAATAATAATAATAATAATAATAATAATAATAATAATGATAATAACAGCAGCAGCAGCAGCAGCAACAACAACAACAACAACAAACAAACAAAAAACAACGACTCTCCATTTAAATTATACACTTGTACAAACATACTGTACTTGTTGTCAGTGTGTCGCTGCATGTGCAGAGCAGGGAATTCCCCTTCGATCCCACGAAAGCGTCCCTATCAACAGCCGAAGGGATGGATCCAGCTGAGCTGATACACGCGAAAAGAACTAACTATTCTGTGTTCTTCTAGGATGGAGTCAAATGTGAAAGTATGTCGTAACTGCATTTGGATCGAAATGTTGGACGGACTTTTGTTGCTGTTGAGACAACTGCTTTTAACGTTTGTGGATCCAACAGATGTTAGATGTTAGCGACGAGATTGTGTAGTCCCAGCTATGAGGAGAAGTGTTAGTTATTATTAGTAGCTATCTGTCATCTGCGCTTTACGGCTCAATCGACATCGTACATCTTGCTTGCAATAGTGGCATATAGCTCGTGGAAAAGGCAACTTCTCCAACATGATCTCATCATCTACATAAAGGCATTTCTGCCTCCTTCGATCTCGAGGATTTAAAAGAGCTGTGTAAACTTTTTTTAAAACAATTGATAATATGCACCACTACATGTAGTCTAGATCTACATGAAAGTGTACAAACAAATCCGTTATGGCATGTTGAGCAGTGAATGAGGCGGTAGAGTCAAAATAGAAACAAAGCAAAGGAGACAGTGCAGTGAGGAGTGTTTGAAAATCTGACTTACCGTTCTTCTTCTTCTTCTTCCAGTCTGGTACAGTCCGCCTCTGGCGTATTATCGTACCTTGTTATAAAGCTGTGTAATACTAGCAACAGTAAGTTCAAGCTTAAAACGTGCAGTGGACAGATTTCTCATGGCTGTGTTTTAAACTTTTAGTTAATTAGTGGGTCTTCATTTGCCCCCTGAAACCCAACAATTTACCAGTATGAGGAGACATAGTCATAGACAAAAAAAGCAGAGGGAAAGTGGCCGGTCTGCTGACATGGCTTCAAAGGACCCCCCGACCAGACAATCTCGGTCAAAAGATGATTCCATGGAAATGAAAGTTAAGCAGCTAGTCAATAGTCTTGGGTTCTTGTTCATTGTCCTTGCTATATTCGCTGGCTTTGCATCGACGATGATATTTACCATACCACAAACTGTGGAGGACCTGGATTTTACAGGGTGGAAGCATCGCTTGTACATCACATACGCCTTGGTAGCGAGCTTGGGGCATTTCATCCTTGCCGTGCACACAGACACTAGCCTGAAGATCGTACGCAGTGTTGTGCAGCAGTGTGAAATTGATCAGCGGACCTCCCAGCCTTTCCGGGCTCACCAGTGTCGCTTGTGCAAGTCTGTCATCTTAAAGCATGACCACCACTGTTTCATGCTGGGAAAGTGCATAGGCTACCACAACCAAAAATACTTCATCTGGTTCTGCTTCCACATTGCAATGGCAGCATTCTACATGCTTTTCCAGATCGCTCTTTACCTCAGCTTGGCCTATGATGTCCAGTTTCCAGGTGCCTGGACATATTTTGTCCTCCTGCCCAGAGCCGTCATGGGATTTGTGCGAGGGGAAACGGAATGTATGGAACTGGCTTTGACCACGTACCTGTACATCTGCTTAATTGGGGGTTTTGTTGCTCTGGGGTTCTTTATGTGGGAGGTTGGCATCAGTGCAGCTGGACTGACATCATTTGAAGCTTTACATGGACAAAAGAGAAAAACAAAACATTCCAACACTATTTCTCACAATTTAAAAGATACTTTTGGAGCCTATTGGTTCCTCGGCATGATTTTGCCAGTGCGATTACCCCAGTGCGGCACTGGCCTGTACAGCATGAAGAGTTGCAGCTAAAAGTGTAAAAGCAAGCAAATATGTGAGTTTTAATGTGTCACAAGAAGTTTGCCTAAGGAAGATTTCATCAAGGTGCAAGTCAGTGCACCTACAATGTACAGCATTGTGAGCAACTGAAATATACTTGTCAAGTACTGTTTTTGTAGCAAGTGTGGGCAGGTTACAACTAATACAAGGATAACACTGCCAAAAAGTTATAACGAGAGTACTACTGTACAAATATTGGTATGTATTGCTTACATTAGTGTGCTAGTCAGTGAAGTGTTGACTCTTTGATGTGTTGGCTAATTAATACATGTATGTACAGTACATCTGTACAAGTGGAGGTCATACAGTACATGTATTCAGTACTGGTATATTACAAATACATGTAGGTCACATCAAAGTACAGAATGACTGTCTTATACTGAACAGTCTTTTTTTTCTTCAGGGATTGATTCATGTTACTGAAGAAAGCAAGGCAAAGAATGATCTTGTAGCCATCACTTTTGAAATGGCTGAAAATATCAATTGAACAGAAAAACCCTTTCTTCAGACAGAAACCCACATGGACTCTGGTGTACAGATACTGCGGTTACAATTTGCAAAACAATGTGTATTACACGTACCATCAGAATTACAAATGGGACCTGATACATGTACTGTTATAACTTCATAGGTTCACCTGACAGTTTTTTTCTCTGAAAATTAAAGAAAGAAATTTGTAATGATATGCAGAAATTAGTTTGTGTTTGTCGACACATTGATTTTGTTCATCATTACCCAAGCATCTCCCAGGTTTCAGATCAGTACTATGCTGAGGATGTTGTAACATGTCTTAAAAGTACATTTCCATCGTTACGTATGTTGTACACTGCTTTAAAATTGCATTCATCCATGCAGCAGTTGAAGCATTTGGAAAGTTAATCAAATGAAGTGTACCTCTAAATGCAATTGATAAAAAAAAAGAAAGGCATGAAACAAAGTTTTTTTTTATGCAGATAAGTTTCTGTAAAATCTGACTAAGGATTATCAAGGTTAATGGCTTGAATAAAAGATAATATCTAACGATTGTCACTTGTCAATGATTAGTATGTCATGTGACCATGAATTGATGTGTTATGAAGTCTCTCGGAAAATGAACAGTTTTCTCAAAATATGTTGTACAACTAGTTTCATCATTGATCGGGAATGTCACACCAAGGAGGTACTAGGCAAAGCCTAGTACCTCCTTGGTCACACATGTTTGTTCTAGAACAGGATGCCGTTTTACAGAATTGCAAAAAGCAATCAAAATCATTACATGTAGAATTGATCTGAATGAGGAGATTCATTCTGTAACTTGGTTTCAATGTACAAGGTGTATAAAACAATAATTGTAAACTCCAAGACTGGGGGTGGGACTTATCAAAGAACAACTAAGAAGAAATTACTTGTCTAAATAGTATGTTTGAAAATGCCAAATTATTCAGCAGTGCAAGTGTTAGAATCCACACAACTGTACTCATGTGATCACCACCGTCAATTCATGGAAATCTTATACTAATTTGCTACAGTAACTATATGTACACAAATACGGATGTGACTTCTAAATCTTTGTTTGCATCATTTGACTCAGTACAACTTGTATTTTCTTTTTTTCCCCTTGTTTATCATTGTTTGGATAATACACCACTACACTGTACATGCATTAGATTTCATTAATAAAGTAAAACATGAATAAAAGAATCTTACAAGTGTCATGAGAAAGGAAATGTGTTCCATGGAAACGTGTGTGAGAGAGCTTTCCCAGTGCTTGGTATATTCATAGGCTATTAAAGAGAATACAGTACAATGTAATCTTGTTACCTGATGTAAAGACAAGACATGTTGCACATGTGTACAGTATTTTGTGTGTGTGTGTGTGTGTGTGTGTGTGTGTGTGTGTGTGTGTGTGTGTGTTATGTATGAATGCATGTTTAGATTTTAGAAAAGTTTCACTATGACCAGGGAGGTGAATCATCTCACCTCTGCTAGGACATACACTGTACCTTATTATTATGTGTACTTGTATAATACAGTTACTTTATTCCCCTTCTTTATCATATATATTATTTGAAGTTTTCTTGCAAAAGGACCTAAATCCACTTTAGCTAATTCCAAGTAAATTAAGGTTTTCTTATTTCACACAATTCTATACTTCTATTTAAGAAGTTCCATTATGTTTAAGAGTCTTCATCATAGGTAACAAAAAATGATTTTTAAAAAATCCTGCAGATGTCATGAATTTTATGATTTCTTTTTTTTTTTTCATTATTGGGCCCTTTTGCAAGAAAAGTCTTTAAGGATAATGTAGCTTTCTCATTTAAATTGGGTTTATCTATCTATGAACGTGACAACTGCCTCTTATATCTCTTACCCCTCCATCATCAGTCAATCAGTTTTGGTTGAGATGGGATAGTTAGAAACCACTTATGAAATATGAAAGAGCATATTATGATTCTATGTGGAATTCAAAGTTTGTTTGAAGATGATTGGTTCTGAAATGGCTGAGACTGTAAAAAACAAAGTAAAACAAATGGTCCTAATAAAAGATGGGTCTCATCTTTTAGTAGGATCTCTATTTTGGGATATCAACCATTTCAAAACCAATCTCCATCAAATGGACTTCAAGTTACTCTGAGAATTGTATCCTCTGATATATCCTCTGATATTTTAAAAGAGGTTTCTCATTATCTCACAAAAAAAGGTTGGGAACCTGAAGCCCCATCTCAACCAAAACTATACATGTACCATCCCTCTTTACTGTTCACTTGGCTACTGGAAACCTTGCCTGATATAGCAATGACTTAAAATTGATTATGAAAAAAAAAAAATGAGCATCAATAGCCATTTATGCCAGCAATTTCTACAAAGTACATTGTAAAATGCATTGCACAAAGGTGTGTTTCTTAGTAAGGTTTACTTTCCCTTTCCACCATCTCCATCTTTATTCTTCATTATCAACATCATCATCACCACCATCATCATCTTTATCATCATCATCATCATCACTATCATTATCAATATCACCATTATCATCATCTTTGCCATGGTTGATTTAGTAATTTCATAACACAACCTAACACAGATTACAACGTACATGTATTCTGCTCAGCTGGTTGTGTGTTGATTTCTGATTGGTCAGTAGAGACATTGATAGAGACATTGATGGCTTTGCTTTAGCCAATTAGCCAAAAAGTGTTTTGCATTTAGGCCTTTTTGAGAGAAACCATGTATTTCATATCAATCTTTAACAAACTTCTTGACACTTGGATGTAGGCCCTTTTGCAAGTAAGCTCTTCATATTATACATTATATACAGACTGTATATAAAAAGTATATACAGTGTATATACAGTATACACTTTGTATGTACATGCATATGCACATGTATATATACATTTGCATGTGTGTGTATGTGTACTCTCAAATCTGCTGACACATTCCTCATTAGATTATGTTCAAACTCTCTGAAGAGTGTATAATACAGTACTAATGCTTTTATATCATTACAAAATGTGACAAATATAATACAAGTGCATATTATGTACAAAAAGATCTGTTATTTCACAAAATTTTATACACTGAATATCCACAATGTACTGCAGTTGATAAAACAATATACAGCGCACTCCCGTTATAAAGAACACGGTTATAATGAAATTCCGGTTTCAGCAAAGTAAAAATTCGGGCCTCAACGTTATCCACTCTATGTATTCTTCTTGTTTATTTGTTCAGTCATAATGAAATTTCGATGTAACGATATAACAAGGACTTCGTTATAACGGGAGTCCACTGTAGTTGATTTACATGAGACAATAAAAGACTCGGCACAGAACTGCTCATTTGTCCATGTTACACAGCATAACATTTATATTTAAATATACCACTGATACTGTATATGTACATGACTTTTTTTCAGTTGTGTAAATGCTTGGCAAAATTTATGTACTGTATATTGTGCATTTTAAAAAAAATCCACAAGATGTGAAAGCATTGTCTTTTTGTTATCTATGATTACTGTAGAAGTGGAAATTTTCTCGGTGTTGTAATTTTCATGTATTTCGCGCAACCAAAAACTAGCGCGAAAATAAAAGCATGGAAATATTTTTGCTTGCCATATGTTCCTGTACGTGATGTCTTGATTCCGCGGAATTAAAAACACGCGAAACTCTTCTTACCGGGCCAAGCGAGAAAAATTAGTCGCGCGAAAATATCCACTTTTACAGTAATTGATTACCTCTTACACCACACATTTTGTAGTGTAACTGCTGTTCTATGAACAAAGTTCACCCTGAAAAGTTTGTGTTTATAGCTAAGCAAAAATCTACCATCCAAGTTTGGTCACAAACGAACAGATACATCTAAAGGTTTGAGCGATAATCGAAACGCGCCGTAAAAACTTAACATTGGGCCGTAAAAACTTAACATTGGGCCCTAAAGTTCATTGAACCCTGTCTGTGACCTTTGACCTTGAGGTGACCTTCATGTTTTGTAAAATGTGTAACTTTGTATAACTACTCTTCCCTCCAAGTTTGATTGAAATTAAAGTCCTCAGTAGAGAGTTGTTCAAGTTTTTGTAGCGTTATGGACGGACGACGGACAGACAGACGCCACAGGCAATCCCTTAGTCTCCCCACACCTCCGGTGGGCTCGACAAAAATCATTATTTTCTTGGTTTTGGTCAGAATTGGCTCAAACTTCACTGTACTGTTCCTCTCATTTTTCTGCTTCTATTCACACACACTACTTTTCAGGGAGGGCTTCGCTTTAAAGGAGAACTACACCTCACATTTAAGTAGACTCTAAAATGAGTACAACATACATGTATATAGGCATGATAACAGCAAAAGAGTCATCAAACTGTTCAATCTGTTGATAAAGTTTACTTAACCTGTTAAAAATTTTACTGTAAGGGTCCAGACATATTGCTCTCCGCTGACGACAGAGATTAGAAGTTCATGCACTTGTGAGTCATGTGTACCCTCCCTCACAGTGCTGAGGGAAAGTCATTAGCATAGAACAATTGGTCTGGAATTTTTTTTTTTTCCCTTTGGTTCTCAGGATTGCGCTATCACTAGACTTGACGTGTACAGAGTTAGCAGCTTGAAAAATGTAAAGATATGATAAAAAAAGTCCAGAATCTGGACTCCTCAGGCAAACTTTCTGATTGGAAGGAACTACCTTTGCTAGAAAGAATGCATAATATGAAGGTTCAGAGTATGCAGTTAACCTGGTCTTTGGCAGAATTAATGATCTCACTTTTATGCAGTTATTGATATATCATATAATTTTCATGTTTTTAGTAAGTATTTTTTATGGGGAACTACCACTTTCCTTTTACCTTTATTTTCCTGCTGAATACCATAGTTGCTGGAGAAGTCATAAAAAGAAAATGAATACTGATACAACACATGATATAATGTTGACACAAATTTGGTTTTTATCATCTAAAATGGTACAACACCATGATTCCTGTTCATATAAGACACCCTTCATCACACATTTCTGCACCCATAATACTCTGAAGTCAATCAGAGCTATGACTTACAACATCTATGTAAAGTCACAATAACATAAATGTCAAAACTCACTCTTTCCTTCCTCTTTTGCATATAACAGTTCGCGGAGTATCAATATTACACTGTACATCAATATAGCTGGACGGCATTTCATATATTTACAAACTTGAAAGTACACTGGCACATCAGATAACGCTGCTTGAACACAGGGACCACCTCAAAGCTGAGCTAGAATAGTTCCAACAACCTGGAAGGATTTAATATAAAAGGTAAAAATCAGTAATTACAAAGGCATCTCTGAGGCACGTTGATGCGGGCAGTCAAGGAGCAAGAATTCAAATCAGACAAGCTCATTATTACACAAGAGACAGCAAGGATTATACACTATATAAAGCACCAAAGTTTTCTGGTTTCCAACTGACCATGAGCAGTAATTGGAATGAAGTGTTGGAAAAAGTTGTACCAGATCGTTCACTCAAAATTTGAATAAGGTACTCTAACTAGAGTGGTAATGAGGCAAAACATTTATATACTCTTTATCTGTCACATGCACTTACTATCTAAAACCTGTCTTTTCTTTCTTGCCATATTGAGCTTTTTATAAGCTTATAGATTTTAAATTACAGCAGTGCAGAAATACACTTTTTTTTAAAGTAAACATAATTCTAGAAAGTAGAGATAGATTTTATGCATTATAAGATTCTGAAAAAAAAAATACAATGTTACAAGAATAAGTTCAATGTAGAGTCAGTAATTTAATCACAACATTATTGACATCATTAGGCTTTTTCAAAAATTCACACAAAAATTGCAGAATAAGATCACATGAGCAAAAAAACACCAAAAAGCAAGTCATAAAATCTCTGTGCACTGTACTCCAGGTACAGTGGAAACTCGATATAACGAGATGGTCGGGACCGAGTCATTTTCCTCGTTATAGCCGATATCTCGTTATATCAGTAGGCATAAAAGAAGGCATAAAATAAAGACATTAATTTGCACATGTGGGACTACCCATTATATTTCAATCAATATTGATAACTTGATATTGTGTGTGAGGGAATTACTCACCTTTATGGGTAAGAAGATGTTTTTCGCCAAGGAAATCCAATATCAAGAATGTGTTTCTTATTAATTGTAGATGTTTGAATTTGTAAATTTATATAGCTTGCGATTGTATCAAGATCGTCTGTGGATTGGTATGTGGTTATCGTATGGGTGTGTGTTGTGTGGAAAACTTGAATATGGTCTGCACAATGCTGTGAGTGTATGTGACACATTCTGTATGTACATTATGACTGCGTGTGTGTGAAGACGGGGAATTCCCTAAGTAGAAGGCCAATCACAGCATCAGATTGCCTCACACCTACTAAACGTCATGATGATGTCATGTATACATATGGCCGTCCCACCACATTTTCTGCATGTATCAGTGTGCGTGCACACACACACGTCACACGTACAACATGCAGAGCTAGCTGGAGAGCACTGAAGAAAATGATTATGTGTGTACAAGACAGTTTTTGGCGCATCAAGCTTTACAATCTCGGAAGATGATAGCACAGGCGAAGTAAAGCTTTACCGAAGGCATTTTGCTTTACCTCGCTATAGCAGGTTTGATTTACTATGTTTTTCTTTGTTTGGAAGTCACAAAATTTATCTCGTTATAGCAGTTATTTCGTTATAGCCGATCTCGCTATAAGAGTAGCATTTTACATAGACTTGTGTGGAAGGAAATTTGGGACCGAGAAAATTTCCTCGTTATAACCGATATCTCGTTATAACAGTGTTCGTTATACCGAGTTTCCCCTGTACAAATTGTTAACACAGGGAATGAGAATTCATAAAGTATGAAAAAAAAAATCAAAGAGACACGTACCTCTGCTTTTTTACCAATAGTATCCTTCCTCTTACACAGCTTGGCAATGACATCGGTGAGTGCGACAGACCCGGTGTATATACCAGCTATACTCCTACAGAAAAGAGAAGTGTGAACACAAGTCAATTCAGAAAGGGTGAATATTGATATACATTTGTGTCGCAAAGCACACGTATGGAATCATAAATATGCTGGGTGGCGACAACATAAACTAGCCAGATCTGAACGGTAAGCAGACTTTTCTTTGGGAGGTTTCCCATTCTCTATGTCAAACAATTGGCTGAACATGCCCATGGATTTCTATATGTATAAGAATCCTTGATCACAAGTAGAACATGATATCCTAGCAGAGCTGCCAACCCTGGTTCCAACATTATGATTGTGTTGGCTCCTGAAGTACATTCCCTTCTCCATTCAAACACAACAGAGGAAATCAATTTCATAATGCTAAACATTCTGCTATTATGATTCCATCTCACCATGTCAAAGGCACATAGTCTGAAGTGTGAACTGTACAGTCATCTGATATACTCTGCTTAACGGTATAGGTATGGTCAGTCCACTAGCTGCTCTGAAATACACTTATCAATAGAGTGAAACCTGTCTATAGCGACCACCTGCCGTATGCGACCACTAAACACAATTCCCCCAAGAGAAAAGTCATGTTAACAACCCTGTCTATAGTGGCCACCTGCTTACAACAGTCAATTTTTCCATCTCCCTTGGAGTGGCCGCTGTAGACAGGTTTGACTGTGTAATGATGTATTCATGAAATCACATCGCCCACATTCAGACTTCAAAGTACTGAAAAAAGAACCTGTGCACAATTGCCCTCCGCCTTTAGCAGCCAAACCTTTTCTGTAAAGATAGCCTCCACTCACTAGTAAATGAAATGGCCAACTTCCTGGAGTTTTTTGCACCATCCACAAAGATAAAGACCTTGTACAGATAATTGTAGGATGCCATTTTAATGTTAGGCTGGCTTATCAAATAGTAGGAGCAGAATAACATAACATCAATCTGTGACTTCTAGTAGCTGCATTCCCCCTCCCCCCCCCCCCCACCATACACAGAGTAATTCATTCATTTCATATGCTCAAGCTTTGTTCATTCCCTGGACAGAAAACATACTTCTTGTCTGCACTGATACAAAATACCTAGCTTGGCTGACTTACCTACTCTCCTGTAAGCTCCCTGAGAATTTGGAGTTCCTATGCGCCACAAGATCCGTCCACCAGAAACGCAACATGGTCCGTATCACATCCAGGCTTGTTTTCACATAACTTAAAGAGGGAAAGAGATTTGAAATTAGCATTGAAATGTTTTTTGGCCATTGCATGTGGCCATGATTCAGGGTTTGGGTACTTGAAAAAGAAAAAGAAAAAAAAAGATTTATTTCATGTGTAGTCAACTTTGCCTGAGTCAAAGGGTGCGTTCGAGCGCTCTAAGCGAACCAAAGCGAACTGAACCAAAACGTATCGTACCAAACTGTGCCAGATTTGAAGCGTTCGAGAACTCTGTCAAGAAAAAGTACATCAAGAGTTATTTTTAGAAAAGGTCACGCATTTTTGTTGCAAGAATGTCATCCACCTGGCGCTTGAACTACTTACAGCTGTCCTGAACAAAGAGAATGTTTTTGCATTGTGACGTATGCGCATGATACGCACATGGTTTACAGCAAACTTTCGCTACGCTTTTGGTACTCTTTTGGAGCATATCGGGAAGTGGTCCACTTTTGGCTAGGTACAGTACGGTACGGTACACTTGAGGAGCGTTCGAGCGCTCCTCTGGCGCGGGTACGGTACGGTACCGTTCACTTTAGGAGAGCGCTCGAACACACCCAAAGTTGTGTAAGTTGTATTTCTGCCAAAGTAGGAGTACATGTATATCTACAGACCACAGTAAGAAGAGAGAGTATAAATTATATAATGTAAGCAAATGATTGCTGTAATATGTTGCAAGTCCACAAACATCAAATCGAAAGAATGCGCATCAGTCTTGAAAGCCTTGCTACAGATTTATCTTGATATCCCAACAGCTTCTCTAAAATATATATAAAAAAAGAAAAAAAACAACAACAACAGAACATAGTATAAAAAGCAAACAACAAAACATTTAACACAAATATCAGGAGGCTTTGAGAGGATGAAAAGTTGACATCAGTGGAGGGTGGATAATTTGTAAACTTACTCTTCAAACTTGCTGCCAAGGAGTTTCTTGAGGGTTGGGAGCAACTCAAAGCAAGCTCCCATGGACAGCTGTTTGCTGACTGGAGTCTTGTTTTTCATACTGTAAAAAGAAGACAAAAATAATCAGCAGCAAGGCAATAGGATCTATGGAGTCCGGACATTGACATCAACCATATCCCATAATGCAATAGTGTCTGCAAGCCACTATTTTTTGTTTGGTTGTAATAATTATACACAATGATAAATTCATCTAGTAAAAAAAAATATTTGCTGGTACAGGGTTCCAAGGCAATTATTGTTTGTTTGTTTGTTTTTTTCATTTTTCTAATGAAGCTTGTATGATGAGGTCCATGAGAAAATTTTTGTAGATTTATTGACAAAAGTGGCCCACATATCTTGCATACAAAAATGACTTTGTCTAGGGACACCAATGTATGGAAGTGTGCATTGATAAGCTGTATGCTGTCCATAAACACTCACAATGCATACTGCATAAACATCTATTCAACATTATTCCACATCCACATGACAAGAATTTCACCCAACAAACACATAACACAAAATACTGTAAAAGGGACTGAAAGATTCATTAGAAATCAAGAGTTATTTAAAAAGATTTATTCAGTATAAAGCTGAATAACAAACAAACATCACTGCTGGTTCAAATTGTATAGATCTATAGGGCAAAAGCAATATCATTTTCTCAAATTATCAAGAAAAAGAGTGACAAAAACAGATAAGACAAGAGAAATACAGTTGACTTCCATAATAATAACAAAGTCCTGTGGACCAGCAGTTTTCTTTCTTTATACATGGATCAAAACGTTGTTATAACTGAACAAATAAAGAATAAAAATATAGAGCTGATAATGTTGGAGCCTGAATTTATTCCTGTTGTGACCAGAATTTTGTTACAACCATGTTCGCTATAATGAGAGTACAATGTATTATATGAAGCATATAAAGTATATGAAGTATATGAAGCATAGGAAATATACAAAGTATATGAAGTACATGAAATATATGAAATATATGAAGTATATGAAGTATATGAAGCATAGGAAATATATGAAGTACATGAAATTATATGAAATATATGAAGTATATGAAATATATGAAGTATAAGAAGTATATGAAGCATAGGAAATATATATGAAGTATATGAAGTACATGAAATATATGAAGTAGCTGAAATATATGAAGTATAAGAAATATTTAGTATATAAAGGGTTCTGCTCTCGTACCAATTGACTAGTACGGGAAGGGCATCCACGGTGGCAGCATCATCCTCTGTCCTCAGGAGATAAGAGATGAAGGCGTTGGGTCCCTGGCGCCAAAATGTCAGGGCTGCGTTGAGATGGATCAGACGGTTGGATAGGACTGATTGGATTGTCAGGTGACCTGCGTGCAGCTAAAAAATTATAAGGAACCACGACAGGAAACAGTAAGAATACCAATAAAGTACATTTATCCCAAGGTAAGAATGGTGTGTGGGTAAATGGATAAGAAAATTGATGATATTATACACTCAAAGTAAAATGGACACTACCATAAAAGCCTTGAATGGTTAAAGTTTTGCGTAGTGATCAGCTTCAAATTATTGGTTAGCTGATAAAATTCAAAACTCTTATGGACTTATCATAAAAACATGATAGCACTGCTTTCAGCAATAGTAGATACTGGTAACATGCATAGACCTACATGTTGTAGCTTGAGAGAGGTAACCCCCCTTCCCCCTTCCCCACCCCCACCCAAATAAAACCCTCAGCAACAACAACAAAAACAACAACAACAACAACAACAACAACAACAACAACGAGGAACACAATATTTTATACTGATTCTTTTGACACAATTGCAACAAAACAAAATTTCTGTGAAGCAAACAATATGAAGAAACAATAACCTCCTGTCCTTCAAAAACTAAAACACAGAAAACAAACAAAGAACAAAAGAATCACAGACATGTAATTGAACAGGACTTTGACACAACACTTTGTCATCACCTGTTCACAGCAGTCAGTGACTCACTTTCTACAATACTGATAATTAATCTGATAGGTCAATATTGGATTGAATTTTATGGCCTCCTAGCCCTCAAATTTGCATTTTGATTATTATGATTCGGTAATCTGCCAATCTTCAGAAATTGTTAAACTCTTTACCTCAGGAGGCGGAGGGGGAGGTGTGCCCTTGCCAGCTAACTCCGAGTGACGACCTGCCGGAATATTCTCCTTGTTCAGATCCTTGCACCTGATGTCATCGTTGTAGGGCGGGAGAAGGAAAGGCCTCTCAACATGGTGCCTTGCAGACGGTTTCCTTGGAGATGGTGACTTTACCTGGCAGTGAATTCAAGTCAGAAAAATTTAGTGTTATCATGTCTATACCAGACTTCATATTGACATAGTCTGGCACCAGGTTTGTTTGTTTTGTTGTTGTTGTTGTTGTCGCTCATTTTACTAAAATAATAATAACATGCAATGATGAATAAATCAACAGCATGTTTCAAAAAGAAGGTAAGAACTACTATGTCACCCTATAATGAAACTAAAAAGCCATGATGTAACATTTACGATTTTTTTTTCTTTGTGAGAAAATGCAAGAAATGAACCATCTCTGCATCAGGGGTCTGAACTTGAGGACTATGGGTACATACAATATCTTTTAGCAACTTGTATGCACCCCTTCAAAATGTGACCTGACCATATTTTTTGATCATCATCGTGCAGTCATCTTCAATCATGTTTTTCAGGTGTATGTGTGAAAAGGATTCTCAGTTTTGTGTGAGAGCCAACCTCCACTCAGGATGGTAGAGCTTTTTTTCTGCCAGTCTCTTCCTCTTTGTGCCACTTCTCATCACCTGTTGCTTTATCTTCCCAGCTGTGTCCTTGCCATGTCTTCCTGCAACATTTTTTTTTCCTTTCTTCCCCTAAGCAAATTTTCACTAACAGCAAATTTCATATCTATTGTATTGTATTCAAAGTTGTTGACACTATGTCTATGGGATGTCATATGTCTATTGTCCCATGGCCATGAAGTTTTCCTATCTCAATCTTGTATACATATAACACAAATTGCCTGCAACAATTGATGCTAGAATTGGTTAATCCAAAACGAACTCTAGCCTTGTCATAGGAAACCTTCTGTGGAGAAACCATGCATAAGAATTTGAATTTTGTCAAGACCACTAAACTGTATCAGTTATCCAAATTAATTCTTGAGACTAGAGTCAAATCTGCAGAGAGACGCTAAACAAGCAAAGCAACCTTTATGAAGAGAGATAACAGTCAACCTTTTAAAGAAAAAAAAGGGTCGTTCTGGACCCCATTTCATAAGAGATTTTAGGATAGCAACTCTTGATGGAATGACAACTTCCAATAGCAACAGCAAATCAGGAAGTTGGATTTTGTCATAACCATGGCAATTGCCATTCCAGCAAGAGTTGCTGTCATATCAGCTTTTTATGAAATGGGGCCCTGGAGAGTCATGGCAGCCATTTTGAAAATAAATAGGTCCACTAATTCTCCAAGGTAATTCAATGTAGAAGGTTCAAACTACACTACAGGTGGACATGTGTGTGGGCAGGCATGTTACATTTATCCGCAGAGGTGGGTGAAGCACACATTTTAGGATATATCTTGCAGAGCATCATTCAAAATAATCTCTCAGTAACGTAAGTTTTGTAGACACAAGAGGGGACGAAAATCTTACTGTGGCATCAAACAAACGTGGTGAGATCATGTTGTGCTTCCTCTGGCGTAGCTACCTGTAGTTCTCGTGGTCTACCTCTGGCTGTAAGCCAGACTCACTCCTGTCTTGTCTGTACAGTGTGTATCAAGTACTGGCCTCATCCACTTACCTGTCCATGCTTATTGGCCACCTGCAGTGGCTGTCTGTATGCCTTCTTCACAGGAACCTGGTAGGAAGGTCGCTTTGCAGCACTTGGTATATGAATGAAGAAGAAGAAGACAAAGAAAATGTCACTGTGTTTACTGCATTGCATACACTCATAATTATCCCAATGTCAGATATGTTTATTATGTTTATTGGTGATTAATCAGCATGCAGAAAAGTAAATATGGGGTATGAATTCATAATTTACTCATTGCTGAATTTGTCACAGATTTAACTGATGAATAAATCTTTTACAAAGCTCATGGATGCACAACATCAGTATTGAAACAAATCATGTCCTTACTGGTAAACCAAAAAAAGAAAATTATAGATAAGAATTTTCAACATTGGGCAATGTAGTAAATAATAGATAAAGGCTCATGTAGGTAAACCATGTAAACCTTACACAATCAAGCAAAAACACACACACACAAAGAATAGAACACTGGATATGCCTTTTAGCATGAACTCAACAACAAAAGAAAAGGAAAATCTTTGAAAGGACACTATATCAAAGTGTCCTCTAGAATGCTTTTTAACTCATTACAGCTCGATTTGATGCAATGTGGAGATGAACAAATAGCTCCTTACGGTTTGTTGCCGTGCCTCAGTCCAGCATAGTTTGACTGTCCAGGTTTGGATGGCTGTATGGAAAATGGGCAAGAAGCAATGTCAATAGCTATCATACCAATCATACATCATTCATTTATATCACTTTAAGTAGAACAATTTGTTCAGCCTCGTCTACCGTGCAAACTTTTGTGACAATGGTACTTTTCGATGCTACATCCTACAAGCATGCATACTAAGATATGAATTTTGTACACTGATATTTTCCTCATTGATGTGGACAGTACACTGTTTCTACAGAACTAATCCTTTCATAGATTTTATAGATAGTATCACATAAAGAATGCAAAAACGGGTAAACTTCTCACCTTCCGTTTGATGTCATTATTGCTGACCCACACATACTTGTTCTTGTTCCAATCCCATTTCACAAATCCACCGTCTGCATTGTGGCCTCTTGCTCTATCTGCCATGACTCGTCAATCACTTGGTACAGTGCAGGTCTGCTTTCAAAAGATAATTGAATTGATCACAAATTTAGCACTGTCAACATAAATACACTTACTCAGTAACTTACTGCAATGTAAGAATATCAAACAAGTGCCTTGCTGAATTAATTTACAATTGAATTTGATATGTTACATTGTATAATTATTAAACCTGTAAATTGTCCATGCTTGATAAATTCTTTCCCATCTCCCTGATATTACTGTACTACTTTACTACTTAGTACCACTACTCTATAGTGTTGCAAAACTCATTTTCATGGACAAAATGAATCATCCATCCAATTAAATGCTATTGTCATGTAGAATTCCATTTACAATGTCAGTATTTCTCTAGGGCACTGCTATTATCTACTTGCATGAGGTGAAGAAAAAAAAAATGATAAAAAACCCTGCAGACAGACAGATTTTTCTGTCCAACGGTTAGATCTACACATACACTGTAAATAGAACCCTAGTTGAAACAGTGTCAGCTCAGTGATGCTAATACAGTGCACTCCCGTTATAACGAAATGCTCGGGACCGGCAGTTTTCTTTCGTTATAACGAAATTTCATTATAACCGAACAAATACAATATTTAACGAAATCAAGGAAACCCCGCATATAAAACATCATATTCTGTTTGTTGAATTTAGGTGTATCAGAATCTGTGTGTTTCGTAATAAAGAACCTTCAGAACAATAAAACGAACCTTATTCAATTTCATATTATTGTATTATAATAACGCAAGTTCCTCTCGGAAACTGTGCCTGACACACGGAGCGACAACACGGTGATGTGAAGCGTTTGCCTATGCAAAGAGGCTGTACATGCTTATTCCTCTACGTATTTTTCGGAAGCGATCCACATTTCGTTATAACATTGCACATTTCTTTTGTTTTTCTTTGTCAGTGGCGCTCGGAAAAAACTTCGTTAAAACGAAAATTTCGCTATAACCGTGTTCGTTATAAGCGAATTTTATACCATAGACTTTAGTGGCGATGATTTAGGGACCAAAAGTTTTACTTTGTTATAACGTAATTTCGTTATAACCATGTTCGTTGTAACGGGAGTGCACTGTAATTAAGTTTTTTTCGAGAGCTACTTCCCATTGGTCTGCAACTTCAAATGTTACGTACGAACAGACAACAAGAAATACAGGATATTTCATGTATTGATATCAAGTTTTCACTTATAATTATCAGTGACAGTGCAGTACGTAACTACACAGCCCAGTCGCTGTATCCCCATACCATTGGCATTGGCATTACCATTACCACTACATTGTACCTGCAGATACAGCAACCTGCTGGGTCGGGCTACAGCATGCAGCATTGACAGTGCAGTGCAGTGCCAGTGCCAGTAAGAGTCTAACATGATTTTAAATAAGGCAACGCACATACGTGTGTGCTTCCAATTAATTTCTTTGCCCGCAAAATTTGGGATCAATTCTAGATGTTCTAAGCTGTACGGCGTCCGAACAAGTAAAAAGAATAAACAACAACCAGAGTGTTCCTAAAACAAACATACACTCGTGCATAACTGTTAAAGTGTAACAGCTGTTATGTTAGATCCTAAGCTTCCGTCGCGTCGAGCGAGACATCGAAGAGCATGTCCCCCTGAACGGTCCCGCTGGGTTACCATAAGCTAGCCGTGTAAGACCGCAGCGTGCGTAACACTGCATGCATGCCCGAAGTTTTGCACGAACAATCAGATGGAAACAGTTGTAAAACCACACAACAGTACGTTTGTAAATAAAACAAGATGTCTGTTTTCGGTACCCTGTTTTCTTTATTCTTATGTTATCACATGAACAATCAAAAAATTACTATCACTACGTACCAGAGAGTAAAGTCAGTCGGTCTTTTCTCAGATCTATCGTAACTTCTGCCGGGTTCACGTTGCAGGCGCAGGGCAGGCGAGCTATTTAATATTCAAATAAGCTCACTGACCCCGATTCAAACCTACCACCGTTTGGATTCCGGCAATGTGATTGGCTGACTTTGACAGCGAGGCGTGGCATAGCCAGCGGTATTATGTGAGGTACCTCGGATCGATCGAGGGCAGCCGCACATCACACCGGATTCGCGGAGAGCTCTTGAAAAGAGATTTTTATAGTAAGTTTATGATAGATACCGGTCGGTGGCCTCGAAAAATAGTATGTTAAAAAAAAAAAAAAGACGAAAAAATAAGAAAAAGAGTACTATGTCGCAATTGGCATTGGTAACTACGTATTACGTATTAATGTATGTATATTGGTGTACATGCATGTACTATAGTACATGTATGTATGTGTGTATGTATGTAGGCCTAAGTAGGCCATATGTATGTATGTCGATGTTTGTATGAGTGTATACACTACTCACAGTACATAAACTTCACTGAATGACTGTGATGGTAATTACAAGTTTTGTTCAATATTGTCATAAGTTTGTTTGGATTGTAAAGTTTTTGATACATTATTACATCGTATCTGAAAAAGAAAAAGAAAAAGCACTGAGGCAATAGCCATTGGTCAGTAAAAATGAAAGTATGTCAGATTCAATAGCCATTGGTCAGTAAATATGAAAGTATGTAAGATATGTATAATATTTTGTACTTGATATGCATTCACAATTCTAACTACATGACTGTATTGGTAAGTCGGGCCTACAAGTCTTGTTCAATATCGCCATAAGTTCTTTGTGATTGTTTTTAGGTTCCTCATCAGCCCATAAAAATGGACTCCGGAGACTGTCTAATATCCAGTGGTTAATCGGGCATCCCCTAAATACAGAGGCCTTTAAAGGGAACGGCTGGTAACTGATCAGTGGGAATCAGTGGGAATGCTGGGGGATGATTGTTCCAATCCTTGTGGGATTCATTTAAGAGTACATTATATATATCTATTGTTGTGTGAAAATTGTTTGCTTCAGAATGGTCTCATATTCAAGTAATGTGCAGTTTAATGTTTCCAGGTTAGGCATGCCTGTACAGTGACGGGGCATTAAGCTGCACATTACTTGAATATGAGACCGTTCTGAAGCAAATGATTTTCACACAACAATAGATATATAATGTACTCTTAAATGAATCCCTCAAGGATTGCAACAATCATCCCCCAGCATTCCCACCGATTCCCACTTATCAGTTACTAGCCATCCTCTTTAAAGAATATGTAGGGGCACATGATAATATCAAAATGAATACAGAGAGATAGAGAGAGGGAAGAGCAAGAATAGAGGGAGACAGATTATTTTGGTCATTTTAGTCTTTGCACAATTTCTGCTGATTGAAGGAGAAGGCATAGTAGCATAAATGATAGTTCTCCTCACGGAAGACCAATATTGGCCATTGTAATGGGACCTTTTTTCACATAAGATCAATTTTCACCAGGGCTACTCAGGTGGAGCTCAGAATATGATGAAAAAGAACAAGGGGCGGGGCCGTTTCGCCACCCCTGTGGACACTGAAGTGAGGGGCCCTATAATGTCCTATTTGGGCAGAGCTGTGCCCCTTCGTTCTACTCAAAATATATTCACCTTTCATTATTTCCACTCGTGCCCCGCCAGAGGCTCGCACAGAAATGAACAGGAGAAAGAAAATCACAGTAAGTACGGAGTAAAAAGGATGGAGTATCAGCATTCGTTGCAACTGATTGACAGATTGCCCTACATCGACGTAAAAAAGTACTGAATTGATCAGTGTTTTAGTAGTAGCCATGATAAAAGTGCAATGAAATGCAATGAAAACATCTCGACGGATGCATTTCATGAATTTGAATAATTACCCATAATTATGTACCCGCTGCATACTATAAGGATTAGAACCTACACTTGCTGTGGGGTGGAAGCTCGGTGGTCTAGTGGAGATGACGCCTCTTCTCCGGGGATCAGGAGGTCATAGGTTCGAATCCTGCTCGAGTATGTACGCCCATGAGTTCTTTTATCATGGGAGCTACTAAAACACTAATCAATTCAGTGCTTATTTACGTCGATGTAGGGCAGTTGGTCAATCAGTTGCAGTGAAACCATCTCGACGGAAGAATTTCATGAATTTGATTAACCGGCAATTTTTCTTTTATCTGACCCTGTTAAACCTAATTTAACTGCTGCAGTAGATTCGGGACGGGACTATGTCTATGTTCAGAATGATCGCTTGCATCCCTATTACCACTGAAGCATCACTATATACATGCTCACAAGGAGAAAACACACTTTAGTAATATGATTTCTTTTTTCAGTGTACCATTAATCACGGCGTTGACCTACGCAGATTTGGGGTTCTTTATACAATGACAGCATGGACCTACTACAAATGGACATTGATTTATCGCTCGGATATCAATTATTAGTTTCTGTCAAAAGCGTCACAAAAGCATTTTTAAAGCATACGTGTCTTCCGTATTTTGTTCTCATAATTACCGCCCACAGCCAGCTTGGATTAAAAACAAAACAGGAAAAAACCGGCACTTTGAGAAATCTAAAACCTACATGCGCAGAAGATTTGATTTGATTTGATTTATTTCCGCTTAATTCCGTTACATCAGATATGATTATGTACAAGTCATTTATGACAAACAGTATATCGACACATAGTTTTTGGCACAAAAAAAGACAAATACAAACAGCTTAGGGAACTTAAAGGGATCGTACAGTTTTGGTTGAGACCTAATTTTCAGGTTTCTAACATTTTTTGGTGAGATAATGAGAAACTTCTTATAAAATATGAAAGAGCGTGTAATTCTATGAGGAATTCAACGTTTATTTGATGAAAATTGGTTTTGAAATGGCTGAGATATCCAAAAAAGAGCGATTCTAATAAAGTGTGGGACCCACACTTTATTACGATCGCTTTGTTTTACTTTGTTTTTGGATGTTTCAGTCATTCAAAACCCGATTTTCATCAAATAAACTTTGAATTCCTCTTAAAATGGTAATTTCTGCACTATATCATATGTGTTTTCTTGGTATCTCACAAAAAAGTTAAAGGCCCAATTCTCATCTCCACCAATACTGTACCATCCCTTTAAACAGAAGGGTCTCCAAAATAAGCCGAGGCTTGACGGTATGGAGACTCTATGATAATGACAACTCTCTTGAATTAAGACTTTTGTACGTGCATTTGTAGTGTATATTGGGAAATCATCAATCACGATATTTCATTTGTGAAATGCACGTATACTGTACAAGAGAAAGCAAATATTTTGGCAGGTTGATAGTGATTTGTAATCTATTTTCCCCATTTTTGCACATTGTTTCTGAGTAAACATGGACAGTAACGGTAGACGACAAAATAAAGTGCCTTAGGGATGGTACAGTATTGGTGGAGATGAAAATTGGGCTTTAACTTTTTTGCGAGATACCAAGAAAATACTTATGAAATAATACAGAGCATATGATTTTCAGAGGAATACAACGTTTATTTGATGAAAATCGGGTTTGAAATAGCTGAAACATCAAAAAACAAAACGATCGTAATAAAATGTGATCCCACACTTTATTAGGATCACTCTGTTTTGAATATCTCAGCCATTTCAAAATCAATTTTCATCAAATAAACGTTGAAATCCTCATGGAATTACATGCTCTTTCATATTTCATAAGAGGTTTCTCACCATCTCACCAAAAAATGATAAAAACCTGACGTTAAGTCTCAACCAAAACTATACGATCCCTTAAGCGACATTACATGCGTGTCCACAAGAGAGTGTCCACTTTAGTCATTACCAATTGTTGTGACACAAAACTTGTTATGGTTTGAGGTTTGCTGCTCCCCATAATTGGTGTTTATTCAAAGTAGATTATAAAAGACGCCTCAGCCAAATAAGACCGAAATGAGGGAAACGGCTCTTTTGTCAGTGACGATGCACAATCGTCATTGTCCAAGCATCTTGAATGCACTCATCAAGATGCACATAATCACGTGACGGCGGGGATGATGGGATGGTATCAGGGCACTTACCCCCCCCCCCCCCCCAAGGGCAATTACCCCCGGCTAAATACTGGTTAGTGATAAGTTAAAAGATTAAGGTTGGGGTTAGGTTTAGGGCCTAGAGTTTGGGTTTTTGTTAGGATTGGGTTCGGGATTAGGATTAGGGTTAGGAGGAGGGGAAGGGTCCGGGTAATTGCCCAGGGGGTAATTGTCGTGGACCCGATGGGATCGAAGAAAGACCTCCGTTCATAGTCACTATACTATGTGTGGTAAGTCCAAAATGATACTATGAAACATAATTATGTATTAGGCCCTTACGCGGTTTGATCACAAGAACATCGTCATGGATGCATGTGAAACTACCCGCTGATGCTGCTGCACGGACTTGCGCGAAAACATTTTTAGTCCAAATATTATTGAAGGAGCACTTGCAATGATTTCATAGAATGATTGAATTATCAAAATATTACAAGAAATGCTCTACACACAATCATGATGATAAGCGACACAAGATAGTGGTAGTTCAGATCTAGGCAATGTCTTTATCGGACCACATCCGATATTGTATTTCATTATTGATGAACAATTTGAATCCTGAACACTCTACAATTAAAAAAAAATATTCTATATGTGACCCTGTACCACAAAGCAAACAAAAAGTCGCCAGACATGAATTTTCAGTTAAGACCATATTCTGAAAGAGCAGACTTTAAGCTTTAAAATGATGTATTATTCAAATCAAATGGACTCGATCTCCTAACCTATCTAAATAATTGGAAAGAAAGCACAAACTCAGGAAAAGTGTGAACTGAGAAAAAAGGGTCTGAAGTACAGTGTCTATTCAAGCGCTTAATCTTTACCAAGCCGTGCTGGCTGTGCGATGAATGAGACAAAAAAAAGAGGAAGTAAACCACCCGAGTAATAACAATGAAGAGATTATCAGTTTAAACCGAAATTAAGCATGCCTCATTAACACATTCTGTCCATAATTAATGCCAACTTTCAAAGCAGTAGCACTATCTTTTCAAAAGTTATTAGAGTTGAAAGTGAAGAGTGTGTACAAGGTTTTTCAGAAATGAAAAAGGGACTACAAAGACACACCAAATCACACTATTCTACCAAAAACTGCTAAAAAACACACTTTCCCGCCCGTTTTATGACCCCAAATTTTAGCACAATGTAAAAGAAGACTTGCTCTTTTAGAAAATATGAAAAAGTCAATATTGGCTAGGTTGACCCATTTCACTTATTTTCAGTCCTCACGCAAAATCAGTGTGTGCCACTTTTTGTTCATTTTGGGATGCACGGTCACATATAGGATATACCAATAGATAATTTTCATCTCGTGAGAATCGAAATCTCGATAAAACGAGAAAAAGCTGTCAAACGAACTGTGTTCTCGGTGTGTTGGCGTCTCTCTCAACCGCAGCAGCGACCCCAATACCTACGTCGTGTACAGCGCCCCGCGCCGGAGTTAATCAGCGTCTGATATGGTGTCTCACTCTGAGGGCCGAGTGACGACCGTATGTTGTATACTTAGACACACATTCACACGCATAATTGTAAAGATTTTGAGATACGTAGTCTCGTGGCATTTCATGTGCAATACCCTACCATGTTCAATGTGGCTATTTTAAATTATTTTATCAAACCGAACAAGCAAAAAGGTCAGATTTTTTTTCTCTCTCCAGAATCGGACATATAAGTTAGAACATAAATATGACATCCGTGGTGACAGTTCATGAGATTGAAAATCCAAAACGGTTACGTAAGTTGCCACTACATATCAACAGTCAAAATGAGGTGATAAGGTCACGGTCTTGCGAGTTTCCCTTTAACCAGCAAAGAAAAATCGTTAGTACATATCTTTTGTTCGCCAGTTTGCTTTTGTTTCGTTTTGTTTTTGTTTTTGCAGTACAACTCATGCCACGCCTGCACACACCCAACTCACGGTTTGACTCTGCACTTGCTCGTGCTACCCCTGCGCACACGCCCAACTCGCACATAAATAATTTATTATGGTGCACATGCTGCACATCTATTTGTCTCAGTCTCAGTCTCTCTCTCTCTCTCTGTCCGATATTTTCCCCGATATTTTGCCTCCCGTAACCCTCTATCTCAAGCTCTCTTTCTCTCTCTCTAAATCACCTTCTTACATTATCCCTTCCATCCACAGGAAACAGGAAACACTTAAGTTCATTCCGAGGGTCTATTCTCCATCTTCGAACCTATACATTCTCTTTTCTTCTCACCCTTCTTTCTATTTCTTTCTCTCTTACCATTCTTCCTTTCACTTTTACACTCTAATTTTCTTCCTTTCCTCCAGCTTTAAATAGGAATTCCGGACCAGGTAACAATTAGTAAATTGCACAGGCACAGCAGTAAAAATTGGGTAAAAATCGGATAAAAAGTATAAAGGAAGGTATGAAACTTGAAAGATTCACTTTTTGCGAAACAGTTCTCGAACAGTTGATATGAATAGGCTATGCAAATGAATGAGCTCATGATCTCATCACCTCACAATGACATCATCAACTCAGTGTTTGCATATTCATATCGACCGTTCATGAACTGTTGTGAAAATTGGGGAAACTTCACAATTTCATAACTTCCCTCATTTTTATCAGTTTTAGATCAAATTTTCGCTGTTGTACTTGAACAATTTTTACTCTGTCTTTTCAGACTTACTTTTAACTGGCCATGAATTTATTTTTGTCTTTTAAGCGCGTGGCATAACTGGGACATGGGTAAAAGACGATAATATTGGAACACTGCACGAGTACTGTCTTAAAAACTTACCGAGGTAAATATTTATTAGATTTTCGATAGTCATTTACTCTCTTTTCAAGTGGACAACATTATACAATGATTCAAAGAGAGACAAAGTACACTGTTTGCGGTTCAATGAAAGAGAATAGTCAAAGTGCCGCGGAACGTACATCATTAGTGTGTGTGTTACTTTAAGATTTGTTTTTCTCCATTCTGGAGCACGTACTTATCTAGACAATATTCGTTAATCCAGTTAGAGCACAATGCTCCTTGTAAAGAGTCTTTCGAATCAGAATGATATAAATATATATATGAACTTCGATTCTAAAATGCTAAAAATAGTATATGCTTTAATACCTGACATGCAAACACATTTATAACAGTTTGTACCTTTTGTCAAGTGGAGAGCACATTTTGGAGATGATTCGCAACATAATAAATCGAGAAAATCGAGAAAAGATTTTTTTTTAAATCTGATTGATCGCTGTGTGAGAATTTGGGCAATTCTCGGACATGAATGGCATTTTCTCTTCCATAAGTCTCCTTTTGGGGTTTAAAGTACTATTTTGTCATCAAAGGAAACAAACCTGAAGGCATGGTCTGACTTTCTTTGACTCTCATGCTCCTAATGTTGTACCATCCCTCATACAGTAATAAAATGCTGCCGTATTGGACACAAGCTGTTGGAACTTGATCGTTTGCCCCATAAAATCCCTCCATGGATTGCTTTCAGAATATGCACACGATGTCCTATACGATATTATGTACAGATGTTTTGCACTATTTCTTTTGTTAATACCTCACATTACGCTCCACATTTCCTTCTTCATTGCAGATGATAATTGAAGATATATTTGCATGTCATATGTTAATAGATATACGTACATAATATTTGTTATGCCTCTGATTCGTGATGACATACAATATGTTGCATTCTCGATGAACGTTTTAAACTTCTATTATACATCCGATTAAAATCCTGACTGACAAAAAGCAAATGAATTGTAAGTTCTCGATAACGAAAAATTCTAGGCCATGAGCTTGCATTTAGATATGATTATATTAGAACGGACATTATATGATTAAGATATTAAGGAACAATCCTTATAAATTACAAACGATATAATCATTTCTGCCACAGTATTGTTCAATATTTAATAACTTTACAAAATGAGTACAAATAAGCAATCTACGAGCTACAACAGCAACGGCGCATGCGTGCATAAACCACATTCACAAACCACATACGCATTTGGCACACACAAAATACACAGAAGACATTTCATCATTGCATAAAGTCAGTTGCCTTTCTTTACTTTACATTTTTCGTTTTACATACATCATAAATAGATGAACAAGAACACGTACATACCGCTATGATTATGTTTATCTCGTTAAAATGCGTTTCACAGCCTTTTTTTGTAATCTTTCCAAACTTAAAAGAAAAAAACTCTTTGAAATCAAAATTTCCACATCATTTTTAATCATGTCATATTTCTATCGGCAACAGAAATTTTGATGTCACTTAGACAATGCACAATATTTGAGGGAAGCTCAAGTTAATTTAGCAGAACGTAAATGTTGATAAGGTCATGCATAATTACTCTGTACACAAGTAAAATACACCAATACGATGACAGATTTGAATATAGTTTTGTGAAAAGTGTACAATTACATCACTTCTTCGCCGCGAAACCCAGGCAAAAACACCATGAGAAATGCTGAGTATTTCATTCATACGAGTTCAACCGTGTTTAACCGAATGTGGCGGCCTTGTTGAGGGTGGCCTATTTGTTACGGCTCGTAACGTAGCAGCGGGGTAGGCTCTCGTCCATTCTTCGCCCAAACATGCGTCGATTCCGCAGAATTCAATCAAAGTTTTAACACGCAATATACACAGTACACATTCACACTGCACTGATTCCAATATCATCGCTTCTCGTTCATGTTGTTTTGCAGCTGTTACAGATTCGCGCTTCATATTCAGCGGAGAGAATCCCTCTAATTAACCATCGTGAGAATGCTTCTCGCAGACTTCAGTGTGTCTACAAGTCGTCATTCTCTCGCACCTTCCGCAGTCGACATGCCTTCGTTACACATCTAGTCTTCTTTGTGGTTTAGTTCTTTCTGCAGCGACAAGTAAAAGGTCTCGGCTATAACTTTCTAATAACCAACGTTGATGGCACCATTGTAGATTGATTTGCGTCCATCAAATTAATTTCTCACCGTTCCGGCGCCATCCGGGCGAGATCGACGCGTGTTTCCGTGCAGCGAGTGCGTCGTCCTGTTCGAGAGCTGAACTAGTGTCTTCGACATTGAATACATTATCACGCAAGAGTCGCTGAAATGACCGCTCAGAAATGCGATCATTATCGAGAAAGGCAGAAAGGCAGGTTGCAGAAGTGTTCACGCCCACGGGTTGTGAATTTATGTTGTTGTCATTCAAGCGGAAGTCCTGTTTTGTAGTTTTGTTTTTTTCTTTCTCTCCTGCAGTTGCTTCGTGAAGTCTGTTTGGCCTAAAAATCTGAAATAGATACAAAAGAAAATGAATTTTAAGTGAGCTTCTTCAGTTTTATGGTCTTTAAGAAATGTATTGTCCTTTATTTTACACTGTCACGTAAACTACTGTAGATACCTTACAACGTCAGCCATTACATGTTTTTTCCAATTGAAATGATGATTTGCCCATTGTTTTGTGCCATTTTTACGAGTATTCTGTTCACCAATAATTATTTGGGTAGCCCATACTTGACTCAATGTATGGCTAGGATGACATGTGAATCAACACTGTTCGTTGAGCCACCTTCCAGCATTTAATTACCATGTTCTTCATTTACCCATTCTATACAAGATTTTGAAATCCTCACCAACTTCTCACAGGGCTTTACAGGGTCTCGATACAGGTAATGGCGAAGTAACAAAACACATGGTGTAGCCCAGGCTATTTTTCATGGAATATATTTCAGATTTTCATACATGATTTATATTTCTATCTTTCTCTCGCCCAACAGTAGTGTGAAAAATAAATTCAATCCATAAAAGAGAATTCTGATGAAAAATCCTCTTTTGCGTCGGATTAGAAAGGATTACGGTTGTACAAAAGTTGATGTCAAGGAAGGCACGGAAAAGGACGAATTATTACTAATAGTCATTTCATTTCACAGCGATCCTCCACACACTTCGTTTTGTGTGCTACCGGTGCTCTGTAATCAGGCCTATTGCAATGCCTCTTATTAAGTGTTAGGTACAAACACATGATAACCCAATTTGTAGGTCTAACATCTATTTCGCAAGATGCTATTTGAACACGACAACCACCCTGGCCAATTTTGTTAGAAGTCCAGTCAATAACCGTGCTATCATACCGCCCTCTATGCCATCCTTCACCAATACGAGAGGAAGAGAAATGGCACAATACCATACCACAACTGACCTGATAAGCATTTGTATTCCATATCCGAGAAGAAGACCATTTCTTGTGAGAAGCAGTAGAGTCCTAGTCGCCCGCCTCGTAACGTCGAGTCGTAGAGGGGACCGGAGTCGGCCAGCACGCTGCTACCTTCCCATGCTGTCACCCTGCGGAAGATAAGGTGAACGTTTCCTTGGTTACCGGGGAAAGAAAGATGGTTCTCAAGTTATCACGTGGGAATGTAAGCATGTCATGATTTCGTAGTCTTGTTCTCTGAATTCCTGTTCCTTTACAATGTGCATAAGGCTGTAGTGTGTGGATGATGATGATGATTGCACGACTTTGTTCTTCGACAACCATTTTGGTCATCACCGGGTTCCAAGACTCAAATATAATTAATACACGAGTAGAAAAGTCTCAATGAAGGGGGAAGGGGTTGAGGTAAGACGCGGGTTAACCAAAAACAAGACGCTGTTCATTAGAAGCATATTCTTTGTCAAGATGACGATTAGTATCAGCGACAATTGCAACTGTTCCAGGAATATGACGTCATTTCCCATAAAATTCGGGTATTGTCTACTAACCTCACGATAAAAAGGCCTAATTCATCAATGTTTAATTGTTAATGAGATAGTGCCTTCTACAGGAGTTATGATTGAAAAAGAGATCAAACCTGCTTCCAATTTGGCATAACTTGATATGAGGGCGCCAACAAAGATTGGTGGTAGTACTGAATCAATGACATGCGTAAACTAGAAATGGGAGCGCAACAGTTTGGAATCTCTGGTCATGTGTAAGGCATGTCTACATTGTGCATACTTAAACATCCAATTCTGGCCTTGCCTGAAAAAAAAATGTATGTCGTTAACCCTTGATTAATTCTAGGTGGTGACTGAAAGACTAAAACCAAAATACATCATCGATAAAAATAAAGAGCAAAGTGACTTATGAAGAGCAAATCCATTTTTCTGTGCTAATTTTTCACGGTACAATGTAGTTCATGCGAGTGGTATAAGCATGGCTATCCCGATATATATCAAGTACTATATAACTTTTTTCAGACAAAATCTGGTGAAAGTTGGAGAGCTGGCAATCCCATCCCCCCCCCCAAAAAAAAAAAAAAAAAGAAAAAAGAAAAAGAGAGAGAGAGTGTTAACACTTTTGAGACACATAGGTTAAAATAAGGATAGAAAGGAAACTCGGTAATGTTGCATCCCTAAGAAGTGTTCGTCCTCTCCCGCCCCTTTCGGCACTTCCTGTCCTCTTTCATTTGTAGCTCATTGTCTGCCAGCAGCATCACTGATGCCACATATATAACAAAAACCTTCGGGCATCCACCGACCTGAGGGTCAGCGGAAGGGAGCGGGACAGGGTGCGAGGAGTGACCCGCTTTCTCCGTGTCTTTGTGCACGAGACTGTCGTCACGGCGGCACCCTATTTTGAGGCCGATCCGGCCAGAGGGGGAAAGGAAATTTCTTCTAATTGAACTATGATGCTTTGAACAAAGAGATCTGATTCTCCCCCTCAAAAAACCTCCCCTTAGAAATAAGCTCACAAACCAGGATAGGTGAAATTAGTCTGTCGCTCCGGTGGTATCTCTTTGACCACCACAAGATTTGTTCACGTATTACTAAAAGATTCGTTACTAAAAATTCGTTATGAATATAGTCTTGAATATTTCATAATAAATAAACTAAATTCTATTACTGATTTATTTATTCCATCGATGTGGTATAATGGGAATGTTTTGCTAATTTCGTGCTCTGCGTAAATGTGTGCTGCATCTAAACGCTCGTGAACTGCGAAATTCCTTAGATTATCATAATACAGTTTTAAAAGGTGCGGAAATCGTTGGACTTTAAACGGAACACGTTTGTGTGAGTGTGTGTGCGTGAGTGTGTGTGTTAATTGTATATATGTGTGTTTCCATTCTAATTGTTATACATGTACGTCATTATTGCTTTCTTGCTTTTTATCTTTTTCAAATAATCATGTAAATGAGTGATTGCAGATTTTTTTTTTTCGGGGGAGAGGGGAGGAGGACTAGGACAAGGAGGGGTAAGTAGTTTAGGTACTTTCCCCCGAAAGGGCTGGGCTAATACTCACTGGATGAAACCATCGCTGGGTCTATGCGTCACTGTCCACCTGTAGGCGGTAAAGTCTTTCCATCCGATCTTATTAGGATCGCTCCAAATCAGTTTTACCTATGGGGAAAAACAAACAAACAAACACAAACACAAAAATTAATCATGATACTATCAAAGCCATCAAGGACGATGATGGACATGAAAGATTTCCTGATAATTGATATGTCATACGATAACACTATACTGGACGACAGAAACCTTAAAATTCTAAACTCCCAACAGCGCTGTAATCTTTTCATCTTGTTTACTGCTCGTACTTAGTTACTCCTTGTCCATACAAACGCTTAAACATGCGAAACTGTCCGTTGTCTGATTATCTGTGTCGATAATTCATATCATCGGCAAAATACTTTTCCCAACAGAGGTTTCCATGAACTCTAGGTAAGAACCAGGGTAATTACCGTGGAGTTCACGTCTCAATGTTTAATATTTCTATGACTGGGCTTCGTTCAGGTCATTAAGGAAGAGTGTGACAATAAATTACGGATAAAAGGCTTTTGCTCCCTCTCTTCCTCCCGATCACCAGTGGGAGGCATCACCCACGGTCTGGCGGGAATCTGTAACGCCTGCTTCTCATCATAGGGTTTTTCGGCTGGCGTCAGTCATGGGCGGGTTAGAAGCATTCATCACCCCGACACCTCCGGGATGGAAACAGTACCGGACATCGTTCATTGGCACGGGACCAACCTCCCGTTCTTTATACTATCCTTCTCTCAAATGAAGAACCTTTTTTTTCTCCAAAACACCTCAAAATTCTACAACGCGTCAAGTGGTTAAGTCCACGCAGTATTCAGCTCTATGCAAGTATTTGATATGTGGCATTTGTCTGGGTTAAGACACGACCAAGCCTTCCCATTCACTCATCTCTCCATTTTATTTAATATCTATCCATCTATCCATCCACATACCTAGTGAATAATCGTTTTGTATAACGTTGTTCATTTGTTAATCATTCATTCCTAGTTCTTAAGATCAATATTCTTTCTTCTTCTTTTTTTCTGTTCAACACATTTGTACGTTTTGTGGTTCATTATCATTACTCTTTGATTGAACTAAACCGATCAATGACACCTTGATCGAATCGATCGAATCAAATTTAAGACAGTGCAAAACGTATCGAGTCCACTTTCTTTTACTCTCTTTTAAAGATTTTCATACCATCATATTGAAAAATAAGAGTGAAAAAAAAAGAACAAAAAAGGGACAAAACCCAAGAGAGTCAGAGAGAAAGGACGGGGGGGGGGGGAGAAAGACACACACACACGCACACACACAAAACAAAAATGGGACAGAGATAGAAAAGGTTAGTTATCACAACATTTTTGCCGCAATATCCTGACGTCGTTATTTCAAAATATCAGCTTTTATCCTCCCCTCATAGAGGACAATTATAAACTACTCCCGAGACGACTTGTGGCTACTAGGGCTAGTACTCGTCTCTTCCCTTTCCTTCCACAGTCTTAAATGACGTCACATCTGATTTTTATTAATATTCATCTGACATCTAATGCCGCCATGGATGCAAAATAAAAGCTCTTTGTTAAAGTTTCATTTTGGTTAATTTGAAATGCAAGAAATTAATCGTAGTTAACGGCATTAAGGATTAATCTGGTAAGCCAAAAGCTCCTGATTAATTAATGATCATAATAATGACCTGATAATCATAGAACTTTACCCCTTTAATCATCATCGACTATAAGCTTGGGTCATCAAAGAGCAGGAAAGAATCACAGTTTGTCGAAGTGATAAACTCGGATTAATGAAATTACTCTCGTAGGAGTCCGACTGCTTACAGAAGTTACTAAGTTACGAACGACGTTTTACAATCACTTTATCGTATTCTATTAATAGTTCAGAAACGTCTTCTCCATCGAAGTTGATTCTCTCTTTTTCATCCCTTTCACATTCTTCTTTTTCTTGCTCGACACTCTTCCTTAAGGAGAGGTATGCTAGTTTCTTTTTTTAGCTCCAGCGGAAATTGAGTTAGGCTCAAATTTTGAGATCTTCGCAAACTGTTTCGGTTTCCGATCAAGAATCCTTTGGGTGGAGTATGCTGGAATAAAAGTGCAGCGGGCTGACTTTGGGGTGGGGGAGGGGAGCTGAAGAAAAAAAAGTGTCAGTACTGGAGAAAGGGCAAGGGGCATTGAGGTGGGGAGGGGGAGGTGGGACGGTGACATGGCAAAAAGTCTAGCGGTGACTCACTGTACATCCGATTTCAATGCTCAGGGGAGTACGGCATGAACATGCCATGCACGGTCTGCGCCACTAAAACGCCCTCTAGGGGCCGAGAACACGGGGGAATATTAAATGAGCGACTTGGGAATAGTTTCCAAATATAGCCACGATCGCTTTCTCGTAACTTTTTTGTTTCGTTGCCATGGAGGGGTGCGGGAGTTTCCTCATGTGTAGAAATGTCAAGGTCGTATACGGGATTCAAGGCTGTTCTGGACGTGTTCTTTCACAGGCACTGACCACTGCCGTATTCTTCGTTGCTTGATAGTGTTGAACAAGCATCGTTACCTTTGTCAAAATATATTATCCAATCATCAATTTACTGTGTTCGTTTTTAGGATAGCATCATAATCATATGGGCATGGCATCTACACCCATTCCATAAATAAAAAGTTTTCTTTAATCTGACTCTCAGTTTGGAACACATAGAATCTACTTCTATGATAATCTGTTTATTTTCATATTGATCTTCCATTATGATCAAGGCATAACATTGCAGGAGTTCTTCTTCTTTTTTCGTTCTCACCTGGTCTTCTGTGTCACCAGTGTGCCACATAGCATTTCTCAAGTATTCACCGGGACCAGTTGTAGAGTTGATCAGCTGTGGAGGCGACAAAGAAAAGATGGAAAATAGATACTTCTTTCAGGTCCACATCACTGCAGTGGTAACGACACATTTATTCATGGGTGCAGCTAGCCCAACGTCAACGCAATGACATGTAGTCGTCATCAACTAACAACTGTACGTAATTTTAATCGTGAGCAACTGCAGATTAATTTACTAAACATTGCTCATAAGCCAAGGTTTTGTGTTAACTTTTTGTCATTTTCACACAGCAATGCAAAATTCAAAATTCAAAACAATTCTGTTACATCATCTAGTGCGCACGTCAAATGACATGTTCTTTTTATGTGTTTCTAAATGTGAGAAAAGTTTGCAATCATAAATTTCGATTCTCTAAGAATCTTGTGACTAATGTCTGACGGGGTATTCAATATTAGTGTTAATAGACTAAATTCTAAATTTGGTGAACACTTTTTGTTTATGATCATTGTTATCAAATTTATATTCGACAGCTGTATCCGCATGATTAGGCAAATACTCTTCTTCCGCACTTTAATAGAAAGCTCACACAATGCGCGATACCGACCTTGAGCTGTAGGCCAGCCGTGGCTTCGGCCGGGCTGGGTTTGGGCTGCCAGTATCTCTGCGTCACCTGCTTCCACATGACGGCGTAGAATCGGTGGTTGGACTGGTAGCCGAAGATGAAGCCGGCGTAGTCGTCGTCCTTGGCGGTGTTCACGTAGAAGGTACCACTGAACTGAACACTCTCGAACTCGTCATACCCTTGGATTCAGGAAAGGAAAGAAATTCGTTTAACTAAGAAGACACGTATAGCCTGTGTGACTATTAGTTTCACGGGTAGTACTTTTTTTTGAGGGGGGGGGAGACTGAGAAGCAAATCTTATTAGCTGGCTTATATTCTATAAACTCATCACAAAATTATAATTGACGGGGAAAGAGTTAGTGTCAAGGGTACGTACTAGCATAATAAATCCATCGTCAAGTCGCTGGAGAGTCTCCTTCTGCTCATGAATACAAACACTTGTGGTTTCAATTTCAATTTCAATTTCAATTTCAACTTATAAGGACGCCTTGCAAAAACAACAAACAAACAAAAAAACAAACAATCAAACAAACTCTGCCAAATCTACGCAAATGAAGGATACTGTATGACCGTGAAGGCAAGATAATTAATATGGTGTGTAATAATGAGAAGAGAATCATACTCAAACGCAACATAAGATTAACGAATAGTGATCACTGAAAGAGTAGACACCAGGGCGTGGCCTTGGTAGGGATTTGTTAGACCATGGATTGACACTAACCTACAGCTAGACCAGGATCGCTGTTGATGGTCTGTACCAGCTCCAGACCGTGGTTGCGCACCATCCAGTTGGGCTCCAGCTGCGAGGCTCCTGACGGGTCCATGGGCACCATCTGGAAGGCGGAGAGATCGGTACGCTGGATCATGGCGTTCTCCGGGCAGGCGTCCATGATGTCCGAGTAACCGTCGCCATCGAAGTCGGCCTCGCACGCATCGCCCCGACCGTTCTCTGCGATCGACATCGGGTGAAATAATTTTCAAATTATCATGACAGTGACAATAATGTTTATGACAATGATAATAACAGCAATAGTCACGTATATCACAATTATTATCATCATTACCATTTATCATCATCATCATCACGATCATTATGTTTTTCATGGAATCAGTATATATAATCATTATCATCCTGACAACCACAATCAATCATCGCTATAATTTTAATCTGTTACAAGTCAGACACCTCAATCTTCATTCGGTAACTTTACGAAAGAATGAAAACATGGGCAGATCTTGAAATTGGATGACTTTTTGGTTTTGTTTTGTATTGTTCCTGCAAACATGTGTCTAAAAAAAAAATAACTTCTCGTAAGAAACGGTCATTATCTGTGGTGAAATGTGTCATTCCTGAAGGCTGCTGCCCAGCCCATGGCCTAGCCCGTGGGGCACGTTATCACGGACAAATAGACGTACCATCGGTGTCATTCTGACTTGGGTTGAAGATAAGTCTGCAGTTATCATCGCGGTCGAGCACGCCGTCGTTGTCATCGTCGGGATCGCATGCATCACCTGAACAGTGTGAAGACAGACGAAAGTGACAAAATGTCTTAATATTTCGCAGGCAGGGGTACAAGTACTACTTAAAAAGCAGAACTATCACTCATACTAGTTCCATGCTATATGTTACATTAAGACTTAGTATGTGCCTGTTTTATGACTCGTGTGATTCTACGACTGTACATGTTTGGTTTAATGCGCTGAAAGAGCTGAAAAACCAGCAATTTCCCAACATGCAGTGGAAAGGACAATTGCGCAACACGTGGCCATCTGATGAAAAATCTCCACGTGTTATATAGTCCTTGCAGATTTGCGTTTTGGTCAATGACACACAACTCACTCTCTTTGTGGATCACAGATGTTATTGTTTGACATCAGGATACGTTCGGGGAAGGGAGATTGAGAGAGGGATGGTGGAAGTCCACTATTGTCTAAAAATTGCACGTGCAGGATGCGAAACCGTGATTTGATATGACATCGGGGAATATTTCTGCGATGTTGCCATCAGTGTTTCGCACCGTTGTGATTGGATAAGAGGGACAATTTCCTCTTGACAACATGAAAACTTCAGCGGGAAGTTAACTCTAGCGTTGGGAAAAAAAAGGAGAGAGAGCTCAGCCAAGGCACGAGATATTGATTCGGGCATGTATGTCTGGGTCTCTGCCAACTAATTTCCCCTCTCCCTTTATCTTCTATTTCGCTAGAGGCTCGGAAAGAATCCTAAATTGCGCAAATTTCCTCCCCGTTTCTCCGATAGATTCAAGCGTGTGATAAGTTCAGAGGCCCTAAACTCCCAAAGGGCGCCTTACTCTTAATGCAATCTGCCGGGAAATGGTTAGGAAGAGGGCTTCAGTGCTTGTTGGATTTACAGCGGGATGGGGGGGGGGGGGGGGGTAGGAGTAAGGGATGGCATCTTGAGAGCAATTCAGCTGCAATTACACGATGAATAGGAGGAAGAGAAAGAGCATGAGCATGGAAGAGAAATCCCAGAGCGGTAACAACCAGAACTAATATTTGGGGAGCGTGAGCATTTATGATAACTTTACGAGATGCGAAGACAAATTCCCCCAGAGCTAGCTTTTGTGACAAATTAGAAACTGGCCTGCTTAAACAAAGGGGTTGATTTCGATGATAAGTGGCATTGTTATCATAACTTCCCTTGGCTGATAACCTATTTCGATGGGCAACATCTATTTTCTATGAAATCATCAGGGGGAAAACCCTGGCAAGTAACCCCAGATAAGCTAGATGTGAAAGATCTATCGGACAATATCGCACTTGCGGTATAGGCTCAGTTGCTCAACATTGGTACTTTGTTTTACATTTCAAGATAAATCTTTAGAAAACCCTTCACCCCATAAAGAATTCTTGTCCAGGTTTGTAGGGTCAGTGTCCATGTACAGCAATGAAAATTATCCTTATCCATGTACTCCTCCTCAGCATCACTTTTGTGCATGGCGCGATGATTATATAAGAGAACATTTCATTCAAAGAAAGAAGTGAGAAACAGCCTAGTAAAAAGTAACACCTCTTTCTGAATATTCTGGCCTTTTAAACGACATTGTGTCATGCAACTATAACGTGGATGCCTCAAATAGGTGCCACGGCCACTTCACTGCCACAAAAATTGTAAAGTTCACAAGTTTTGTGTCATTCGTGTCCTAAACGTTTGTTTAGTGAACCTGAATAGAATGGCATTACTTCCACTATTTCTTCGAAAACACATTTTCTCCCTGACTCTGATCAGAATTTGTCGATATTATATATTAATGTGTTCTTAAATACCATCCCGTACAAGGAATAGAAGTCACTCGTATAGTGGCCCCAGTATGGGAAGTCATGTTTGATTGGCAACGAAGGGCCAAAATTTTTCCTGTCGGTTCTCCAATCGCGCCCTGATTTTCAATCATCTGCAGATCATGTAGGCCTATCAAACACATACAGTGCGTTTTATGTGTTGAAAACGTCTTTGCATTTTTGCTCTGCACAAAATTAACACAGTAGAACATTATTTTGTTATAGTAGTCATAATTGCTGATGATTACGTTCTCCTCAATTCACTAACCTAAGCCATCGTTGTCATGGTCTTTCTGGCTGGCATTGGGGATGCCAGGGCAGTTGTCTAGGTTGTCCTGGTGACCGTCGCCGTCCTCGTCGATGTCGGTGTCGCATTCGTCACCCACATTATCGTCATCGGTGTCGATCTACATCAGAGAAAACGGACGGGTTTGTTTAAGGCATACTGGTGTAATAATTCGCTTGAAGATCTGATTCTGATTGAAAAACTACTAAATATATTGACACTGAATTGGTGAATTGGATCATTATTTTAATTTTCTGTATGGGTGTGTGTTATTCATGGCATGGTTTTGGATCTCATTAATCCCCCCATCCCCTCTCTCTTTCTTCCTGTCTCTAAATACAGGAAATACACCTTACTACCAAAAAGAGGCAGAAACAAACAGCTTGGCATATTCATTGGCAGTTACGAGAATAAGAGACGAGCATGCGATATTGTCATACGACATTTTGGAATGTGGTGAAAATAACGGCTATAGGGAGTAAATCGCATTGGCTGTTTTCCATTTGATCTGAACGATTCAAATGTCGTGTCACCCACAAATTACTCCCCACTCCAGCGTAGTGCAAATGATGAATTGCAAATAGACTTAAATAAGTTTGTCACTGAAATCGATAGAAATGCTCTCAAACCGAAAAAGAGACACAATAATTCATAAGTTTAATTCTACAAGTCATAAAGTTAGACTTGCGTATGCGCCACGATTATAACCCTGTTTCCTCCTTACTATTCCATTGAATAACGATCATAGATGTTTTGTCACTCTTAATGGACCAGGTAAGAAGTTGAAATATTGTTAGAGACTTCCATGACGTCATAGCCCTTTTGTCCACTCAGACGACGGCATGGTCTAGCCACGCCCTCACACGTACCTGGAAGGGGTTGAAGTCGAAGGGACAGTTATCGCACACATCGCCAAAGTTATCGGTATCGCTATCGTCCTGGTTTGCGTTGGCGTGCTTGGGGCAGTTGTCCATCATGTTGTCCCAGCCTGCATGTCAGAAAGTCGTCAACAGATGAAAAAGAAGTATGAAAAAAATAATGCCTCCGGCACTCTTCGGCGGAGGCATAAAAAATGATCATGATAAGAATTAAGGGAAGGAAGGGAAGGGAAAGTGCAACAAACTCATGTTTTGCTCTCTGGTTTTAAAAATCTCTCAAATCACGTCCACAACCTTTGCCAATAACAAGGGAAGCGAGTTGACAAAGTGCGCGCAAACAGTTACACACACAAAAAAAATAAAACCAGAGGTCCTCACTGTAACCTCGTCTGGAACAAACAGTGTCTCACTAATGAGCGGAAATAAGCTACATCATCCATTCATTGATTTTTGGCGAAGGGCCACGACTTCTCTGAACGATATATCAGCAAGTGTTTACGATGATTAGCTGTCTATGAGAGCAACACATGACAAGGGTAATCTCCGGTGACCTCAGGCGTCACTTACCGTCGTCGTCGATGTCGTCGTCGCATTCGTCACCATATTCGTCACCGTCAACATTTTCCTGCCGCTTGTTGGCATGTCGAGGGCAGTTGTCACAGGCGTTGCCGACGAGATCGCCGTCCTGATCCTCTTGCCAGCGGTTTGCCACCAGCGGACAGTTGTCCTGCGGAATGACGGGGACAGAGTGACGATGGGAGGTAAACGAGTTTCATTTCGAGGAGAAATAGAAAATTGATAGCTTAATGTGATAGCTTGTTGAGTCTTCATGAGTAGGATAACTTGGTTTCTGGCTCCCACTCAGCAAAGCAATTATTACTCCCTGACAAGAATTAGTACATTGACTCCTGAGAAGTCATTTCATTCTGAAGCCGGGGCGTCAATATATTGCCGTGTAAAACATGCTCACCGGCAGCAACGAGGTGTGTACTTACTATTCCTCGAAGCTGTACATACAGTTTTACATTTACGTCTAATGTATTCCTTGAGATCTTTTGCATGCACTCAGAAGACGCAGAAAAATGAACGATCATAAGACTGAGTATAAGTGAATTGGTCCAATCTGATTCAAACTGTGACCTTACCCTCTCGTCAATGATGCCGTCGTCGTCGTCATCATCATCGCAAGCGTCTCCCTCTCCGTCCCCATCATTGTCCTCTTGACCGCTGTTTGGCACGCTTATGCAGTTGTCCTAGAATGTCGAGAAAGAAAGAGTAGAATGTAATCAGTCATGCGGGTCTGGAGACCTGCAAAATGTGGGTGATATTTCATGATTTGTAGTCCTGAATTTAGAGTCTGGTTATATTTCATGCCTTAGAGAGAGTGAGAGAGAGAGAGAGAGAAAGGGAGAAGGAGAGGGAAAGTATTATAACATAATACATGTAACTGCAGTGGGAATAAACGAAATGGAAGCAAGAATTAGAGCATTCGCTCTTCATCAATATCATACACATTTAACTAAAATCATTTTTCTAAATATGAATTGCAGCAGCGTTTCTTGATATCGATTTACATCCCAAGTCCCCTGTTAGAGTGTATATAAAAGGTGGAGTTCTGAGATCTCAAACCTTTTTCCGCACCGTAACGACATGAGGAGAAAATGACGGTCACCGACAATGGATAGCCCTTACCTTCACACAGTGAACGTAGTCACCCATTCCAGAGCAGTCGAGATCGATGTCGGGTCGACCATCAAGATCGCTGTCGAGTCCGCAAGCGTAGCCATCCCCAGCGTATCCAGTTCGACACTGCAGATACGGCGGTAAGAAACAAGGAGAGAGAGAGAGAGGAAAACATGAAAATTACTGATCTGAATATCTCAATAGACAATTGTCGATTATCGTATTCCAGCAGTAAATATATTTCCTTCATTGCTGCATCGCTGTAGTAGAAGTAGTAGTAGTAGTAGTAGAAGTAGTAGTAGTGGTACATGTAGTAGTAGTAGTAGTAGTAGTAGTAGTAGTAGTAGTAGTAGAAGTAGCAGTAGCAGTAGTAGTAGTAGTAGAGTAGAAGTTGTGAGATAAGTAGTAGAAGCACTATAGTAGTATAAGTAGAAGAAGAAACAGTAGTAAGAAAAGTAGCAGTCCCTATGGTGGTCGTAGAAACACAATATTATAATTGGATATAGCACTATTAATGGAGGTAACAATAGTAAAATAACAAGAACCAAATAAGAATATGAATTGCAGTGATAGAGATGGGGGTCATCGATGCTCAAATACACACACAATCTACACAGTAGGAACGTGGGGGCATGCAGCGCAAAATATCTTGTTATTCCCAGTCATACAAACAGGAACCACAGTTCTCCCAGAAGAGTGCGGCGCCGATTGTCCTATTTGTTATTTTCTCAGACGAGGTCATTTTCTTTTTCTTATTTTGACTCGCTTGTCCATGGGAATTCACCTTTTGAAAAAGATGACCTACAAATAGGTCAATATACTGTGGTATATATTCTGAAGTAAAAAAAAAAATTGTGATAAACAGTCGCTTCGTTAGCATATCCGATTTCATTTATTTCATTTATTTCATTTTTATTTCATTTATTTCATTTCGATTATGGAATTCTTGCGTGGGGTAACGCATCTAAATACTTACTGGATTCACTTTTTCTTCTTCAAAAGCGAGCGATCAGAATTATTAACCATGCTGGGTATTAATCCCACACTAACGCCTTATTTCAGAAAAATAAGATTTTAAAACTGATAGATTTGTTTGGTTATAATTTAGGTATTTTTATGTATAAACTTTCCTCAAAAGATCTTCCTGGTGTCTTTTTACAGATGTTCATAAGAAACAATTCTGTCCACCACTATCCAACTCGCCAGAGTGACGCTTATCACCTTCCACGAACTCGAACAGTTTTCGCTAAAAACACAATTATGTATACAGGTCCTAAATATTGGAATGATCTCCCAACAGAGGTTAAAAGCTGTTTGTCATTATCATCCTTTAAGCGTAAACTCAGACAGCATGTATTGAATAGCTACAACACACAAGTGCACTAAAATTCCTTTTTATTATGCTGATGGCTGCTCTGTTATACTACTCGGTTGTTGCCATGTGAACAGACTCATGCATATACATTTTAGTTGCATGCTCTCTCAAATTCCTTCCCATCGGTGTTTTTCCTTCCACTTCTAGTAAGACCTTGGTCGTGTCGCATAGTTTCCCCTCCTTTCTTTCTTTCCTTTCTTTTATGCATCATTGCAACTGGCTGGTATATCACATATAGGAATTGCAATTGATTCATGTTCTCCATTTTTCAAATCTTTCCCCGTGTCTATGGAAGCCGGAATGTTTAAACCCTAATAGTACTTAAGTATTCACGTCATTATCACTCCCATGTCTAAATTGCTATGAGAGCAACTGCTATAGTGTGCAGCATGTGGTTACTTGTTCTCATTTTATCACACACATAAATGCATGTGAGAAGAATCTTCTGAGCCCCGAGTAATAGTCATTCTCTTTTGTTTATCCTTACTTTTGGTCTTAATTGTACCCGTGCTCCTCATCCTGTTCCCCTTACTAGGCTTTTGTTGGGACCTACACTCAACAAGCTTTGCTTTTTAGTAGGTTCCATCGTATTTCTCTTCGCATCTTTTACTTTGATTGAAAATGACACATCGACCGTTATGTATTACTTTCGTATTCCTATTTCTTCATGTATATATCCAAGCACAGTCTAGCTGTGCTTGCAGCTGCTATAGGGATTACTCCATCAAGACTCAAGACATTCTGTATTATATTTTGTTATATACCATGTATTTTCCATCGAGAAATACGAAAATAAATTGAAATTGAAATTGAAATTTGACGGTGAATCATATCATTCCGATTGTAAATAGCAAGGCAAAATATGGTTGCTGTTTTATAATCTTAAAAAACTGAATTCAATGAAGAAAAAGAAAACTTTGAAAAAAAACACTCGCAAGTATGTAACATACAAACATGGAAACCAAGAACTATTGTTTGTCAAACAGTCTCCGCTCACCTATCGCAACGTTACAGTATTCTCTTCCCCTTTCATGCATTTTCCAGATTGAAAAAACAACATGCATGACGAAAAGAAAAAGTGAATACCGAGTAGCTATTGAACGAAATTATTTAAACACGCCGATTACAACATCAAATTGCTATCTTTGGGGATGAAAATAAGGATGCAATTCTTCTGTACTAGTGAGTATGTTTACATTGGAAGAAAACAAAGCCTGTTACGGTATATCGCTCTATCACAAAGAAATGAATTACTATTTTAAACAAAACATGTGTTTTGTTTTCTTCTGTTGCAACATAGCTTGTTTTATGAGTGACTAGATAATTCTCGTCAAGTTTTCCAAAAGTACATAGCATTTTCTTTTCATGTCGTTTTCTCAAACTACACCGTATGAAAACTCAATACACGCGCTAATAATACATCACGTTGTAGTGTGCTTCAAGAGTTGTAAGGGCCGTCTACTGCTGGTGTGAAGGTGACGTCAACACTGACGTCACAGTATGCCCATGCATTACAGTACAAAACGAGACATGTCTTCGCAGAAATAAAGTGGAAGGCAGTAGCTATTCCAGGGTACGACCAGGGAGGGGGAAAGAGACACCTTCCTGGTACGAGTTCTCCCCTCGGGATCGAGCCCTGTATGCGAGTACCACGAGAGCTCGCTCGTCGGAAGAGGGAGCGCTATCTTATACCTCACGATTCTTATCGACAGGTAGAAACTGACCGACGTGTTTGATCAAAATCTGCGTTTACAGAGTTTGTGGTTTTTATGACGGAAACCTGATGGGACAAGGAGGAAAAAAAAACATAATATACCAAGTCTGATTCAACCAAATGACGCAAAGGATCTGTTCCTTGTTCTTCAATTACCCAGTATCGTTTAAAGTTGATAAAGAGAATTTCTCACACGAGTTATCACTCACACCATCAGTGTCACGCAGAAAGGGTTTTACACTTCACCTCACGGGCCTGATATACACTCATTCATTCTAAGTTCTTTACACCAACAACCTTTTATTTAAAACATACTGAACATGACATAAGTAATAAGGATTTATATATTCATCCATCCAAATATTTAACACACACTTTTCTATTAAATATACTCTGTACGCTGTTCATACCCAAACACAACATCATTCTGGAATCTACGTAGACAGACAGACAGACAGAAAAGACAGATAAGTCCACAGACAGACAAATAGACACACACACATACAACCACACACGACATTTCCTTTCAAATATATAAAACCATTCATAACGCTTTGTAACATCACATATCGCTTCTCCGTGGTCCTACTCCCGACGAAGAAGGCCTCGTACTGAGATAATTTCTTATTGAGAGAAAGAAGAGAGGGAAAGAAAGAGACTGAGCGGGGAAAAAACCTACATCAAAAACCCGTGTGCACCTCAAATTCAATTGGCGTATCCCTGACCCCTTGCGGCAACCTACCCTACAGCTATGGTCACGAAATGTGAGGACTCCGAACAGACATATCAGCGGGTCATTATCGTGCAAGCTAACGAATGCCCAGAGGCGGCACGCACGATTGAACGACACCCTGCCGTGAGAATAAGAAGTTTTTTTTCTTACTTTTATATGAAAACAAAAGTGTACCCAGCGTAGTATCAAAGATTGGCGGGAAAGGGCGCTGTTCATCTCACTTCTTACTACACAGAGATAATCTTGAGAAGTGGGTGATTGTTTTCAAATTCCTACTTCGTAATACTTCTGATCAGCGCGGAGATGCCGTCATATTGAATTATCTCAAATACTCCACGACTGTCAGCGCGGGCGGTGGTCAGAATAAAAGGAAAAAAAAGAATACAATAAAAAAGAAACGATTGACAGATGACTTGTCGCGTCCTGATTTGAAGTTCTCGCCATCTTTCAGATGTCATAGCCCACATTGCAGAAGGCTTTCTCGTTCGAGAAGTGCCTAAAGAAGGCGGGTATCATCAATGCGGTGAGATGGCGAAAAACAAACAAACAAACAAATACACAAAACACAGAGCCGTTATCCATTTCACCTTGGCACTGGCGCTATTCAATAGATTAGTAAAAAATCATGAAATACCTTTCATATTGACAAATACATTTTCTGAAAGCTGATAGTGTTACTGTTGCTTAACATTAAGTTAAAAGTCATAGATACTACTCCCCCTCCCTTACATTATGTAGATTTTAAAAAATGAAGACGAAAAAAGGGTAGTTTTGGGGTTCTTAGGTGACTTTCAACAAACCACTCATGCTACTCTGTTTGTTTGTTTTTTCGATATTTCAGCCATTTCAACACCAATTTTCATCAAACAAACTTTTAATTCCTCTTAGGATTGTATGCTCTTTAATATTTCATGTAAGTGGTTTCTAATCATCTCACAAAAAGTTAAAACCTGAATCACCACCTCATCCAGAGCTATACCACCCCTTTAATGGTGGTTTGGGTAGGTACAATAGAAATATGACCAGAAAACCCCAGAGTGCTAAATTGTCATTATTTCCTCTTCCTGCTGGCAGTCAATGCTTTTTGGTGTCCAATGCAATAACGCACTCAGGTATACTGCCGATGACACATGTCATGATCCATTATAACGCCGATGGTGAAAAGAAATAATAAAACAGAGGGAGGGATGGCATGCTGTATAAACGAGCATCATGTACCCCTGAGAGGTGGGAGAGCCCCTCCCTGATGTACCTGTAAAAGGAACTTTTTGACATTGCCACCCATCGAGCTGGAGGAATTCTGATATTGTTGACAGATTTAGACGGGGCTCCCGCGCACGGAATTTGGTCTCTTTTGTCTACTTTTTTCCAGCGCTGACGACATGAGCCTCAACCACGGGCAAGAGCAGAGCGCGGGGGCCGAGCGAAGTTCACGTGCCGATGGAATGTGAAAATGTTGACTTATTATCGCAGACTTCTCTACGCAAACAAGTGACCGAGATCAGCAGAAATTTCATGATCTGATGATGTTGAATTGAAGTTGGTCACCAGGGGCAGAAAGTCTTCGTGGAAAATTGCGGAAGAAGTGACAAACTAAAATCATTGACATGAATTTGACGTGTGACCCTTTCTAGAGTTATTACTTCAAAGCGACTTCAGCTCGGAAATCATAACCCTGTGCATGAGCAACATATCATCAGCTGATGGCTAGATATCAGAAAATATGACTAGACTAAAAACGTCATAAAAACCCTCCTCTTGAAATATGAAATAAAGAAGAGGAAGAAGGAAGATGGAGAGGGGGGCGTTAAGGGGCGGAGAAGAAATAGAGACATGCACACTAAATAGAATACGAATGAGGGGCGGACGAGAAAAGTGAAAAAAAAAGAAGAAAGCAACTAAAGAATAGGGACATGATGACGTGTCGAACAAATTGAAAGTAGGAGAAAACAAAAGAAGGACAAAGTAGAAGATAATTATAGACAGAGGGAATTGAGAGGCCTGAGGATGAGGGAAGATGGGAGTACACTGAGAACAGAGATAGAAGCAGACGACACAAATGCACCAAAGAATGATGAGAAAAGGGAACAGACAACGACAACGTCGTTGTCTTGTCCTCATTGTCTGAATAGGACCATGGACCATAAGACTTATATGAACAGAATACGGGTGATAAGGTGGCATACCGCCTTTGTAATTTACTCCAAATCTTGCTCAGTTTCTGAAGAAGCACAGCAACTTGCATCCGTGTGTTTCCTCCATGTATATGTTATGCTCTGATCTAAAATCGCAGCAGAGGAGCTCGCAGATAACGGTAGAAAAGAAGTCAACACCCATTATAGACACGACACATGCACTCACAACGCCTTCGTTTCAACACAAGCTCGTACAGACACGTAACCCTTGTTCGAATAATAGAGAAGAGAATGAAATATATATTTCAGCCAAGTATCTCGTTTATGAAAGAGGGGTGGGGAGGGAGGAAAGACACTCAATATAATCAGTCACAGGAGGGAAGTATCATAACTTCCTTGGTCACAGCAACAAGTAGTAACATGAGTTCTTAACATACCCGACATCCATACTGCGGCTGACTGTATGGCCCAAAGAACGTGCACTTCGCATCTGCGGCGCAGTTGTGCGTTCCTTCCGTGCAAGGGTTGATAGGAATACATTGCTGTGGAGGGAAAGAGAGATATTTCAGAAGAAGTCTCAAGGTTAGATGTACTCTATATGTCACGTAACCCATGCAAACATACATATACAAGGCTAATAACAGTCATACATGATTTGTATTTGATTTGTTGTCCTGAAACCAAGAAATGATCATAATCAAATTAACCTTCTGTGAGACGAATAGAAGATGTTGTCATGGTGACGATGAGGCCCCCCCCCCCCACCCTTAAAGAAATGTCATGGCATCCAGCGTGAACTGAACAGGCGTAGATGTCGGAAATGAGTTTCATCACGAGGGACATTTGAAATCGTCATGCACAATAAACAAACTCTCACCAGGGTCATTACGAAAACGGATGTTACCGACGACAAAGAAAAAACATTAAATTATTTCAATCGAACTTAAGCAGACTCGTTCATAATATTAAAAAAAAGATATGTTTGCTGGAGGTATGGGAGCCAATATGCGAGTAAAAACACTATTATGCTGAATGAGAGAAGTGGGTGCTTCAGGGCATTCACCCTACAGTCTTTATGTATCTATCCATTCAGCAGGTATTCTTCGTCTTCCTGAAAAGTTTCTGTTACTCCGATCAAGACGTCAAATCGAAGGATAAATCCCTTCAAAACGCTTCGTGTTTTCGTTTCATCCATTCCATCGAATGGTCATTCTACGACAGCACTTCACAAACATTCGATTGCTGCTAGCAAAACACACGTGCAGCCCAAGGACAACAAACAAGTGCAGTTTGATGCCCTTTTTAAATGCCGAGGACGCAAGACTGCGAAATCTATCAGGGCAAGTCTCGGCTGGAGACAACCGCGGCCGGCCGGTGCCAGACGTACGTGACCTTTGACCTTTAAGACGCACTGTCCTTCGAAATACGGAAAATATATAACATAGCAGCTCTGATAGACATTCAATCGCACACCTGTATTCTAACTATATTCGCCAATACATCCAGACTTAAAAACTGCCTATAAATAATGGGAGACGTCGTCAACTTCTCAAATGTTGGCGATTTTCTTCCCGGTGCAAACTTCAGTGAAACGGCTTCTACACGATTCCTTACACAATTCCACTTCCTAAGTCGAGGTGTACAACAGCTATAACGACATACTTGATCCCCCCTTCCCCTTTCCTTTCTTACCAATAAATTGTCCTGATCTCTCTATTCCTGTCACCAAATTACCTTTGCATGGGTCACCCATCTACATTGTGCCAGGATCCCATGCTTCAAATAATTCCTATGGAATCTTCCCCATCTAAATCCCGAGAAAAAAAGTCAATGGTAACAGCGACGTATTTTCCCGAAGATGCAGCGGTCGTATGTTGCAAACAATACTATGACACTTAGCAGCAGAACCTAGGTGTGATCCGATGAAAGAAAAAGTAGATAAGGTAGAATTGGAATTTTTGCGATAGCAATCAATCGGAGCTTATCGATATCATGTTCTTTATCGGATCCGATTACATGCAATGATAGCAATTCATATTCGTCGTTATCACACTAACTGCTTCATTGCTGACTGCTGGTGGATTATCTAAGGTCGATTTTTTTTCCTCCCCCGTGGGAATATCCGGACATGTGTTCAGTCCGATCAAAGCGGTGATGAAACATTAACGTGACTTTGATGTCGTTGGACTACCTACAGTCACCACCACTTGGAGGGTTTATTTGTGCAGCACTGGCTCCATCAAGGACGAGGATGTTATTCACAACGGCGAACTACTTTCCAAAGAGCGGGAGTAGTACACGTGGAATGTGGGTCAAGAAGCTTATTTGTCTTCCTCTCCTTTTTTTTTCAATAAATGTGACAAAATGAATAAGTGTCTGGAGAAAATATAGCAGTATCTAGGTCATTTTGCGTAAACAGCCAAGACGCTAACTTATTGCCACCTACATGTAGTCAATGATATTCTTCAAACAGAAAACATTTACCCAAATGCTTCATCAAAAAGTAAGCTTATCAATCTAAATAAACAGTGCCGAAACATGGCTTTATTGGAGATAAATATATTATGTTACAAAAAAAGAAAACAGTACGGAGAAGGGTAATGAACTTGAGCCTTGGGCAATGGGGAACATTTCCGGACCACGGCTAAGATCGTCGCGGATGGTGATGGTGACTAAAGGTGCGACAGCCCGAAAAGTAAACAGATGTAACTGGGCGTGTAACATGAAGCGTCTCGAGGGGGCGCGATTTCCCCCTCTGGACTTCAAGAGTAGAAAGGTCATGGGCACCGCTGACTGTCATCGGGCGCTTCGTTGCAGCTCCGCCCAGCCCTTTCTCCAACCATTTCGTTGGCAACCGTGAACCATTTTCCTGCTGAACCCTTCCTCCTGCACCTCCCTCCCTCCCTCCCCTCCCCCTCTCTCTATCTATAATCTCCCTCTCCTCCTTTCTACTCAATCCCTAACGTTTTTCTTCTTCACGTGCTCAAACATCACGTTCACTCAATTCCCTAGATAACTACTATCGCTTGGTTTCGCTTATGGAATTAAAAAAAAAAGAAAAAAAAAAGGATTTTCGGTGCCAACCTTCTTTCTATTTCCCGCCTAAGGACATTAATCTTTTTGTAAATGTCTTAGACATCATAAAACCACATTACTTAACTTTTTCCCTCTTCATGCATACCAAACAAACATTTCGCCCGTGCCCCCCTCATTCACCCCTACAAGTTCCAGAAGGCCATTACGGCCCACTCGTATTGATTCCCTTGATACTCATGTTTCTCCTTCTTTCTCATCAAACTCATTTGGCATTCCAGTCACTGACAATCGCTACGATGACATGAGCTTTTCCCCCCCGTACCAATGAAAGAAAAATTGCTGAGTAAGTGTAAATGATCATGATTTCAACGAGAATATTTTTCACGGGCATTTTGATAGGGAAAAAAAAATCACTACCAACTGGATTTAAAGTTTGCGAGAAATCTTTGTCCTTGTCAAGTGTCACTGCTATCGACACTGCTATAGATCATATTGCATGATAACGTTTGGTTGTGAACCCTTTATAGGAGAGGGCATGTTTAGAGATAGACATCTACAAAGAGTTATTGCCTGCCACAAAATGTTGCGACCTTTTTGCTCTTCTATCGCTCAAAAATGAATAACACACAACAGCTTTCAGTTACTATCACTACTATAGGCTGACACCATCTGCTGCATTTTCTGGATTTTGGAGTATTCGTCATTTAATTTAGACGTCAAGTATCTCTGCTTTACTCTAGAGATACATTCAATTATCTTTTTTTCTCCTTCTTCTTCTTATAGATAACAAGAAATGTTACCATCTTTGAACAAAAAAAAAAAACTCAGAATGTCTGCAATCATGGATGGAAACACAAAGAAGCCAAGGATATCTGCTTAGGCAAACCAACATTACAACATTACAACATCGAAAAACAGTACGTGCATGCCTATTCACGTTGGTTTAATTCACACTATTATCACGTCTATAAAAACATGATATCGAAAGCCGATCTGCAGAAGGCCGGTATAATGGCCAGGGTTCATTTTTACCTGCCTATACCTGCTGGCGTGGAAGATACCAATTCCATTGGGCTGGTTGCCACGGTAACCCGCCGGACACTCCAGACATGAGTAGCCGGGTACACGGTTGACGCATCGATGCTGTCCGTCGTAGTTAAAGCAGGTGTTGTAAACTTCTTGGCACTGCAAAAGGGGTGAAAGGCAAGAAAAACAAACACATAAGAGTACATGAAAGCACCTGAAAATACCTGTCTCATCTTTGGAATGAAAATAGACGTTTATCGGGCGGGCATCTCCATAGTTTCTCTGTCAAATTTGATGGTGTTTGCTTTCGCTAATCCTGCTACGTCATTGCTCATTCCTTTGCCCGTTTTTCAATACTTTCTAACAGTGGGCGCTATAATGTGGCCCAACTCTTTTTCTTGGAATGCTCAGGTATGTCTTACTAGGAGCGACAGTTGGTGGGTGGCTTACAGCTCTGATTTCGTTGTGGTTTGAAAAAAAAATGCCCTGAGTCATCTTAAAATTTTTAGAATAACAACTAATGCCTGCATGTTGCGGTATAGCTGCTGATGCCTGTTGTGGTATAGCTGCTGTAAATCACGTATGCAGCGGCGCACAATATTGCTACCCGTATCTTGGATAGCTTGCAAACTTACTAGCATCACACTCTGTGTCACAGTGCATTCAAACGCATAAACAAACACACACACACGTACACACGTATACACCAACGACTGCTTTTAGTACTGTCATGAAATATTAACAGCAATACACGAGTTGTTATTCAATATGGATTATACCAAGCATGAAGAACATCAACTCCTTCATACGTACAACTCCAAAAATAACGAGCATTAGACCTGCGACGCTAATGTTCTCGACTTGCCTCCTTCCGGTTCCGGGTTGGACAATGGAAACAGATGTCTCGGGCATGTGCAGAACAACATTATTTTGTTGCCTAATAGCGGCGTCTCTTCCCGTCGCAGATCTACAGCTTGCTATTACACAACAGTAAGATATGGGATGAATAACTTGTCTGAATGGTCGCTTACCTCGTTCACGTCATGGCAAATTTGACCGTCCCCGCGGTAGCCAACTGGACAGGGCCCACACTCGAACACGCCTTCGTCTGAACTTCTGCAGTCTACACCCTCGAAGCAGGGGCTTGACAGGCATCCGTCTGAAAGAACATTATTTCCCGCGTAAAGATTTACGGGATTTGATTTGATCCGACGCCCTCCGTTCTTACGGTTCAAGACGGAGACTGTTGGTACCTGAAGTATACTTTACAATATAGGCCAAAAGTTCATTGAGGCAAGGGGCTTCAGAAGCTCCCTGATTGAAGACAGACTGCCTCAAAACAACAATTGATGGAATTAACTGGATTCTTTAACAACATATTTGACAGGGGAACAAGTTGAATAAATTGATTGTGGGTAAGCCTGGATGAAGACAAGGCATTTGAAGAAAAGGTCTTTGATGCGCAAACCCTTTTCTGACGCGACAATATGCTGTTAAGCGGGGTTCCCACTATCACGATTGGCGCCACGATTGAAATCGTGGTCTTAATCGTGCAGCAAGCGTGATGGTCTTATCAGATTGTATCAGATCTTAAGGTCAATCGTGGCAATCGCGTTAATCGTAGGAAAATTTTGGACGGTTCAAAAATTTTCTACGATTAACACAATTAGTTTTTGATCGTGATCATCGCATCAGATCGTCTGGGATCGTATCCAAACGCAGCAAATCTCTTCTAATCGTGCTTCTTAATCGTGTTGATCGGGATCGACTTTTTCACTTCACTTCCGCTTATTATTATTATTATTTTTTGCCCATTTGCCCTTATTTTACTCATAAATTAATTTATTTTGTATTCTGATAGGTGGTAGCCTGCATCTTTAGATTATTATTTCCAAACGGTAAATTGTATGACGGTGTGGGGTTTAATTGTCGTAATTCTTAAGGTACATTATCAAAATCATTTTTAATGATTTCATAAAATGAAAGTTGTATTACAGATTTTTAGATGTTTTCATACATTGTGTTAATGATGTTTTCATTAATGAGTTGTTATTATCATTATACAGACACACAAAACAGGATACGGGATAACTTTTGTAACGAAAACAAAAAATGAACAAAAATAAAATGGCAATTGTATGTCTGCACGTATTGACTAACGTCAGTACAAAGATGAGAATTATTTCATGAATCGTGCTTGAATGGGTACATATCAAAGGCAAATGGTTAATTTTTAAAAGTATATTACAGAATATTTTTGGGGGGTGCAGTATCCTGCTGTTTGTGTATTGTACATAGTAATTAAGAGTTGTTGTTTCATCAGCCATCGTTTGACCCCTTTACATCTATTTTGACACTTTTCAATGTCTTTTTTTGTATGTTTGGTAGAGCAAAATTTTAGAGGAAAATGGTTATTTTCAACTCTCATTATTACTGCAAATGTAAAGGTGACCATTGTCGTGGATGTGAGATCACCCGTATGATTATGACAATGAAGATCACTCTTATTATTTTTCACAGTTAGTTATTCAATAAGTGTAGCAATATACCCCAGCGAAATAATTTTGCGTAAAACCTCCTTTTTTGTTAAAAAGTGACATTTTGATTAGGGAGTCACTTTTCTGTTTTGTGTGTGTATCAGTTATGTTAAGCATTGTTAAGTAAAACACTAAATCAAGCCGAATAAACCAAACTTTTAATAACCCATGAGATAAAGACATTTTGAAATAAAAAGGCATATGATACATACACTTTGCGAATATGAAATCGAACACATAAGCAATACTATCCATTCGGCCAACTTTCTTATATCAAGCGTATATAACACATAATACTATGTTACATAACATTCAAAATGATCCAATCCTCTTTCTTAGCTTCCATTTCATCATATAATTATTTTCTTCATGTATTGGAGAGAGAGGTCATTTTGTCTTGCTGGGTTTTTTTTTTTTCTGGGGAAGAGGGGCAATCATCTGATCTTATGTATTTGGGTTCGTTATTTCATTCTTTTTTTTGTGAGGGGGAGAGTGAGCATGTCGATTTGATAATCTATTAATTTCTTTACGTTTAATATTAGACGAGGGAATATCTGAGGTTATGGCTGGCCTGGGTGCTGCTTTCTCTCTGATAACATAATCGTCATTAGCAATACTGCAAACGTTACGTTGTCATCATCGTCAACCTGTCAAGCCTTGCCATCATCAATGGTTGTGGATAAAATTAATAGGCCTAGTCACTCTGCATAATTTAAGGGAAACAATGAAATACATCGTCAGCCGGACTATAATATTCCCATTCGGGTCCAATCGCGCCTTAAATGGGGGTCGCTTCTCATCCCGATCGTAAAAGATATCGTATCTTATCTCAGCAGACCGTATTGGTTCGCGGTATTCGTATTGGAACGTATCAGTACGTTGCTGCACGTACCAGATCGGGGATCCTCATCGTAATGGTCATGTTAGATCGGTACCAAGCGTGAACTCAATCAGGACAATCCTGTCGGATCGTATTTGAACGGCAGACCAGATCGTGACAGATCGTATCCCTTGAAATAGACCAATCGTGACCATATCGCACCCAAGCGTACCAACACGTATTGACTCGCATAACCTCGTATCCAAACGTGACATTTCAGACGAGTTCAACAAATTTTCCACGATCAGTTACGAATGTCCAATCGTGGCGTTCGCAATGGATCGCACGATAGTGGGAACCCCGCTTTAATGAAGTATCGTAGCACAATCAATTCGGGTTTTTTTTTTACTTTATTTAAATTTTGCTATATACTCTATATGCGATGAAGGAAAGTGAGAATTATCATATGCGTATTCTTATGAAAATAATCTTTAAAAACAATTTGTTTGTGTTGGGTAAGGGGCAATTTCATATCATAAGAGTTCATTTACCAAATCCTGACATTGATTGCCATGTAAAGTCATGAATTCCCCCCCCCTTTTTTTTTTCAAGCTAACACAAAGCAGTTTGCAACAGCAGAGTAACAACCATGTGTTGGGGGGGGGGGGGGGGGGTGGAACTAATGGTCTGTTTACAAGATTCACAAGAACATTGATGTGGATGGAACCTGGGCACATTTTGCAACGATTCAGTTTTTAAAATTAACAACCGCACACTTATGACCTTAACAAATCCTTGCTAAAATCCTATGCGAGTGTCGAACGAGCTTCATTTCACTCGTTGCTCAATTTGCAATTTGCGAGACCGGTTCCAGTTCTTAACAAAGCGCTGGCAAACACTGATTCCTATTTCCTGGTTTACACAGCTGGCAGTACTCTCTGCTTTTCTTTTTTGTTTAATTATTTTCTCTTATTTTACCTTTTTCCGTCATCCAGGACAGACTTTGCGTCAATATCAAGAGTTAACATAATCAAAAATACGTACACCCCCACCGCAAAAAAAAAAAAGGAAAAAAAAAAAGGAAAAAGTGTCTACAATGCAGACAAACAGGATCAAGCAATATTTTCATTTCAGCGACACTATGATGAACACGTGCATCCGATCTGTGTTGGGGCAAAATAAGGTAGGCACGTTCCTTTTGTGTATGTTTTCCATGAAGTTGAATTATTCCTCGCGCCAAATCACAAAAGAGAAGCTATCATCAAGCGATGTTCTGCAATCATCGGCAATGAAGTGAGTGAACACTCCTCCCTCCTCGTCTATGAAGTGCTTACTGCTATGTGTGTAAGTTTCTGACAAGTGTTCTTTCGTATAATAGGCTACTTTAATACATCACTGTCATGAGACACGCAATGTGAAAATATCTATGCACATTGTATTTCTTTTTATATATGTATTATACATCACATCACAAACTAAGGAAGGAGAAGATAGGAAGGAGAGGGGAGATGAAAGGAAGGAGAGGAAAAAAAGCAGAAGGAGAAGAAGAACGCTAAAGGAAAAGCAGAGAAGGAAAAGTGGGGAAGTTGGACTCACCAATTGGGCACGGTTTCTCATTGCACATCTGTTCCTGACGTGAGATACCAGTGCAGTTCCTGCCGCCGTGGGCCGGTGCGGGACTGTCGCAGAAGCGGAATCTTTCCTGTCGGCCGCCGTCGCAAGAATGGGTACAGGCCGTCCAGAGTGACCACTCACCCCAGGCACCGTCCACTGCAATGTGCAAGCAAAGGGGACTGTCAGTGACCTATGTAATTAGAAAATGATCTAGGACGTCTTTTACTGTTGCACCCAGTACTTCGTCGATGTAAAGTATCCTCAGGAGATGCTTACGAATGTGAAAAAAAAAGAGAAAAGTATAGGTTGTAATGACGACGCTTATGAATGCGATTTCTTGTTATGTCCATACTAATCAAGGTTGGATTTTGATAGACTGTCGAAAATTAAGAGGTGAATTGGGCATACTTGAATACGAAGGTATGACATTTACTTCTCTTTCATACTTCATTCCATTCCATAATATTTTAGTTTATTGGATACTTTTGTTTTTACTGTAGTTTTCCCCACCTCGTTTGAAATACGCCAAATCATAAATCCGAAAGTGTGAAGAGGTCCGGATAAAACATATCCAAACAAGTTTAAATTGATAAACAGACGATGTAAGTCAGAGAAGTAGAATTAAAAGAGTGTTTATTCTACAAGTTGAACCCAATTCAATCGGAAGTCCGGTAAAGATCTGTAACAACATACTCCAGCGATTGCAGGATTCTACAACCAATTATTATGCTTACGATGATATCCTTATCCTGGTCTACAGACAGAGATTTGGTTAGTTAGGGAAGGAAGGGAAGAATTTCCGAAATCCTGAGGCAAAACATTTGATATCCCCCGAGGAAATTGTGTCCAGAAAATGGTTAAAGACCAGATCAATGTCTGATCACATTTACACCTCAACTGTGTGCCAAGCAGCCAGCAACTGACGGCTTCAAACCCTGGCACTGGTGGCGTCCCAAGGAGCGGACCGACTGCACGTGCAGTCAATCTCGTTTACGATCATCCGCAGGTCGTGACTAGATTACAGTTTACCATTAATTCGTGCATAGCCACAACAATAGAAGCCGAGAACGGAAGACAATCACGGTTGATGCCACGTTGAGTACGGGCCAACTCGTGTCTGCCGTAATACCTTATCATTTATGGGTTTTCTCTCGTTGATATTGTGGTTTTTTATTGCTAAATTCCGCCCAAACTGTCTGTACGTGAGTAGGATACGACAGAAACTATTTCCCCTCAATAAGCAGACAATCACGCATTGTGCACGTGGGAAATATAGTCAATTTATTCAACCGTTAACGTCCCCTTCCTTTGGCGCATTTTGGAAATCTCTCAAGGGATTTCAATGATGATAATATATATGTTTGTTGGAAAAAAAAAGATAACATTGTAATGAGGGGCAATTAGACAATTAGTTTTGGTGTGGACAGGTCTTAGAGATAGGTAATTTCCCCAACATAAACTTTCAAAAATGACATGACGCGTTACTCTCTTTATAGCACATGGGAACTGGAGGGGTAACTGCTCAATTTCAAGAAGGGGTAGCAGTTTACTTCAAAACTTTGACAGACGAGACGGTACGTAGATGCCTGACGTAAATTTCTTATGTCGGGGAAGATCCGATGACTTCTTTTTAAAGAAAGGCTAATCTGATTGGGAAATTCCTCTTCCGCAAAGAGATTAAGGGGACAGGTTTTGTCCAGAAATTTTCGAAAACAGGATGGATATCCCAATGTTTGATGTCTCAAAGACTTGACGATACACAGGTAACGCAGGGGCATAACTTAATGAGCCAGTTGTGTCTTCGCATTTGGCAAAGTCAAGAGTGTGCGCTCCTTGAAATCCCTGAATAGCCCTGGAAAGGTGTCTGTTTTGTGATTTCAATTAAGAAAACACACACACACACACACACACACACACGCACACACACATACACACAAACACACACACACACTCAACTAACCAAACATATCCTTTTCATCACTTTCACTGATGTGCAAGCGATCTGTAGGTCTGACTTTTGTCCATATGTAAGTGATCTTGACATACTCAATGATCTCTAAGCATCGCACAGTTGACGATTCGTTCTTTCAAACACAATTACTCCTTCTCTTTTTCGGTACTCCCATTGCAACCTATACGGATCATTTTATGCTCTTATGGACCCTCGTGGCTCATAAAGACTTCGACGACTAAGGGCGGTGAGTTGGCTCAGTCGGTAGCGCGTCTGCCTCACGATCCTAAGGACCCGGGTTCGAACCCGAGTCTGGACTGACCATTGTTGTGTGTAAACATGCCGTCCCTTCTAGCATGAGGCAAATACTCTGTCCCTCGCATAGAACATAAAATGGAGGTTCCGTGTATTGAGAGAGTCACAACTCATGCCGTAAAAGATCCCGCTTCATTCATTCATCGCAAAGAGCAGGGTGTTTAACCCGGTGAAGTGGTCCCACCTCATATCCAACTGGACCCCCATGGAAAACCAGCTGAGCGTAGCTGAATATGAGCTATCCAGCCATCTTCTCAGATGGAAATGAACGAACAAACATAAACAAACAAACAAACAAACGACAGACAATCGTTATTTTTGTTAAAGAGTCGTCCTCACCACGAGGAGCTCTCACACACACTGGATAAGAGACCCAACGTAGCTCATCGCCTAACGAATCTGGCAAGTGCTCGAGTTTTCCTTCGACTAAACAATGAAACGAGGCCTTGAAGAGCTAAGCGATCGAAATATAGTTACAAAATGAATATAAGATCATGTAATTATGCACCTACATACACAAAGATGAAACTGGATTTGATAGTTGTAAAACTTGTCAATCCAGAGAAGGATTCAAGTTAAACTTTAGAAACACGCTATCATTGCGCGGTTGTAACATACAGTTGGAATTTGACGCATATTCCCTAGAACTTATACAAGTGTGCTCATACCTTTAATTTCTGAATGCGCACTATGTTGTTTTGTATGGTCTCAATTTTTCCTAACTGCTGAGGTAGTAGATGTAGGATAACAGATTGGATTTGATTACCCAGAGTTACGACTGCTTAAAACAAACCCACGAGTGCCGACTGCAAGGAGTGGGCAGACAAAACTTGGTGGACTATAATTCACGATTTCTGTGGGTATATCAGTCATTTCCATCCAAGGGTATGGGCCACTTTCGTTGACAGGATCAGTTATCCTCAAGGAAGCCCGTGCATTTACTCCCAGACGAGTACAGTTTGTACCAAGGAGGCAGCGTTCTGAAAGATTTGGCCTGAATTCTCAGAAATGTTGACCCTTGCTTAAAGATTGAAATGTTGTTCGCAGATGAAAATTGTTTGCACTTCTAAATATAAAAAGGAGATTCTTGATGAACTAATACGTGTTGCTCTGAGTTCTTAACTCACCGCATAAGTTCATTTAATTTCACTGGAGATAGGCACTGTGAAAAACACAAAGAATCTTTCCCTATATGGGTGATGCCAGTAGGCATGCGTCGGGTGATGAAAAGGCCCCGCCCTTCGAATTTGCTATCACGTGTCACGTGATTACAAGGATGCGGGGATTAAAGGATGAATACACACACATACACACACCTTCACACACACACGCACATACACACACTGATTGCGGATGCAGGCCCCTAGACATCACAAATGATATGCCAAGACTTGATGCGGGCGCAACATCCGTTGTCCTTTCGATACATCCTACCCTTTGAGTCTAGAGGAAGTTGTCCCCACACACTATTCACCGCCGATGTCTGGGTGATTAGGCAGTGAAAAAGGTCCCTGCTTACTGTTACTTGACTTTGTTACTTTTTTTATTCAGTCTAACTTTCCATGCTAGCGCACACTCATGCGAATTAGCAACCTCCTAGGAACCCATGTCTTAACGTTAGACGAATGCACGACTGTTTCGATGTCATCACTCTAGTGCACATTCAATGAGTAAGCTAGTTTAACTTTTTTCTTCTTCTTCTGCGTTCTCGTCTGCTCCTTCCGTCTTCGAATATTATCACCTTCTGCGACTATAGTATAAAAGTTTGTATCACAAGATGACATTGCTTTTACGGCAGTCACTACTGTATTATCCCTACCATGATGTCTACTACCAGCGTGACTACTTGTATTTCACAACAGAGTACTTCTGCTGGCTGTGCAGCAATACCAATACAATTCTCATATCATACATGCCATTATCAGCAACAGGTGTACTGTTAAATGAATAAATACAAACAACAAAATAAGAAGAAGAAGAAGAAGAACAACAACAACAAGAAAGAACAAATTGTCATTCTGCCCTGCTTAGAACCGGAAAAGGAGTAGGAATAAACAAAAGCAACGCCAGTTGTGCTGCTTCTTACCTGGGCAAGGTTCCCTCTGACACAGTCTCTCTTCCCGTCCAGCTCCGAAGGCCTCGCCCAGACAACGTGCTCCGCCGTTCTGCGGGGGCGGCGAGTTGCAGGATCGCACACGGGTCTCCGTGCCGACACCGCACGTGATCGTACAGGCCCACGGCGTCCAGTTGCTCCAGCCGCCGTCGACCACAGCTGCAAAGAGAAGACACGTCGTATTTGGTCGAGGTTTTGGTACAGTGTATCACTTGTGATCGCGATCAGTCACGTATCATCCGGAGACTTATACAACAAAGGGACTTTATTCACACACTCATATCATATAAGTAGGCCTACATTATGACGCACATGCAAATATGACTTACACAGTAAATATACTTTTTCTTGTGTCGGCAAAACTTTAGAAGTAGAATGGTGAGAGCCTTTCAGTTTCAGAATCTTTTCACTCTTTCACCTTCTCTTCTCTCTCATCACACCTTCCCATCCCGCCTCTTCCTTCCTCACTATCTGTCTCTCTCTGGAGCATTGTGAATGTTTACATTCCGCATTCTGATGGCATTAGTCATTTTGAGGGAGAGAGAAAAAAAGATCATTTTCCGGCAGCGGTCCAGGGGGTTGCCATGAAGCCACGCCTCACTGTTTCGAGGTCCGTCAACATTATTTTGTCAGGTTTTAAAGCAAGTCCATAGCTGGGAGATTCGCAGTAACTTTGTGAGTCATTGTCTCGATACAAATGCATAAAGCAAAAGGGGATGGGGGTAGGGGACACACCGACAAAAAAAAAATAGAAAAGAGGGGAAAAAAGGACAGTCACAATATCCCGGTCATGAGATTTACGTCTACCACTCATAAGTTTGTAATAATTTCATAGTGCGGAATCTCAGCACGTAGCCAGGAGGATCTGGCCCGGCGGGCTTGGATGAGCTGCGGCGTGTCACGCGAGGAATGCTATGCACAATTTCACTTCTCATCCCCTCCAACAGAGAGGAATATATAGACACACTGTGAAAACCGTTCGGATGCGCCAAGGGTCAGATCCATGGCGACCCGCAGCGCATCGTGTGGCGCGAAGGAGTAGGGTTGGGGATGGATAGTCTCAGTTAGGTCGTCTGTACGATTCACCATCTTTTTGTTTTTAATACGTTTGAGTCTGATTTCATCTGTCACGTTGTCTTGCTGCTACAAATAAGTCTTGTCGGTCCGGAAGTTCGTCATCCACGCACTTTCATTCATGCCTTCCATATCCCCTCCATAGTCTGTCCCTTGCAATCTGCAATATTTTCTGCAGAAGCGCTGTATACTTTGATTATCACATTAAATAGGCAGTATTGCACTGAACTATACTATTTGCACATCTATCCCTGCACTATTAATTAGCTAACCGACATGAGGTAAGTTAGGGATTTTGATTTACTCGGGCATTTCCTCTGCATATCAAACTGCATAACCCTTTAACGCACGTTATGCACCTTCCATTGTCCTTCATTCTCCCCTCCTTCTCTCTCTCCCCCCTCTCTCTCTGCCTTTCTGCCTGTCTGTCTGTCTGTCTGTACGCTCCGTCCTCTGAAGTCACTTTTCTATCTTCATAAACTACAATATTTTAGTTCTCTTTCCTTTTATTTCGCTCTCACTTTCCATCTCTTTATATCTCTCTGTCCAACTCTAGTCGTCAACACTCTCCCTCCCTGTTATAGCCGTACCAAACTTCTTCCTTTCGAGGCAGCTGGCGGCGCCCCATAAACAGAGCTGCCGCTGATGGATGTGTTTATGGAGTACTTACATATTCGCCCTAATTCTTCTCTCAGAAGTGTCGTATCAGTGAAAGAATCTACGACTTGTGGAAACACGTGCGAGTCATTTCGACTTTCTGATCAATAAACCGATACTAAGAACATGTTTGCGATTGGACTGCGTATAAGTTAACACTACATGTTTTGATGAACACCTTGGAAGTTGATATCAAATGGGAAAATGGAGCACATAACACAGACTATTGTTTAACCCACACATCAATAATCGCATCCGGTGTCGATTTCCAGCAAAAGGCAAAAAACGTGGCTGCATGCCATGAAACCCAATCAACACATGAAAACAGTGGAGACGAGAATTCAACCAGGGAGGTGGCCTCCCTGATTCAACCAATCTCTAAATGTAAACGAATGTTTACCCGCTTTTCCTGACCGGTAGCCAAGAAGCCCTAGGCAAAATTCACCGAACCAAGGTTTAGTTAAAGTAATGCACGTGTAGGCGCATGTGATTGATTATACATCTAGTGGAATGTTGGGTAAAGTATATATAGTTACTTAACATACACAACTTGCTTTGCACAGCTCCCAGCAAGGAGGATAAAAATAACTCATTGTACAGCAGGATTACCAATGTTCTCAACAACAACAACAACAAATATATATATACATGATTCACAACAGTAGTTCAATATGAAAACTCCGTGAGAGACGTATTAAACTTGACGAATTTTCGCCCATAGGGCTTTGTCAATTTAGACTTGACAAAGCCCTATGGGCGAAAATTCGTCAAAGCTACATCTCTCACGGAGTTTTCATATTGAACTACTGTTATGAATCAATACTTTCTTGGACTCCGGAGCAGAAACCTATTGCTGTTATATACACATATATATATGTATACATATATAATATATGAAATCTCAACTCATCCAACATGAAGTTAAACATCGCACATAGTAATGTAATATCATCACTGAACTATGCATGTCAGCAGACGATACGACGTGTGCAAGCAAAAATGGTAGAACTTACTAACGCATGGGTCCCTTATACAGTTCCTGGTCTGCACGCTTGGACCGTTACAGGGGTACCTGGTCCTGTCGCATGATCGCCCCCTCTTCTCCGTTCCAGTGCCACATGTCAGCGAGCAGGAGGTCCATTCTGTCCACTCACTCCAGCCCTGGTCTTCATCTGTAGCAAGGACAAGTCAAACATGTCTTTGTTTTTTTCTTCAGAGATAATTATTACCGACAACCATTTCAACTCGATCTGACAGTCCGAGATTCTCCGACAAGGAGACTTTTACGGCAAAAACCCCTTTTGTATATTCAACGATGTCGGCCCTTTCATTGCACGGTTTCAAATGTCTACATAAAGAGAGTCACACGATAACTTTACTTTATAATGACTTTGGTTACTATGGCAACGGCTACAAATGATAAAAGCTGATTGGTTATTGACCACCTGTTCTCTTGATCGCTGTAGCAATGACTTTACATGGTATAAACACTGCATGAGCTGTCATTGTAATAATGTTGTTTGAGATTAGACCTCTACACAATATCTTAAGGTGATTGTAGAAACAATCAATTCTACATAAGAATGATCGAGTAACTTATCAACGACTATAGCGACAACACAAGGGTTACTCTCTTTCGGCTATAATAACAAAGGCAAAGGGTGGAAGGCTTAATGGTTTACTCAATTTGCAAGTTCCAAACTGAACTGTATACCAGTGCTGTCTTAGAACGTAGGGTAGTCTGCGAAGAATACACGAGACAAACTGAACGAGATTTATATCACCATGAAATTACTGTGGACTAACATAGGGCATCAATGAAGTAATGGTATTCGGCACTTACTTCCCTATTAGGCTTTCATGTCATCTGCATAGAGCCAAACGTATATGAACTAAAGATAAAGTACATCTTATGTATCACTGCCAGATGCTGCGATCTAGGCACCCATGCGTCATCAAACTTCACGCTCTGAAAATTACGGCAAAATTGAGGTAGCCTTCAAATGCTTGCGGTTGCAGAACTTGTCGGGATGAGAGCAATTTATTTGGAAATCATGTGTGACTAATCAGTGTCAAATCGGGTTTTTTTCCCCATTGCTGAGATGAAAAAAGATCATTACCATCCCCACCGTCTTGCCACAAACCGATTTGACCGTTTTAGAGCTTACACGACCACATTTATCATCACACAATGTCAAAGTATGCGTAGTCTCGCTATAACGAATTCTTTCCATACTAACTCGTCAAGGATGGGATTTAAATAGTACTATGTCAATGATAAGTCTTTACGTTGATTTTGTACATGTCATTGCCTGGGAGTTACGAGGGGTGAGTCATACGAAGTTAAAACTATGTTTACAGTAGACTAGTCTTCAAATGTTGCCTCGTGGGGGACACATTCCAAGCAACATTCAACCCAAGACTTATCACGCAAATAGAAAATCCAAGATATTTACTCAATCGTTCTCAAACGGTGCCTGAAGATTCTGAGACAGTCTGACAGAAGTAAATGCAAGACATGCCATACAAAATTATGTTCGCCACTCTGACATGGAAAGAATTGGCAAGAAATTATGAGGAAAGTGGTTATTAGTTGGTGCGTGATATGAGAGAAATAATTATTAATGGAGGTATGCGTCGGTTGCTTACCGGGGCATTGCGGGCAACACTCGCCGGGTTTGATGACGGGATTCTGACAAGTCTGTGGCTGGCATTCGATGAGACGGCAAGTGACGGAGGGGGCCTGTCAAGACCAAAAATGGAAGAAAAAAAAAAGACAAGAGTTAAAAAGATATTCGTACAATTATCACTTGACGACCACAAAAATCAATTCATGGTGATGAGGAGTCCCCCTATCGGAAATGATTAGACTAGCGGTTTGGAAAAGCCCCCACAAGTGATTAAGCTCACTAGGAAGTAGTTAATATAAATGTCATTATTTTTATTTTCAAGCGGGGCTAGAAACATTTATTTTTTCAGGCACATCACATGCATGATGCACTGTTAAGATTTCCTCTCTTTCTGTGCAGGTATGTGTTGTCACAACAGTGTGACGCGTGACAAATTCAGCAGAGATAAAAAGGCGCCTAAAGTTGGTTTTCGCTGCTACTCACGTTGCATTCACAGGTCGTGCAGGCATCGTCTTTCCACTGCTCAAAATTCTGCCTGATCTGGTTTTTGTAGAAGCATCCATCCAGCCAAGGCGGTGTCTGGCTCGGTATCCGGTTATCCTGCGCGAAGGAATGCAGAGATATTATTATGACGTCGAGCTATATATGTGGCAGATTTATGTTCAAAGCACCACCGTGTAGGTTGATACTAAAATCTGTACGCAGAGAGACCGACTCTTTTACGAGCGAATTTTCAGTGTACGCACGTCCCAAATGAACGCAAATAACATTATGTTTTTGTGGAAAAATGAATTATGGGTTTTTTCATTGGCAACAAAGAAGAGTCCCCTCTCTAAAAGCTACGATGGTGCTCTACCGAAGATTTTTTTTTTTATTCAACTTAGTGAGTTAGAGATAAAATATCCGCTTGAACTTTGTGGTCGGTAAAACACTACTGTTCTCAGCAGCACACTCAGAGACATCAGCATTATAGAGAGGGTGAAGGATCACAAAATTTCAATCATTTTGTTCTCTTTTTATTTTGGTCTAAATGTATCCCCGTTGCTAGTATACCCGAAAACAAAGTCTTGCTTCATAGGTTTGTTATTGGTAAAAGTCATAGACGCATGTATTGTTCACGCCACCTACAACTCATGCAAATGAATTCTTCAAGCATTGCTTGTCGTACGCACGTAACCTCTTACATTCTCTATAGCGTGCAAAACAAGCTTCGGCTACTCATGGTCTTCAAACCCCCCCCCCCCCCCCCCCAAAAAAAAAAAAAAAAAAAAAAAAAGTAAAGAGAGGGAGAGTGAGAGAAGGAAATTTCTTGAAACCTGCTAACGATTACAATGATCCTTCGATTGTTGTCGCTTACGTAATGGATGACACATTTTGACATAAGCCCAGACACCTGCCTGTTATGTACATTTGTGTCTGTGTGGAGGGAAATGTGTCAAGAACAAACACAAAGTTTCACCCACTGATTACGAGAATTGGGTGAGCCTTGTGTAAAGGCTACGAAGTGTACCGTGTTTCGGAGACAATAGATTAAGAAAATGTTTAAAGACTTTTTTTTCCATTTTGCTAGCAACGATCGAAACGTACTGGACTACACAGTGTGTTTTTACAAATTTAATGTTAACATATGGACCCCGAAGGTTAGATTAATAATGCGCATGTTCCAAAAGGTGATTAATTTCTGAATCATTGCATCTGATCTAATGAATATGTCGGAACCCAATCTTGCATACAACTCGACCACGTATATTGTGTATAAAGCATTGCAGCTGTTGCCTTTACAGAGAGGTTTCCTTACTATTTCCGTCATCCGGGTGAGAATATTTTCTTGTCCTTGCGAGAGAACATCCACTACAGCCTGTAGGTTGGAGACCTGTTCGCATGTCATACTGCACTGCCCGTTTTGATTGAGTTGGTTGTTGATTCCAGGCAGATCCGGTTGATAAGGTGGGTACACGGGCAGGCGATCGCCGATGAGACCGTCGTTGAGCAGGCCGTCGACCATGTCGGGGTTGACGGGAAGGTCGGAGTTAATCAACTCGCCCGGCACCGGCTTGGACGGGCGGGGAGTGTTCGTGGCCGTCGAAGCCGATGGCGACTCGGGCACCGATGGCACCTTCGACGGCAGCTGGCCCTGGGAAGGTGGCACGACCTCGGGCTGGGACGGAGGGATGCTGGGGACCTCTTCCATTGGAGGAAGTGGACCAACGCCCACGTGGATAGGCGGGACATTTTCATCTCCTGGAGTGAGAAAGATGAGATACGTCATTCACTGTTACCATAGCAATCGTGTGGTGAGATGGAACGCACAAACTCATATTAGAGAAACGAAACGTTTCCATAAGCACAAAAACCCATAAAATCCGAGTATAGAAGTGAATGGTATTTTGATACTGAAAGGTAACGGTATCTCTGCACACAGACAAAAGCTGAAGAATATTTACATTTAAAAGTCTTAGGCGATAGATATTGACTGTCGATAATTCAGATCCGACTAGAGACACTGTATCCTCATCAGCCACATTCAATACAATATCGGAAAAAATATGTACGTATTCGAGTGCTGCGACTCCCAGCTTATGGCATTGCCAGCCATTAAGCATACCTTTTCGAAAATACCTTAGAAAGACAGCCCCCCCCCCCCCGCCATTAAGCGTAAAGCATCGAAAGCAATGCGTTAAACATGAATGCATACATGCACTATTTAGGATTATTCTAATCCATTATAATATGCTTGTGTACACTTTTCGCGCATCCTACAAAAACAGGATTATTACATTCAGCAGGCATTCCACTAGTCAACAAAGAACAGGTATTAATGCTTTGATAGTAGTTGTATATGTGTGGTCTCCCTTTTTAGGTCCTAATGATAGATTAGCCAGATAAGTGTGGATCTTAATTGTGGTATTCACTTCCAACCGTCCTAAGATAGCAATTGAAATCATTCTATAATGTCGCGCCCCCACTGGATGCTCCTAAACCAAACGTGTATAATGCAGTCTCTCTGTGAAATCGTCACTGCATCCTCCTGTCAAAATAAAGAATTAGCCAGGGAGAAAATTGTCCATTTAATCGAATAATTGCCGCACAAATCGCGAGAAACTGATGATAATTATATCGAGCATACAGAACCGTCTGGACTACACTCACTGTAATCTGCGTGTCATTTATCTCACCAACTTCGTCACTATTGGGAAATCATAACTAAAAGGTTCCTACTATAGAAGTAAAGATCAGTGTAGGGAATATCAACAAATCTCCCTGTAAGGGGAGGGGTGGTTTACTGATGACGATATCGCTCAACGATTACACGTCACTGATGAGCAACAAGAGACATTGAGCTCAAATCCACCTGGACGACTCCTTGGAGCACACGACAGCATTGGTCCAGAAACTTCCAAGATGATCTCATTCTCAGACTGCCCAGAACGAAAGACGTGCGAACGTCAGTCAACCCCATGGAGGGTTGGAGGACGGGGGTAGATTTTCGTGATCATCTGGGGTTCTGTGGTATTCAGTACACGGTGGATATTGAATGAAATTGACAGAAAGCCCATTCACTTGCTGTGTAAATCATCGTTTTTGACAATGCGGCATCGTTTAGCAAAGTGTCCCTGGCAGGTGGCACTTCCCGAACAATTAAAACGACTCAACAAGCCCTTTCCGAGACAATATCGGAATGACGAATAATGGACACGCATGGAGACATATCTTCTTGAAAGTATGATGAACAAATCTACGAATACGGTATTAAACGGAGAAAACCATGATTAAGAGAAATGAATTATTATCATCATTAACTCATGGTCATTCGAAATCACGGTAGACCATGGACGACAATGTGACAGAGTCCCTACTCAATTTACATAATATATCTAGCGCCTTATTCTCGATGAACCTGCACGAATCACACAGTATTATGAAACATAAGGTAAACATGGTGTAGGTATATAAGGTAATATGTAAATATTATAGATATGATAAATATTTTGCCTTTTCACAGATTGCAGCAAGATGATATTATTCAATAATATTCAACGTTTAATTGACTCAGAAAAAGAGGGATTAATTATTTCAATCAGATGGGGGAGGAGAGATGGGCGGATAGGTAGAAATACGCAAATTATAATCACACAAACACAAAGACATGACGACCGACCGAGAAAAATAGACAAATAGACAGACAGACAGACAGACCGTGAGAAGGGACAGAAAGAGAGAGAGGGAGAGAGTAAATCTTGTCTCCTCTGAGACACAGTTGGAGACATATAGAGAAAGTCCTGTGAGAAATTCTATTTGAAGGACTTTCTCCAGATCACTACAAGGATCCTTCGGCAAGAAAACGGAATTATTTCACCCCTTGTGTATCTTTCTTGCTCTCTTTCTCTGTAATTCTTTTTGTTACGGTAATGATAGCAGAGCCCCTTTCTTGTTTATCTAACCGCAAGAAGTAGCACAAAGCAGTCACATAAGATGGTAACAAGGCACATAAGCATGCGAAAACCTCATGAGAGAGGATTCACCACCTATAGAGACAGGAAGATGCGAATGTGTACGCAAATATGCTGCTCCATTCAGCTATCCCTCACACGGCTGCTCAACGACGAAAGCAAGAGACCTACACAGTTCACGCCATTTACAAAGGGGAACTCTGGTGGGATTTGCGTCCAGTTCCCGGTAATTTTCTACGCACTTTTTCTTATTCTTTCCGGACGTAACTACCCCTTGGGTGGGTGTTACCTTTCCCTTTCACATATTGACTATCCCTCCTGGTACGATATAGCCATTGAGACTCACATTGACAAATCGTTCATTTTCCTTTTTGTGTGAAGGCCATCACCCGATAAGCTTGCTGATGACACCTCCTTCAACCTCATGATACACACACACAAGTGTTTGTCAAGCATGTAGAATACGACTAGAAAGTAATTGAGTCTATACGGCGCAGACCATTGACAAGGAATCCAGACTAATTCTCCCTTTTCCATCTTTTCTGCTTTTTTATTGTGTGTGTTTTTTTCCAATCTTTATCCTTTTTTCAGGCACTCATATCTGGTCCGATGGGCATAGATGATTTCACTGCTACGCAAAACATTGGTAATGTTGAGAGGTAGCTGACGACCTTTGTCAGGGAAACAGTTATCTGCAGATATAAAAGTGCAGTATTACATTGAATTCTCTGAGATTATTATTTTTCCCCTTTCTCTACGTAATCTAGCGGCAGTCTTCGCCTGGAATTGTACCGGTACTGCAAATAGATCATTAGCTTTCACATGTGATCATTTCTGTCATCTGCGGAAGAGAGGATGCAGTACCAGCAAAGAGTTGAATCATGTATGCATAAAAGTGGATTCTTCACAATGTCGAGCGAGCCGCCGGTGGTGTTTTATTGGATCACTCAAGGTCCAGCGCAGGTGTGATATAAATTAAATAATCATTTAGTATTGGAAAATGATGACAAACGACACAGAAAATACTAACCTACAACATTCCTATAACACAACAACAACAACAACAACAACAACAATTTATCGGGTCCTGGTTAAGGAATTTGGATGTTGGTGAAGATATCGTAATTGAAAAGTTATTAACAGCTTTAACTATCCAAGTTTTGGAAGTGTGTCTCTTCGATCCCCCGTTCCCGTCACGCCATTGTACACGGAGAAGAAAAGGAAACATACACACACACAAACACACACACACACACACACACACACACACACCTACATCCACCTATCACTATGTGAAGTATGTGCTGATATCGATACATGTCGCTGTCTGACAGGGTCACGTAGCGGGTCCTTTACGTGTCTCTCTTTCTGAGATTATACCGGCTGAATGTCATCCCCACATCTCCAATCCTCTCCCCTCCTTGTTCCCGCCAAAATCTTGTAATATCACCTCTGCATGTTTAGTCGTCCATGGTTGCTATATTGTCCTAGTGCGTAGATCCGCATCTGTGTTTACATAAGACGAATTTCCGCCTGATGGTTAAAAATTCTCTTCCCCTCCGGAATACTAAGTTACCATGGAGATAGCATTCAGCGAAGTCACTTTTTTTCCTCGTACAATGATCCTCCAGATCTCGGGGCAAATTCCATCCAGTCAGCACGTTCCAATACGACCGGAGCACGAACCTGACGAAGGTAACATTTCTTCCCCATGATGACTACACTACCACATAAAGGGTGCTTGGCTGATAGATACACCCCAGTAACATTAACTGCAACTACTGTAAAAACTTCGTTTGAGTTGTCAGTTATACAGGTGCTTAAAGTGCTTCTCAACCAGTGAACCGCGAAGCTCTCACGGGTGGGCTGCAATGTCTTCCCAAAATAAAAAAAAAAAAATGAAAAAGATTTGTATTCGATCTACACAAGTAACTATAGCCCTCAAAACCTGAAGAAGCCAAAGTGGGCCTCGGGTTGAAAAAAACAACAACACAAATGTTGAGAAGCTCGGGCTCAAGACATCTGCAAATATCTGCATTAGTTACCACTTGAAAAGACATGGGTCCCGTTAAAACACTGGTAACTTTATGAGAACGGTAACGCTGCAATCAATGACAAAAGAAGATGATTTAATCCTCGTGACCTGCTAAGAGTGCTACATATCGAAAGTTATTACTTGATTGGTAAGTTTGGCAACTTCCGATGCTTGTAAAAATGCAAAAGATAAAATTGATCAATCCAAGGCATATGCTAATCTAACATCATCTAGAGGGGATCAATTGATATTCTGGAATTATGCCATGGATTATCATCTCAAAGCCAATGTTTATCATTGGGAACAGTGATTAAAAAATGTTCGAGTTATCACATTTGATGCATAATAGTTCAGTGGTATCACAAAACATATAAAAAATTTTGAAATAGAGTCACAAATATATGGAAATATGAATAAATTTCTCAATGAACCATAAATGTAGACGGTTTATTCTAGCATGGAGCTATAGCTCCATGATTCTGAAAACGATTTTAATAAACCTATTGTTCACATTTTGTTTATTATACAATACTTTGATCATTCTGATTGATACATATAATACATTGATTATACTGATTAACATTTTAACATTGGTTGTTTCCATCCCTTACTCCCATTTTATAACTATTTTACTTGGGCTTTTTTTTTTCATCTACAAATGGTAAATAGTGGCTTTACGGCTTTAATCCCTTGACATTTGTTTAGAAAAAAAAAAGCTAGTGCAAATGGCCGTTACTACCTTTAAACCAACGTCCTCGAACGTGGGCGTACGCGAGCTAACTTGGGTAACCTCGCGAGGGCGGCCGCAGAGGAACGGACTGGAAACACGATCCTCAAACCATCTTTTGGGGAGGAAAGCCACGCCCAAATTCGCAAACGAAATCATGTCGTTATCCTCTTACCTCCCCCCTTGCCCGTCTCCCCTCGCGCTATCCTGCCAAAAGGGCGGGTTCGCCTTCCGTCTGTAAACTTGAGGTCTGTGCGCGAATGCCCTCTTAGCCTCTTGTCTACAAGACATGATCCTTTCCACAGATTTCGTGATACGATTCACCTCCCTGATTCCAACAGACAATGAGTTAATGTCAGCGCAGCAAACTTTCGTTCGTGCCGTCAAATAAGACCAGATACATGTGCATATGTCTTCCTCCCCCCCCCCCCCATCAAATGGATGTGTTACTGCGAAATCTGATATTAGTGCATCATGTGCTACTGGATTTTTTTTTCACAACGGAATGTTAATGACCTGTCCTATCTTTACATACCGGGTAAACAGTATCAAGTGTGAGCAAATATATTTTCATTATGATAAGGTATTGACACTGCATACAATGGAGCGTCAAAGGGAAAAAGAAACACACCTCGAATCTGGTTAGTCAAAGTGACATATGTAAACTAAATGGGCATTTATTATGGGATTGCTATAACGTTGGGAAAGACTTAACTGACGTCGAGTCCAAAGTTCTATGTTTTCCAAAACTGTTTTTCCAAAATACCGAGATATCACAGCAATTCAATCCACATACAATGCCATTTTCACTGAAAGTGCACGATGACACCCGTGTTCATGGGGCCCGGGCAACCCGTTTTGTTGTTTGTTTTTTTTCCAGCAGGTGCAGTTCTTGAAGTAAGAGAGTATTGAAGACGGACAAGAGATATGGTATAAATTTCTTTTTCAATACTATACCCTCGAATATCCACAAAACATCCACGAAGGAACTCAGCAATGAAGATTTCACCCCCAAAACAGTAACAGTACGGCCTTCTGACATTGTGCGCAGACAATTTTCCCGAAAGGAGAAGATTGATCACTTATGGAATGAAACTGACTGACCCGTCTTTCTGTTTGAAAAAAAAAAAAAAAAAAACGCGTTTAGTCCAATTATGTTTTCGTTAATATTCGTCTCGATTTCGCATTGGGAACCTATTGTAGACCAGATCATGTCAGTTTTTGTCCAAAATTGAGTGGAAGGTCACATCAAGTCTCAGTCTTCTTTTCATTACTTGCTTCAGATCTTCTTTTGTTCCTACCAAATGGGAGGTCAAAACCAAAATTTGGAAAATAAAACCTTAAAGGGATGATACAGTATTGGTGGAGATTAGAATTGGGCTTATAACTTTTTGCGAGATACCAAGAAAACACTTATGATATAGTACAGAGCATACCATTTTAAGAGGAATTCAAAGTTTATTTGATGAAAATCGGGTTTGCAATGACTGAAACATCCACAAACAAAGTAAAACAACGCGATCGTAATAAAGTGTGGGTCCCACACTTTATTAGAATCGCTCTTTTTTTTTTTGATATCTCAGCCATTTCAAAACCAATTTTTATCAAATAAACGATGAACTCCTCATAGAATTACATGCTCTTTCATATTTCATAAGAGGTTTCTCATTATCTCACCAAAAAATGTTAGAAAGCTGAAATTAGGTCCCAACCAAAACTATACGATTCCTTTAAGAGGGCATATTATCATGGTCGGGCTATTTCAACGCGCCTCCTAACCATGCTTGTGAAATATGGGGAGAAAAAAGAAAAAGAAATAAATCATCAACAGGCGTCATATTTCATATCATTTCATTGCAAGACGTCATGCTGGAGGGTCAGAACTTTAAAAGACTATTTTGAACACAACTTTTGTTGCTGGAATCACAAAATTCACATCCCAAAAACCAGTGGGACTCCTAAAGGAAACGCAGAAGATCACGAAAAGTGTAGACGTTTCATCTGTGTCGTATGCGCATGCGGATCGATACGCACTATAGAACAACAAAATAGAATTATAGACTTAGCATTTTGTTCTATGTTAGTGAACAGAAAGACTAACAAATGAACACACAGAGGAATTTGAGACAATATTTCTGTATTCCTGCAATCAAAGTGATTCACAAGTTGTACTTTTTTTTTCAATAATCATTGATAAGACTCTACCGCTTGCTGCAACAATGATGCGATTGGTGATGTTTATCCTGTACGTGAATAGAGGCAGATGTTTTCTACCTATACCAGTACTCATTTTGAATCCTTATGGCGTCTATCAGCTCAGCCCAGCTACAATCAGAATTCGAACTGCGGATGGGACACAAAATTACCATTTACGAAAAGCGAACGACATTCTTTTTACTTCTAATCCTTCTTAAACGGTAATAAAACGCTTCGATATGTAGAAACACTTTCGTTGAAATCCGCATTATACGAAGTTGACATGCTCCAGCAAATCTAAATGGTAAAGGGTAAATAAAGAGATTTATTGATCACTATTGAAAAGGGAATCGTGCAACTCCGTCTGTCATGGTTGGAATGTCATTTCATTTCAGCGACTCTCTCGTTTTTAGGTACCAATCTTTTCCTGCACTAATCTCGTCCCGTCCCGTCTCCTAGTCATGTATCAACCTCGTCTTCGCAAAATGCCAAGGAGTTGTGTGCGATTCTTGACCCGTGACCCGTAAGCATGATTAGCAATTGACTTGTCAACCATAGATTGTCTCAGTTCGTCTGATCGTGTTTGCTCACGTACGAGTCGGGAGGTTTGAGCCAGTTTGTCAGCACCAGCATTCTTTGACATCATGCTGCGCAAACAGAACGGAAGAAAACAGTCCGGACCATGTCTTTCACTTCCTCTTTCTTTCGGTCGGGGAGTGAAGGTATTTAACTTCAGATGCCTACCTCTTGGCAATTCCCATCACATCTTTCTGCAAAAAGAAAGAAAAAAAAAAGACTCTTCCATCCACCCCCACCAGAAAGAGACACAGGTAATACAGGAAGTAACATTCCAGAACGAAAGCCCAAAACTTCCGACAACATCGTTCGCGAGAGAGTATCTTTATAAATCTATTTTTTTTTCTCCTGTTTGGTACTAGTTTGCCCGTGCCCTGACAAAACCGTTCTTTTCCGTTATCCCCTTGGGAAATATCCCTATGATGTAACCAACTTGCAAAGGGCTCGGAGCACTGGCCAATGACCTTTGATGATGAATTGTGGGCCATCGAAATCAACTCACGAAAATATTTTGTGAAGAAAATAATAGTCTAAAATCAGCGACCAAATTTAACAATAACAAAGTGATGCAACGGAGTACTCATAACCAGGAAAGCACTCTGCATGCGACGTTGACTGTGTTGTAGGCACCCAATGGGACCTTCTTGCTCTTTCTGATTTATACTCATTCTTACTCACAAGCAACCACAATCATGAGCAACTGATATGATGAAAACGGACGGATTGAACATTTGAGAAGCAAACTGACTTATGCTTTTGCCGAGCGACTGAGCTAACATTCTCTCATGTAAAAATCGACAGCGCCAAAGATATGGGTTCTAGCACAACGCGAGTACTGCCAATGCTACAAAAAGGATTCAGGATCCGCTGTCATATTTATGTGAAGAACAAGTTCATAGATCGATATCAATTATTTAATGCGAGGCACATTAGGCTGACAGGTGTATTGTGCGCACACGACAGCAATATCACATTGTGCCACGCACGTTTGCTGTTTTCTAAACTTCAACGGAAAACTTGCATGTGGGCGCTTGAAAGAATGGGGAGACATTCATTGTTCCGACAATGTTTTCTCTCTATTGACGAGAACGCTGTGGTGTCAAGTTGTCAATTCAATTTTGGTAGGCCGCAATTTCACGCCGAACCACAATTTCTCAAAGTGCCTCAGGATTCTTCATAACACCATTGATTACAGAGGTTTCGCACTAATCTAATGGAGCGTGTGAATTCGTGTCAATGATGTGAACAATATATCAAATCATCGACGAATATTTTCTTGCTCTTCAGCAGCATACAAATCGAATCTGAGCTTGGCTGTTAACTTGTATATCGCCTCGAGCGTCAGCAACTGAAGTTCAGACTGTCAAAAATGTCGAAACTACCAACCAGACAAACAATTCGACTGGATTGGGTTCGCATGCCAGAATGTTCAGAGATTGACGTCGAAATGGCAGCAGAACATTTCAGCTGTGAGGCTGAAACCTAGACGTGGACCAGCCTGAAGATGGCGTTTCCATGGTAACGACGGATTGCATTTAAGGGACGGGGATGATGGGAGGCGAGAGAATGAGACGCGGAGTAGACCTTGAAAGTTGGAGCTTCAGGGATTATGATTTATCAAGTATGTACGGGCTTCCCTGAAAAAGGATGTCACGCGACAGATGGAAAGTTTGGCAAAGGCTCGAAGATGGTTGACGACCTCTGACCTCAAACACGAGCATTCTAATATTTCTACAATGATGTATGTCTTTCCTTCTCTCTGTCTTGATTTCTGTCGGTTATAGAATTTAGATTTACAACCACATATAATAGCTCGCTGTTGGTTTACAAATTACATTACATCAGTCATTTTTAATACGCTTTCCAAATACGGCATTTCATATCACACTTTTGTAATTATTCTGACATCAATCAAACTTGGCAGAATAAAAACGTGTGTTGCTACGTTCTCATGACTGTCAGCACGAATGCTTCGTAGCATCATTCAAGTTGTCGTCTGTTTTTGTCATATGTCATATCCAAAATGAACGTTGTGAAAAGGTGAACTAGTTTACGTGTCGGAGTGCATGCTCTGGTTGGCAGAAAGAATGCGGCTTCGTTCGAAGCAGAGTTGGAGGCACAATGAAATATAGGGCTGGGTCCATATCTTGCACACATGTTGCTGCCTCGTGAGGTTTTTCGTATTACCTCGACATCTTCTCGTATATCATGGAATTGATATCAACAATCACATGAACTCAGAGGGGAAAAACATTTATGTTTATTTGCTTTGTCAGACCGCCAGAATCCGCGCCAGGAGTGTCGTCTCCGAGGCTTCTCCACCTTCAAAACTTGAACTTGTCGAAATTCTGTCCATAATTGGAGATACGGGGGGAAACATTCCAATGAATGACGAGCTCATGCACCAACCAAACTTTGTTTTTTTTTCCCTCCCCTTCCCCTTCCCCCTCCCTCATATTTTGGGGGGTTTCTCAATACGACTCTTGGGAAACAACGCCACATTATATTTGATGACCTTTCATATTGGAGAGGACAAGATCAAACGAGCGAATCCCTCTCTGAGGATGTCTGGCCTTCCCTCAGTCTGCACTGGTTGCTGCCCCGACTGGGTAGGTCGAACCTGCGGCAGTGGGGGATGAGGTCTACGAGAAATTGGGCTGAGTGAGCGAAACGGAACTTCAGAGGGCGAGTGAGGAAGAGAGGACAAAATATTTAGCCGATAGAGAGGACCAGAGTGGGAAGAGAGATAGAAAGATGTTTCACTATTCTCTCTCCTCCGTCTTCAGAGGAGTGGAGGATTCAACCGTCTTTCTGCCATCTGTACTCTCAGGGCCGTGGAAGACACCTCTGTCAAAGGTCAAAATGATCGCTGATCTTGCGCTTACTGGAGCACAGCAAGTGCACTGACTCTGACAGTCCAATATAAAGACAGAAAAGGAAAATTTCCCAATGTCTCTCTCTCTCTCTCTCTCTCTCTCTCTCTCGGTCTCTTTTTCCTCCGTTTTTTGTTATTAGATGAATGCAGACAAGGGGAAGAAGAAGGAAAAAAAGAGTATCTTGAATTGTGAACGCCTTGAGTTCGCAGCTGGCAAGGATTTGAAACTTTAAAGATTTATCTGGTTTCTTCCGCTGCAAAATGCATTACTCTCCAAAGTTCCCCCTGTGTGCTCCAATTATGTCGGGGCGTGCAGCTGGTATCATCCGTTTGACTGGTGCTATTTTCCCTTCAAACCAAGAGCTGAACAACGCGAGCGCCGTAAACACACACATTGAGTGGCAAAGTCTCACGTGAATTACTTCCAAATATCATATTGTGATTCATTCTTTTCCCCCCATCAACTACCTAGAAACAATCACTTCAGAGAAAACTACGTGATTCGCTGCGAATGTATTGTGAATGACCGACTTTGTCTCCCTTGACTATTTTTCCGCTCGTGTTGTGCGTGTCTTTCCTTCTCATCCAAATCAAAATAACATTCTACGATCACTCAATTAATGTCCAACTTGAACTTTGAACCTTGATTCAATCTTAAGTAAACTACGGTCAAACTAACGGCCCAGGAATGCCTATGGTAGCAAAATAAGTAGTTTTGATAAGCACAGCTAACTTTCCTTTGGAGCACTGCCTCTTCACCCTCACTCTTCAGCGGCAATGCCATCTCAAGATGACCAGAGTCCTGAGGCACAATACCAAAATAACAGAATTCCACGTGAAGTACAGACGACGAAGCAGGTTGAATAAACTGAAGCCGACTATGACGTAGCAACTATGCCATGACGACATAAGCAGGTCCATATTGGAGAACCTGGAGAACCATATATCGCAGCACTGGGAAAATTTGAGGTGGACGGTTTGAATAACCTCGCGAAGGGCCCAGCCCGACGATGGGAATTGCTCGACGAACAAAGGAAGAAGGTGACGCCGATAAACAAGCCTGTCCTTGATTGACAATAGATACAAACAATCTCTTAGCGCGGACTCTGGGTCCTAAAGCGTTTGGACTTGTGACTTGCAGAACCTAAAGGTACCACTCTCGTTACCTCGTTACCTTTTGAAAACGACAAGAAGCAGATGCGTCTGTTTTTCCTTCAAGAAAATGATGGCAACGTCGTCACCCTTAATAGATTCTTTGAGCCGGCAATTTGCTTGTTTCGTTTCATTTTGTCCTATAATGCGCATTAAAGAAATTATGGAAACCATTACAATGCCTTGCAGTCATGTTTCGATATCAAACATGTTAAAAATCAGTTTTCGGTTGTCTTTTTTTTCAACCACATGTACTGTTTCAGTGAAATAACAAGTTCTAATGCACACGAACCACGATGGATGAGGTTATATGAATAAAGATAATTTCCAATGTTCGAGATTCAGTATCGTTAAGGCGTGACCGTTAGGTTACTCAATGACCGTAAGGTTACTCAATACTTACGCTCAGGGAACACAGGCAGTTGGCTCTGATGACTGACAACGTCGTACTCGTCCTGCATGTCGTAGCTCGACGACTGACTCGAACTCGCCTCGATCTCGCAGCCCTGTGCCCGCAGGACTCGGGTACCACGAAGGGCTCGGGTACCAGGCGGGGCGAAGATGAATCGAACCTCTTCAATCACGCCCTGCGAATGGCAAAGACAAAAAGTCATATCAAACATTTAATTGGACTTACAGTACTACGGTACTATCGGAACTACAAAATTATACATTCCTCTCCCTCTTCCCTTCTCTTTCTCTCTCTCTCTCTCTCTCTCTCTCTCTCTCTTTGACATCCTAAAAGCTCACTCATTCATAATTACATGCATACATAAATAAATCCTCATACAGTGAATGTCCGAAAGGGTTTTAACCTACAGCTGACCTAGGCAGGTCTGCAAGTAAGTTCCTGTTGCCTCCTTACATCATCTTGGAAATCAATGCCCTGAAGAAATGATAAATTGTATTACACCGTCTGGTGCAATTCAAATGACAAGGTGGTGAAGGTGTTTGCTATTGATACAATTTGATCTAAACTACACCCTGGCTCGTCATAAAGATCAAGAAGGCATTTGTGTATCAAGTCGTTTAGACACACGAAGCAACCCGCGCCAGAATGCATGTTTTCTTGAAGACGTTACATCATCTACGACCGTCTTGTACGTGCGGAAGGAAACAGTCAGTTAGCAAGGTCTCAGGAAAGAATGAGGAAGCTCGACGCACTCAGGGCTAATTAGCACAACCGTTACATTGTCAACACCTATCTGCGGAAGGCTTTCTCTGCCTTATAGTGCAGTGTACGATTCGTGATCTGGTACACAAACCATATGACTAATGATTGTTCTATGATTCAAAGCGACTGGAGCGCGCGTCTTGTTAGAGGACGAATTAAGAGCAACTGTTATGGACAGTAATTAGTTACTCCAAGCCCTGGAGGACCGCTGACAACGCTCAAGAAGTCCTTTCGTTTCTTTCAGGTCGAAAGGCGCAGATCGTTGAATTACTCGCGGTATGATGCGTGGGTTATTTTGTAATTAAAAAGTGAATACAAAAGTTGATTAAGCATTGTCAAATGTGAAATAAAGGATAGTGTGATCAAGGTAATACATACACACTGTGCGATAAACTAGGGAGGTGCGACAAAACCTCCCTGGATAGACCCACGTAACATAATATAGCGTAATGTTCTTTCTATACAAATACACACTTCACGCCGCATAATGTGTCACTGTTTTATTTGTTTGTATTTGTCACAAATACAAATAAATACGACAGTGACACATTTTTACGTACAAGTAATGTTTTGTAGACGACGTGGAGGTGACTGAGTACACAAACGTGCGACAACATTGCACTGCTGTGATCGTTCATGTTTATTCGATGTTAAGTTATACTGCTAAAGGCAATTCGAGACATCCCAACATTTTGTCTGTTTTGACAGTGTCTTCCGTAGGGTATATTAGTATTTCGAAGATTCGACTATAGTGTCACTGACAAGCCTCCTCTGCTTTACTCTAGGCAAGTAAAGTCTGTCACTACCATCAGGAGCGAATTTATTCCCATGACGTTTGAAAGAGACAGGCTTTTGAGGGTCAAACAACATTCCTATTGGGTTTTCAGACACCTTCAGTGAGTAGGGATTGAGAAGCGATACTTGTTTGAAACAAGGCCAGGGAATACCTCACGATGTACAGAAACAATTACGTGTGAATGTACCATGATTCCAAATATATTCAAACATTCTCGAGATTGGGAAGGAAAAAAAGAAACCCTCAACAACTGATACTTCAGACCCTAGGTAGGAGTCCTAGTATTTATACAGTTATCAGTCGACAGACAAAAAAAAAAATAAAAATAAAAAATCTGCGACCGGGACCGGGACTTCGAAAAAGCAGCATTGCCTGGTGCGCATCTCGGTGTGATGTTGTTTTTCTCTTAAAACAACCACGGCTAATGACGGAGAGCATTACTTCTCGCAGCACTTAGCTCTGCTGGATTTCGTAGTGTGACATCATGAAAAAACCAAGGAACTTACAAACTAAGGTGTGCCGCGTCTGAAGACAACGCTGTCAAGGCAATAACTTTAAACATACACGCAAAAAAGTTGCCACTGATCGCGTTGACTGCGCGCGTAGAGGTCGGAACATTTTGTGCGATCCCTCGTTAATGTCAAACCTGTTCTCAAGATGATCGCATGACCCTGAGCAAGAGTCCTCTTTAAATCCCTGACATCCCGTTGTCATGGCAACTGTCTACTGTCTACCTCTCTGTATGATCACAGACTAAACATTATTAATGATCAATTCCTTCTGAGGAAAGCATCAAGGAAATACTATGGGAGTCTGGTAAATTTTCGGTCACCATGGTTACACGAGCAGCTGCTTGGTTAGTGTTTATCTTCGGGGATCAAGATTTTCTGCGACAGTAGTTTTTGCATATTAAAGAATAATCTTATTTTGCTGTCATTTTATCCCCGACACGTAATAGTCAAGAAGAAGAAAATATTTGATCGTCGGCAAGACGAACGTACATGTATTTGCAATGACGTGTGCGACTATACGGAAACGGTCCAGTTTATCCTCGCGCCGCGTCCGTTCCTGTCACATGCCGCGCGCATCCTGCTGAGATACTGGCTTCTCTTGGCACCCGAAAAGTTGAGATAATCAGGCTAATATAACGCAAGTTATTATCTACCCCTGTGAGCTACACCTCACTAAGGATCCACGCAGTTGATCTCTGTAAACAGATCATATCATAAGGTTGTGTTCTTGACCAAGATCTTTCCAGAAAATTACACATTTTGTGTGTGTGTGTGTGTGTGTGTGTTTCTAATCTCGAGTGGAGAAGAACTTGGGCCTTTAATATTTGCACTTTACGTCTTTAGATTGTATCCATATATTATTTGAATGACGGGCATAATGTAATTTGGTGTGCAACGTCATTCAATATAGTTGGATGACATGAAACTCAACATTATGAAATTTATCAATTATTCAAAGTGATGCACAGTGTGGGAGTTCGTAAGCGATGGTGCAGTGACGTATCGCTTGGTATGCTGCAAATGCAGCACTTTCGCTCTTTGCTCGTTTCACGTGTGAACAAACTAGCTTCAGACACGCCCTCCCCCATTTTCCCTGGAAGCATTTTATGTAAGTTTGTGCGACTGCGATGGCACCTTTTTAAGATGGACTCTCTACCTATTAAAGAAAGTAGCAATGTTTGTGGTTAGCTGTAACTCAAGCGCGTACGGTATCAGGAAAGTGTAAATACTTTTCTTTCATGCATCACATCGTTGTTTCTCTTCGTAAAACAAAAAGAAAGCAACGCCCGATTGGTCATGGCGACACACCAACATCGTTTGACCATGGAGCTAGTAGCTCCAAGGTTTGACTTTCATAAGATCCACCCTGGGAGGTATCGCGTCTTGCCATGCTGTTTAGAAGGGAGTTACAAAACAAAGAAAGAAACCCTTACGTATGAAGAGTACACAACTAAATACTCAGTAGACAGGTAGTTTACAATGGTACATAATTTAGAGAAGAGCTATAAGTGTTGAAAGGTTGGCTGAGCAATGAATGACAGTGTCCCAATATTCATTCCATGTACGCTGGATTAGATTGACATGCCATGAAATAAGTCCGAGGAACAACATGACATATATATTTTCTGTTGTTCTCAATTAAGCAAATTATTCATTACATATCTAAAAACAAAGTGTCAAAACATCAATCCTTGTACACGACTTCTATAAATGAAGACATAGAACATACAGTAACTTTTCACGTCTGCTACTTGGCGAGTAGACAAGACACTCTGAGCAGTTCAACTTCTTCTCTTGCGATTAAAGATATAAAAGTTCATAGGCCTATCGCATGTATAAATGCTAGTAGTATCCCTCTTCACACTCCAGACTTGCAACAAACCGATGGTGTTCGGAGGCGACAAAGATCGGTCGCCATGGCAACCAAAATAATGGTTACAAGGACAGGAAACATTCATTTACGTTTGTACATTTGAAAGAAAGTCATGTTAGGGGGAAACAATGCACTGCCATTTGAAAATTTCATGCATTAATATGAATGACACGAGAACTTTTCAAGTCATAAAAAACGGTGTCGAAACATTCGTCTTTGCAGCTGCTGTTCTCCCTCCCCTCCCTCTCTTACAAGTTCTCGTTTCTATGGACGCGCAAGCCGTTAAAATTTCTACCAAATTCTGCGGCGTATCATTCCTTGTGGCTGTTTGTTTGGTGTTGTTTTTCAAGTATGTACGAATCAATTTGAATGTCCTCAGAACTTTTTTTTATGTACTGACCCTCCCTATCATTTAAAACAATCATCACTCATTCTTCAGGATGCAATGCAGATAAACACCAACTGGCCCAACCTATCTGGTAGACTGGTATAATGTCTTGTTGTCATGTTGCTGGTCACCATTGTAGAGAAATTAAAGAGGAAAACAATGGGCAGCAGCTGCGTAAAACCTTAGATTCAACTCAGCAAAAAGGAAATGACACTTGACCATCTTATATCTCAGTGAAGAGTTCCCTTTTATAATGTGGCTGTGTATGTTTCAAAATGAGAGTGGTATTTCGATTTGTGAGAAAGTAAACTCAGAAATAGAGAGCCAGCACCTTCTCCTCACACATCTAGTGTGCTGTGAAGTATGATTGTCGGTGTAAAAGTTTACCATGTCATTTTCATCACGCGCCTATATCAGGGCGCCACAAGACATGCATAGAAACAACTATAGGCCCGTCGTGTCTTGATAGTTGTTAATGTTATAGCTGATAGTGTTCACAACGCCACCCCACTGCGTGTTCCTCAGCTTTCGTCGCACCTCCCTGCTTTTACGTAACTACCCGGCATTGTGTGTATCAGTGTGTTGACAGACACACACTGTGTGTCTGTGTGTGCATGTGTGTGCATGTGCCGAACGTGTTTCGGCACTTTCACATCCCTGGTTTCAGCGTAGAGCTAATGAATTGTAGCTACACATGCTTTCAGGTTGGAGACTGCGGATCCTTCTTGTCAAACTCGGCGACATGGAGCTTTCTTTCTACAATAATTTGCAATTTGTACGAGAGGTCCACGAACGGAGCTATTCCACAAGAGTATCTGAATAAAATTGTGAGAATCTGTGTTTTCTGGCCCTCGGAGAAACAGAAAGAAAGGGTAATAAAAACAGAACAACAAACAAAGTTGTTGTTGATTCTTTGTGACGAGTGGCTCGATGTAACGCCTTCTCCACGTCCGGTCAGCTGTGACAATTCTTCAAACGCAAATCATCTTGGTACAGGAGTTTGATGGCCAAGATCTCAAAATGGTTGAGCTTTGTCGGCAATACTTTTGATATCTTCCCATTAACCAATACAGATGACTAGGAGCCGTGACTTCAGTTGAAGGTCGCGGTGCAACGACTGCAAGAGGAGAGGCGATCCATTTATTGTTGCCCACTTGAGTCCAGTTTGACCGGAAGCAACATTGAATAGGTTTCCGAAATCTTCATGCAAGCTGTACTCCATGACAGAGGATTTCATCAATGCATTTTGAAGGTCCCCCCCCCCCCTTCCTCATTATTTTTTTAGGCTAGTCTGATCATTCACGGTTCTCACAGAGTCGAACAAACAAGGAAATAATCAAGGCAACTTGTAGAAGGTGAATCTTTTAACAAAACGTCGAAGGGGGTAAAAAAAATGAGTGATAAGACAAGTAAGAGAAGTGTCATCAATCACGTGACTACGTTTCATCTCGCTTTACTTCTCATGGGTTGTGTCTAAACAATGACTTTCTTTATCTAAATCAAATATTAATTTTCCGGTAAACTGTGCGCTTAGAAACGTCCGTATTAAGCGCCTAATAAATGTATTGTATTATTATTATCATTAATATTATTATTATTATTATTATTATCATTATTATTATTATTATTATTATTATTATTATTATTATTATTATTAATAATAATAATCATTATCATCATTATTGGCAGGGAGGGGATTATTTATTCTATGTGGTTTCCGGAGTAAAAGTAGAAACGAATTAAAAAAAAAGGAAGAAAAATGTAGTAAAGAAGAAAAGTCAACGATATTTCACCAGAATCATAGCATTTTTCATCAATATCAAAGGTGGTGACAATTCACGCATGAGTGAATTTGAGTGACATCCAAGTTAGGTGCTCATGAAAATATTCAATTGTTTGACAAGGCGTGTATTGACAATCAAGCGAAAAACGCTACTCAACCCATACAGTCTGTACGTTTGTTTTTACAATGCCAGTAGTGTATACAGTATACGTACTGCGTATTTTTTAGTTGATTGCGATGCACTGGGTGGAAACATACCTTCAAGCTAATCTTGCAGTAATGATTACCATATTACCTAAAGTAATACACCACGTTCTGGAATACATGACTGCATGGACTCGTAAAGAATCTCTGTTATGTGCTCCAATCAAACTGTAATAAAGATGTATGAATGAAGTAATGGAATAACGCAATGCACATTGGTCTGACCAAGGCGAGCTCGCTTGGTCCGTGGCCAAACTATAACTGTAGTTATTAACAGTTAGCACAGCATGGCTTTGCTGTGCGCAAGGTGTAACAGCGCGTAACACAATTTTGAACACACTATCTCCAGAGACCACAGTGTCGTGAACGCCGTTCCCAATGTAATCATGGAAATGATTCTCAGTGTGATGATGTTTACACTGTGGTCACTGTTCACTAGTTACAATTCTGAACAGGTGGTGTGTCAAGTTCGCGTAACTCGGCGAACCAACCTTGCCGCCGCACTGCATGGTGCTACGCTGCGCCAACATGGACAAACGCAACAGGCACACTTGTTTTCATACAGCAAAAAATAACGTTCATCTGACGAAGCAGTTTTCGGCCTGAAGATCTAGACAGATATTGCACTTTATTCGTGTTCTCTTTGTCATTTCTTCGGAGCTACTGAATGCAGTTCCTCATTCATTGCACAAAGGGGAAAACCGCAAAGAGCAAACATCTACTCAGTATATACCTAAATGCTCATATATCAACATGTCAACTACACCCATCAAAGAAAGCGCAGAGATTGACTATGTTGAAGATGTTCTACGTATGAAAATGCGCACAATACGCGAGGGAATTCGAGTGAATGATTACAGGGCCATCATAGTGTCAGAAGGACAATAAAATCATCAGAATCGCCAGAATAGGTGCTGGTTTGTTTGGTGGTTTGCCAGCGCCCGCAGCTCACTGAAGCTGCTGAGTTATGTGGTAAGGGAACAAGGTTGTTCTTTGACGCCGTGTTCTGCTTACTGAAATGTCGGTATCGGCAATGACACAGAGCTATAAGAAGACTCATACTGATTGTCTTAACACTCTGATGCAATGCGCTTGTAACAGGAGAAAATGGAAGAAATAAACAAACCCCGCACAGCACATGAACTCACCTCGAGTGTTTCTGGTACCACATTCGCATTTGAATTACCCCGCATTTGGCAGGGAGACACCTCTTCCCATAAGCTGTCGGATGACCAAATTGAGACCTCATGAACAGCCCTTACTGATTTTTTGTCGGACAGATGCTCACAATTATGACTAAATCGTCTAGAGAGAAAGGATAGGAACATGCCAAGGAGTGAGCTATGGGTGCCGTAGAAAGTTGTCCCCTTGGAAATGACGTCCCCGATATCGCCATTCCAATACTGCTGCATATCATGATGGATATTGGCAACAGTGCACGCTGCATGCTGTGTAAACTTATCACAGAGCCCATACTCCTCTACATTTCATCTGTCTTCTTTCAGCTTAATCCCTTAAAACATACAGAGAATCAGCTACCATAAGTTGACGAATACTCTTTCTAGTTTAGATCTTATCATGTACGTATCACAGTTATCTTTGGTGCTGGGCGGTGTAGCAGTTTCTTCTGCTACATTTTCAAGGAATCCGCATTCCTCTCTGAGCAATCCTACTCGGACTTAAAACACGCTTTCATGGCGGACCCTCGTGCCCCAAGTAGGCCTACAATCTGCCCTAAACCCGAAACAGGTGCGCGTAAACATACGGGCATGATTCTCTCTTTTTCTTCGTGGACATTTCAGGGAATGAAAACACATGTTCAAGGCTAAAACGACAACAAACCCGGTAGCAAGGCTCGGGCGGAATCGATTGCTGTGTATGCGTTTACAACGTGGTGAGCGTTAGGTTTGCAGAGCTATTGACATTGCCACAGCCCTCATTTTTAAACGCCTTCGTCCTCAACTTCTGTGAGACAAGGAAGGTGGAAGCTCTCTTCACCTCCCTGGTGTGACGTAGCATGTGTGTAAGTATGATTTCTGCACTCATCATTGGACCAGTACATCTCGTTCCGGTTTGAGGGTATGCTACCCATAATTTCTGCCTAGTTAATGCATCGAAACACTGACAAACTCAGAGATGGTAAGAAAGTTCTCTGCAGAGCACGCATACCAGCCGCTACAGGGTGATGGGAACCACCTCCCTGGAATGCAGTAAATTCTCACAATAGATACTTTTTTTTCCTTCTGGCAAAATGATTTAAAAATCTAGTCTGAATCATTCATTATACTTACGATCTATAAGTAGCCATGCATGAGTGGAAAGCCAGGCATGTAATTTTCTGGAGTAATGATTTAAATGCTCTACTCTTGTGAGACAGATATGCAAGATCTTCCTCAAGGAAGATTATTACCACAACTTAATATCATACTGCTTTGTTTCGGTGCTCTTTTCGCTCGCAACAGAGGCTATTAAAGATTTTTAATGAAAGAATTGCATAACTTTTTGAACGTTTTCCCCCTCAGAATGGTTATTGAAATAAATGCCATAACTTCTTAAAATGACTACTACTCAAATCCTGAATGAAAAAATCGCGAAACTTTTGAATGTCTTCACCCTAATGGTCTAACTCTTACAAATAATTGATGGCGGATGAGCTCCCCTTCCCTAGCTGCCGACATGTCAAATGTTACATGGAGGACACAGAAAATCTGAGCATGACATAAGCCGCAGCCTTCGCCTACCATTCTGACGAAAAGTATAATAGATGACATACCACTCAACATCGGCACTTCGTCAATTGATTACAAAGTTCGTCGTAAGACATGAACGATTGGTCATTCGCTGCTTCCCTCTCTAGAATGCAATCGTACATCATCATCCGGGGGACGACCCATTACTCAAAGCGTAGTCCACTTCCTGGACTGTATTCGTATGCAGCGTACCCGCGTACGTACGGGCGGACGTACGTTGATGGTGTATGTATGTACACTGTAGTACGCAAAATCACCCCTCCTGAATACTTTTTTTCGGGAGTACCAATTGGTGGAGTGTCGCAGTCAGCGGTTGGGCGCATTGTGTAGGTGCATGTATGTGTATGCGTGTGTATTGGTGGGGAATGCGGACGATTAAAATCGTCCAGTATCTGGACTACTCAAAGCGACGCAAGAAGCACGCGGCGCCAGCATCCATCCATTCACTCGAGAAGCCAAGCCTGAGAAACGATGAGTCAACGTTCTCGCTCTACGATCGATTTCTGAAGCGTCGCGTCTTTTCGACAGTGTCCGCTTGAGATTCGACATTCAAGGGCATCGTCTGCGCAGACAGATACTTGTGATATTGACTTATCATCCGCCAGGGTGAGTGGAGTGATACCGTAGAGGTACTTTAATGTTCCCCGATAGAGTCGTACGGGATGACATAATTAAATGTTCTGTCGTAAAATTTCTAGGCCAAAATGCTTGCCTACATTTCATGTGAATCTTGGAAGACAGCAGCCAATATGTATGTCACCGTAACCGCATCACATGTATAATCTCTTCGGGTGGTGGTGGTGGTAGTGATGGGGGAGGGGGGAGGGATGAAGATGGTCTATCTTCAATTAAAGAAATATTTGTCATATTTTCGTATATAATTTCGTAATTATAGACGGTTGCGACATGTACAATAACAAAAAATCGCCTTGGCATAATTGCTCTTGTCATCTTTGCCTATAATTCCTCTACGACATTTACAAGTATATGCACAATTCTATAAGCATACATTTTCCATCTGTATGCTGTTGATTTTCAAATCTTTTATCATTTGTTCTTTACATATTCTGAAGAAGGCATATAGGGCCTTACCGAGACTTCCTAGCTACACTGCGTTTAACGCTCATAACACTATGGTTGATCTTCCATGGATAAGAACATGGTGACTCCTCGTCAGTCTGGTAAACATGTTTTTGTCACTATCTCTGTCAACAGTTTACACGTGAATGACACGTCCTCGTGAACCCTGCCCAGATCCATCAATAAATTGCATTTCTTCAAGATCCCAAGTTCGCCTTATGCCATCTGTTTCTGCCATCCATGTGGCCGTGTTTCTCCCATCTTTTTCTTTCTGTTGCGCCGTCCATGGACTTCAACTCGGCTTCTTCGTATTTAGTCGTCCCAAATCTGTTCCTGTATTTATTCTTTGTTTTATTTTGCTAAAATGCAATCTCTTGAAGATAATAAAGTGAATCTCTTGGACAATATAAAGTGATGTGGCATGCACCAAGTGAATGTCTTCGGAGTCCATTTGGACGCAAATCCTGACCCAAAGAACAGTGATGGTTTTCGATCGCCACTGATCCAATAGTATTAAAATCACGACAAGAAAGAAGCGACAAACAGGTAGACCCACATACAGGTTTGTTTCTGGTTCTGAGGGGCAGGTACAGGTTCTCTCAATCTCTGCAGATGCCAATACGGGACTAAATTGTACTCGACCCTCTGGCGGAATTTATTACTTTGTTTTAAACTTTAGGTTCAGGTGCATCAAATTGTCATCTTTTTTATTCTTTATTTGCGACATATTTAGTGGTTAAGATATCTTTTGATGTGAATTTGGCTTTATAAGTTTGTGTGTACTCGTGGGTTTTTTTACGTTAACGTTTGACCATCAGGTATGTGGTACACCGTCATTAGACCTATTAGGCAGCACCTTGTGCTAAAATACTTTGAACCATATTGCTAGTCGTTACTGACTAAACGGAGAAGACACAAACGCGAATTTCAACCCGAGGGACCTTCATTCCTAGAAACATTCCATCCAAATGTATTTTACAATGTTTATCACTACAGAGAATTCTCGTCACAAGAACTAGTTCGTGACATTGTCAACTGACATGATGCATAAAGGCTAAAGAATGCTCAAGTGAAACTCAATGTGACTTTTGTCAGTCCCACCTGCTTTTTAGACATCACGTCAGATCAAATCCAACACCGGACTGCGATCGGAAACACATATCATAAATGTTTCTAACATACAACATAGATAGCGTGAGAAGCGAACGTCATATTAACGGTGGGGTGAAGCGAGTACACAAATAGAAACGATCACCAAACACCTTTCCCTACGAAAACGAGACTGACAACAAGAGACATAACGTAAACATCTACAGGAGAGGACCAAATCGTTCTCACTGACGCGCCCCACCCAAATCCCACCCCCTCCATCCGCCAATGTCGTTATGAGTATAATATAAAAAAAAAGGATTCGCCACTGACCTTGAAATCCGGCACGTCTCGTCTGTTCTTGAGTCCCTTTCCAAGACGCAGCGAGTACTCCGAGGATGTCACGTCATAGACGAAGGAGGCGTACATGATCTGCAGACCTATCCTCTCGCAGTCGACGTAGAGGATGACGAGGTTGCCCTGAACGTCCAGCGTGAATGTGTGCCAGGCCTTGTCGTCGCCCCCGGCGAGTCCCAGCGGCTGAAACTCAAGAGTAGCCTCCTGCATCTCGTCATCGCTCTCGTACGAGTAATGCACGATCGCCCGGTCGTCCTTGCGGTTGATGACGAGGCCGAACAGCCGGCGCGTCCGGTCGTGGGAGTCAATCGACACCACGGATCCCTTGGCCTTGTTGCCCATGCGGACTTTGGCGACGAGCACGAAACCGTCTTCCGTTCGCATGGTCTCCCCGAGTCTCGTTACTTGTATGGTGTTGGCAGCAATGTCCCCTTTGGATGGCTTAATCTTGTATGCCATCACGTTCTCCTCCTCCCCTCTTGCCAAACTTACGCCGGGCGATGCTGCCGAAATACCGACATCTTGCAGCACATTGAACTCCACCCAAGATGATTGTGCTGGAAGATGGACAAGGAATGAAAATATATCCATTAAAAAGAAATATAAGAGGGCGAGGAGTGGGACAAGGGGCATCGGGGATTGGCTTTGGAATATTTTGTTTTTAATAGAACAAAAACAGACAAGGCTATTCATTACTTACATACGATGTGAAGCGTATGTCAGGCATTTCAAGATAAGGATCTGATTCTGATTAATTTACTACTCTACTGGAGATGCACGCACTCAAGTTGATATCTTATGCAATCCATTCGGTATTTCTTACTACACTTCCCTATTTCTTTACCTGCGTAATAAAGCGAGATTTAAGTAATCCGGCATTAAAACCTATCGAATTTTACATCAAAATCCGAGTTGGTTGCGGGGGCATTGTGGTGCAAGCTCAAATTTCTTCTGGTTTCCACACTGCTATTCGAATCTCTCACAGAGCACAGATTCTCAACACAGGCCAAGTGGGAATGACAAATGTAATATCAACCTCATTAGTTTGAAAGGGCTGTGTGTTACTTGTCCACATGATGGGGGAAATGTGACGATTTCCTTGTTGCATTTTCTGCGGATAAGATTCCTGATTAGTGTGGTTTGCCTGTAAAGCATTTCATGTCATCGGCACTGACTTAAGTACTTACGCCAAACTCTTTCAAAGGGGGGCCCACGATACTTATCGTCGTAACTTTTTACGACAAAAAGTGACAAAATGAGATATGACCTACTTCTTCGGCGACCCAATGACACTGTGTCTTTTCAATACTCGCTAGATGGGGTAGATGTGCATAGTTGGTGACGTGGTGTAGCAGTATGTGGTATAATGGCGGAGTTTACAGGCACGGGATCGATATTTGTCTGTTATTTCTGCTACCGTGCCTGCATTGTTGCTTTCACATCAGTAGACGATAACTACCTTTCTTTACACGTCTGATTCCGGAAAGCTCATTTCAAGTGATGTTTAATTCTTGCTTTGCTCACTAGGGTTCTTCTAACTATCGTTCTTGCCCAGATACGGATGACTGAAAAGCAGGGCTTCGTGGACGGAAGCGATGACTTATGATATTTGCAGTCGCGCTGCATGGGGTAAGGCTCGATCGGTCCAGGGGTATACGAGACGGGTGCTTTGCGTTAGGTTGGGGAGAGACGGGGTGGTGGAATGATGATATGCCTTTCTAGACTGAATGATCAAGGGCAAGCAATTAGCGATGTTCCTTTTCAACCAAACCTCTCTTTAAGTCACCGCCAGTCGATAGGGCGAATCATTCCACGTCACGGCTCATTACCGAGCTGATTTTCTTTTTGTTGTTGTTCATGCTATCTGTACTGCCGCCATGGATTTCACTCGTATTCTGGGTTAGCTCTGAGAAAGTTCCCATCCTCTGAAAAGCTTTTAGTTATCTTATCCCTTTTGGATGTACCGCGTCTGGCTATTCATTGTCGACTGAACATTGCTACAAAGAATTCGTATCACACAGAATATATTTGCACGCACAAGGCACTGTGAATACTGGATTTTATGTGACTTGATATTATCAGATTACAAAAATATGTCACGCATGCCATCCTCTACACTTTAGCTTTTTATCATAAATCACAGTCAATGATTCACAATTTGCTCAGCTGCTCAGAGTGGATTCCAACTCGCGTGAACTTTCTGCACAAAGCTCGACAAACGCATTGCGATACAATACTGTATGAATGTTGGGATAATGAAATGAACTACATCATTTGTGATCAAAGGCAAAAAAAAGGTAACATTTAGGCCTACCTCGCCCGTTGCTTTGTTGCATTGCAAACCTTTAAATTCCCCCCCAAAAAAAACAAACAAACAAACAAACAAACAGCCCCCACACACAAAACTTTAAACTTTTTATGATACCTTCTCTAAATAAGTAAATAAGTAATTGATCATCCTCCAATTGCCACCCAAAGACCACTAATTTACCTGACCATTCACTTTATGAAGTCTGTACTCGATGTCTGTAATACCCGACAATGTCAATGTTATACATGGAACCACTGTGGAAGGAGAGGGATCATCTCGCGCCTACCTGATTGGATTTCTAACTGTGCATGCTTTACCTGAAGGTGAAAATGGCGTCTCGTTCCTACAGGCCTACTTAATCCAATCAACATGAGATGGTTGTATTTCTCTCATCTAGAGGGGGTTTTCCCTTCCTCTATTATACCCTACAAGAGTTTCCGATGTCAGAAGAACGGTTCTCATTAAAAAATTCTCGGACTTCTAATCGGATCGCTGGTGTTTTGATCAGCACGCGGGACAGGGCGGAATCGTGGGAATAGGAAAGGGCTGCTTCGGGGGGAAGTTGGTGGAGCACAGTCTATGCCTGAGAAATTTTCTGCCCTTGTGACTTCTAATGGAGCTACGTGGGCGTTAGTGATTGAGCTCTGACTACTGACACCTTTTCTGTTGGGAGCAGCCACGATTTATTGTGCCTGTGGTGAGTGTACCCGACTGGGGAGAGTCTAGGCAGCGTGTATTGTCTCATCGAGTCCCACAGCACACGACATGGCGCGCTCGCGTCGTCGCACACGAGTACTAGTATCGCAGTTCGAGTAAGCGATTAAACAAGAATAGACAGAAAGAAATGCCTCAGCAGTAGTTTAGGGCAATCGGCATTATGGAAAGCACAAACATTGATCAATCCGCTATCAGGGTGATCCGAGTCCTTTTTTGTTTACGACTAATATGCCCTTCCCTTTCTGTTGAATACTGGGAGCGGAACGCCAAGCCGTGTGTTAAAGTTTACACGCTGCGCTCTTGTAGGCATTCAAACACACCACCCACAATTTTATGGAAGCCACACAGTGGCAGGACCACAAACAATAAACTCAGCAGAAAGCTTTTTTGACCATTTTCCACGTTTTGATGGCAATCCCCTATCAACTATAGCTACCACAAACTACTAAATCAGTGAGAGTCATTTTCAGAATAGTAAAGAAAAAAAAAAAAACCCTTGTCAAATTTTCATGGAGCCCTGTTAATATTCAATTGTATTCTCTAGTTGTCAATTTATAAGTTTTGATAAAACATGCCTCAGCTCTGCTTAGTATCCATGGATTATGTAAAATTTGGGCATACATGTCCGTCAGTCTCTTTTTCTTTTCATTAATTAACATATTAAATTCATTATATTTTTCACTTGTATACCACGTTTGTCTTTGTAAACGTGGTTTCAGTAATTTGATCATGCTAACATAGACTTAATTCACTGTCGTTTAACGGTTTCTGTGAAATACTAATAATTACTATAAATATGTTTGTGTAATAAAACTACAAACAAAGTTATATTCACAGACCTATTCAAGTTTTCACACGATGTACACCAAACATTATAAGTCGTACTAAATTCTCTTAATAGTCCATCAACTTAACTCTTCGCTACATTACCAATTTATTTCTACTTAAGTGTAGCCGTAAATATATATAAAATACCATAGTCGATAGTATGAAATATATATATATAAAGAGGGTCCTATAGACATTTTTCAATAGTGATTTGCCATTTTTATACATACATGGTATATATTCTTTTCCCATTAGCATAGCTTTGTGTCTGTTAGGGACCACCAGTGGCGTTTGGTCATCAGTCTCAAGCCAGGCAAGTGGCCAAAGAATGCATTCAAAGTGAACGCATTCAAGCAGATAGATAATGATGATATCGGGGAGTGTCATTCAATTCTCGTTAATCCCAAGAGGAATCCGCGATTGTCCAAATTCGAAATGGTTGGACTCACACGAGAGCCATGTTTGTTCGTCTCAGGGCTATTATATTCAGCGCGGGAAGAAATATGCCAAGGCACTGTTCAGCACTTTGATAGCATTCCGAGAGAATGTCGTAAAATAGTTGCAAACACACCGTTTTTACTATACCTTTCCAGAATGTTTCCTTTGTTTCCTTTTCTGTATCATTCGGTTTAATGCTTTCCCGTCTGTCCATCGTTTAAATACGCTATATAAAGGATTAATCTGCACACAGTATATTCACTGTCAGCTGTCTCTTCAAATTCACATCATTACAAGGACATTGAATGTGCGAAAATAACAAACAAATGTACGTGATGTATTGAAAAAGAAGAAGAAATGAAGGCAATCTATTTTTGTCTACCATTATCTCAAATAAAAGTATTGTATAAGCACCACCTCCAGTTACGCACTGTTTCAGCACGCATATTGCCTCCTGTGCTTTAGACCAGGGCTTATGAATCATAGGTATAGTCAAAAGAGTCCTGAAGTACGTATAAAGCCACAATTTGATGCGCAAATTTAACAGGTCTGAAATGAAAGAGGGTTTTCATATCCAATCATCGGCGAATTCAGAAACAACAGGGCATAGCATCACGACGAAAAAAAATGTGCTTAGTGGCGACCTCCTAGTATACAAATGGAAGCAGTACTCTACGTCTTGTGGAGTGGTGGTATAGTGGTGGTGGTGGGGGGGGGAGGGCGATTGTTCCGTGCAGAACGTCATTTGTGCGGTAGAACTCCTGTCAGAGCATCGTGGGACTAATACAGTCAGATTATATTAATGTTAATGAAACAATTAGGATAATCTATTTCATGTTTGGGTTGTCCATTACTAGTCATCATTATCAGGCAGATTGTGACATTATTGGCCAAAGACCGTGGCATCTGATGCTCAAAATGAACCCATTCCATAAGGTGAATACGCAAGATACTGTATAAGTCCATGGGGGCTTTAAAACCCCAAAAGTAACCACCTATCCCTATAATGAATGTATTCTGCAGTGTTTAAAATATATCTTTCTCTCTGTGCCTAGCAGCATATTCTGTTCCATCTGTAGGAGGGAGTTCCGATCTAACTCAGACGATATGGCACAGGTCTAAAAGATAAGACCTGCATCCGAGTGCGGACGGTACACGTACAATCTTAAACTCCCGAAGTAAGCACTTTTGGCACTCCACTCCTCTGCGTGCTCGGGATATACACTACACACCTATACATGTACACAGTGTTCGTTCGAGATTTTTTCGTTTATTTGTTTTTGCTTGTTTGTTTTATTTTGTTTGTTTCTTTGATTTGTTTTGTTTTGTTTTGTTTTTCCAAGCTCGGCAATCTTCCAGAAGAGCAAAGGAATGCAATAACGTATAACGAGTATTCAAGTCGGATGACAGCAACTTGATTTAAATCAATTGTCTGTGCGTACAAGCATTAAAGGTATCGTATAGTTTTGGTTGAGACCTAACTTCAGGTTTCTAACATTTTTTGGTGAGATAATGGGAAACCTCTTATGAAATATGAAAGAGCATGTAATTCTATGAGGAATTCAACGTTTATTTGATGAAAATAGGTTTTGAAATGGCTGAGATATCCAAAAAAGAGCGATTCTAATAAAGTGTGGGACCCACACTTTATTATGATTGCTTTTTTTTACCTTGTTTTTGGATGTTTCGGTCATTCCGAACCCGATTTTCATGAAATATACTTTGAATTCCTCCTAAACTGGTATGCTCTGTACTATATTATAAGTGTTTTCTTGGTATCTCGTAAAAAGTTTAAAAGCCCAATTCTCATCTCCACCAATACTGTACCATCCCTTTAACATGTAACCTGGGGCTGTAATATTATTGCATGTAGCTCCATGGCGTGTAACCATAGGATGTACACGCGAGTTAACGTTGTAAGAATAACATTATCAACATGATACTGTCACAAATAGATGGCTCTTGCGTCGAGATGCTTTTATTGTAACCGATTGACAAAATGCCCTTCGTCGACGTACATAAGCACAATCAAATGATGTTATGTCTTGTAGAGTGATAACCATGATAAAAACAAAACAAAACAAAACAAAACAAAACAAAACAAAACAAACTGTGGGCATACATAGCGGGTTAACGTTGGACCCGAACCTTGCCCCAGTGAGAGACTAATTACATCTATTGAAGAACAGGTTGTCAATGCCCAACTTTAAGACTGATCAGAAAATCACAGACGTCATGGATACTTGATCCTCGTAATTAGTCGTAATTAAGTGTTCGAGTCGGTGGGGGTGAAGGATCCGCTGTCCTCTACGATAGCATCGGCATGAATGCCCAAAAGCGTGTGAGCGGCACAAGGAACTTTGCAAACCAGCACCTGTCCGAAAGTTTCGTCGCCGGAGCTCCCGCCGATTCATGGGACGGGACATGGGTGGACGTTTATCAAACCGCTCCACGGCTGTCGATGCGTAATTCGGTTAATCAAAAGGGATATGGAACAGCCACCTTACTACACGGATTTAATTGAGTGCGGTTAGTTTTCCAAAGCTTATGGCAATTACGTGCGACATCTCTTCTTTCGCATCACGCTCTCCTTCTTAATGTTTCTATTTTTCGTACCCTTAAAATATATATTCTTTTGGGACACAGGCCACAAATGAAACTCTTTTGAATGAATTGTCTACGTGTTCATTGGAAGTATTTTCTTTCTCCAAGCCAATCTGTCTTACATTTACATTAAGTTGATTGCGAAGGACACTCAGTTTTAGTGTCAGTTACGAAAGCAGATTTACCAATAAACCATGATGATTATATTTCACTAGTAGGACCTACATTGTATATATGACATATTTTCTCTACTACTGTACATTCAATAGTCCATTGCTTTAAATCTCTCTGCTTCATACGTCCGTCTTACCATTGAACTACATATGAGATTATAACCGTATAAATGCATACCACTGCATATGATTTGAATTTATAATTATGCCAAAATTTTGTTAAGATTTGTTACACTGTTTGGAAAATGCAATGCAGAAATAAAACTGAACTGAACTGAATTGAACCATGGAGCTAGAACTGTAGGTCCATGAATGAGCAGTTAAAATTGTCTTTTAGCTTCTGAATACGTGGCATTAACACAAGTGACAGATTTACAGAATTACAGATTACAACATCTGCCGGGATATCGCACTTTGCTGCAAAACATGTCTGTTTTTCTTTTTAGAATGTGGTTCAGATCTTTAGGTATAGTGCAAGCAGAATAAGATCATGATCAGATGCTATTTTCGGAGTGAATTGCAACGGAAATATATTTTCGAATGCCTCAGCTGTGCTATGACCTTCTCTTTACATCCGATGTGTTTCCTTTTCCTTCTCTCTATACTCTCTGTGTGTCCTTGTCTGTCTTTCTGTTTGTCTTACCATCCGTTCCCCTTCATTATTACAGATATAGAAGGGAAATACATTTCACATCTCTGATCTATTTTCTTTATCAACAATACCAGAAAGTTTTATTATTCGCAGGTCTTGTTCACTAAGGTTACATTCCTCCTTTTGGCGCTTCTGTGTGGTGTTTGGGCAAAGAAAAGATGCTGTGATTTATATTCCCCTATGGAAACATTTCAAACTCTTCGGCTGTGCAGTCTATATACACAACCCCTTTCATGCGACGTGAATAGAGCAGATTGGGTATTATTAATGTGAAGGCTTAACGTTCCTTTGATAGCGCATAGCAGAATAACATTTTCTCGACGTCAACCTTCAAATGCTGACACATTGGGGTTTTTTTTTTCCGCCAGCTCTACAATAATCTTCACCACGAGTAGTTTCTTTCTATAGAAAAAAGGAAGCTGTTTTCTCCCTTCCCCACTCTTTCTCTCTTCTACTTTTCTGTGCACGAATGTCCCGAGATTGAACTTTGTAAAGCAAGACCCCCCTTCCTTCTACCAGACGTGCTGTGTTACTCATGCTGAATGCATCTTAAAAAATACTCGTCTTTTACAACGCATCATGGTGCTTTATTAACATACATCAGGTTATTGCTGAAATTCGGGCACACAAATTGTCTGTATAATCTCCTAATGTATTTGTATAAATTACATGAAATCTAACAAGCTACTTTGGGTAGTTGAATTCAAACACGAGAGCAGCCGTGAAATTGTTTTTTTTTTTTTAAATCCCAAACATGTATGTAGATTCAGTGAGTAAAGAATAGTCGCAGAATTCATTAGTAAAATATAAAAAAATCGGATGATCCGTTCAAGAGTTATGAGTAATAAAGTTTTCATCAATCACCGCTGGATACAAAAGGCTACAACAATGGGTCCTTTATATCGCGGTTACAACACATAGGCCCTATAATGTTGCGCTGATTTATCATTACCTATATGCTTCTTTGTGAATATATTTCTCTTTCCCTATGCGAGTCATTTCAATTTGTCATGTATTGCTTTTTGGTTATCCAAATGCAAAAACATCGATTATATAGAATTGGTGGTTTCATCGGCAATTCATGTATAGATTGCGGACGTCAGCAATTATTCACTCCGAAAACTGTCTTCGTGTCCATAATGTTGATTTATCTTGTTTTTATCTTCTTCTTTTTTTACGGAGATGGTGAATTCCTTGACTGAAAGATTGGTCTGTATCTGGTCGTCGGGGGATCAAGTTAAGCGGAGACTACGTCTGGCTTCAAACGTGAATAAAAATGATTAAAAAAAAACTCTTCCGGACAGACGAATTTTTCTGTCTAGTTAACGGCATGCAATGTTAATGTATAAAAATATTGGCTATTTAAACAAAAAAGAAGAGTCCAAGTATTCAGTCCTAAGGACGCATACAGATTTTCAAGTATAAAGCTAACGAATTGATAAGAATGCTTGATATAATAGGACCCCTACGCCATTTAGCGTAAATGCCATTTCATAGGTCATTTGCAAATAAACCGATCCTACGGGACGGATATTTCTATTGACACTTTATACAATAAACTCATGAATTACAAAATCAACTGACTTATCTTATCAACCGAAGTTCCTGTCAACCTCCTACTGTTTACCATGCCTAACCGCTCCCAAAGTATTTCCGAGGGGTAGTCGTATTATTGTTGAACCATAGTTCCTTCCACTTGTAAAAACATACAGCTTCGTTTTGTCCACACTCCTGTGGGTACGCAGAGCCAAGCCATGAATGCCAAAAACCTGCACTCACTTAAAGGTATAATTTGCTATTTGCAGATGAAACGAAAACCCAACATTAGTAATTTAAAATAGTTCTAAAATGTGAGTTACGGATAGAAACAACCACTGTAAAATTTTGAATGAGTAAAATCGAATTAAGTATTGTTAAATTTACAAAATTTGAACAACAGTTATAATAAAAATGTTTCCACACTAATCCGTCTACAGTTACTGTTTATTTAGAAAAATACATATATCTCCTTATATTTTAGGCTTTGTCGCGAAAAATTGTTTATGATATAGGATGTTTTGAGGTACACCAGACCTACACATATGCATGGAATGTCATACCATTATCTTTTTTTTAAATCACTGTTCCCAAAGGTAAACAAGTCCTTTAACACGCAAATTGACGATTAAAAACGAATGTCAAGGCAATATCAAGCAAGTGCTCCACGGAGGCAACAGACAACTAGTATTCAGCAACCTCAGCTGCAGGATAAAACTTGGCTATCATTACAGGAGTTATGTACTCACCTCTCATGGCTGGCAATATTACAGCCAGTAAAATTGAGATACACGCAGCAAACGGTATTCTTTCCATGGTCGGTTGTTTCTCCTTTTGTGTGTATGTGTGTGTGTCTGTGTTTAATTCCTTCGCTCTATTTTTCCCCTCAACGCCCCAATTAGGCGTCGAGCCTCCAGAAGGCTGTGTAACTTCCTCGCAATCTGCAAACCAAATGGTGGGAAGAGAAGTGAGAAAACAATGTTAGCAAGGAGCCAAATTATAATACGTGGAAGTGTCAAAGTTGGCTAGATATTGATGCCGTTATTAGAGTCAGTACTGTTAAAAGAGTCAACACATGCAACATAATATTCTGGAGAAAGGTTTTGTACTAATTAATGTTACAAATATTTTCAAAAAATCTGTTTATATATCAAACGTATAATTTTACATGCAGAGTGTTGAAAAAACAACAACAGAAGCGCACGTTAGTCAAGTTATAATTACCAGCGTTCTGTCCAGTTGAATGTTAAATCCGTATGGCTCTTTGCCGACTTTGCGGGCAGGACAAGCACGACGATGCTTATACTGTTATCCTCATCCAGCGGGTTATCGTTTTATTCCGAATGGATGGAACCAAACAAGATAAAAAGTTTTGGGGAAAGTATCCCAACACTGTATTAATCCAAATCACGCAATCAGTCGCTCACACAGCTATCACCGTAACATTTCTCGCGAAAAAAAGAGAAAAAATGATTCCTTCTCACTAGGGAAACCAAGTTCTCTCCACGCAGCAAGGCGTTACTCCCGCTCATTCAGAGTGCTGAATATGACGGGCTCATTCACATTCGCGTCTCGCTGACTGCTCTTCAGTCTTGTGCCACTCGATATCTTTCTCGTAAGTGTGAAACTGTGTCTGCGACTTGTTTCACGCGAATAATATGAGCTCCTCGGTTCACCACTCCAAACGTCAATCATCTGACAGTAGGACGGAAACTCTTGATTCGAACCAATCAGCGACGCAGACTGCGTAGCCTAGCAACGCTGGAGCGAACCCCAGAGCTCGGCCGTCCCGAAGAGTTCAGTTGAAGAGAACCGAACTCCGGCCAACTGTGCTGGGGTTGCAATACCAACGAAATTAGTACTTTGGTCTATTATTTCTAAACCTTTTCACGTCGCTGCGTAACTGTGCACTGTTTTATCGGTAAAATCAAGTAAACTATTCATATTTCGGTCACAATATTATTTCTTTTGATATGGATGAGAGTCAATAGTAATGTCATTTACACTCAAACAATATACGAGAATGTGTTCACAATGTCGTCAATACTACAAGAGTTCTAACTACAAATCAAGCTCTAGACTAGCCACTGATGCACGTTCCCCGCTGCGCTGGCACGAAAATCCTGATGTTGAGGCCGAGCACGATGTAGCAGAGTTAGGCAAAATACGCACAATCGCAATTCTTCACTGAAAATTCGGGAACGATCCCAAGGACGGTATCTAACGAGTCTTGATTTTGCTTCTTTTCAAATAAAAATTCAAATTCAAACTTTCATAAGGGATTAAAATCATATGTCTCAAAATAATGTATGTTCACAGGGTTTCTGTTCATATATGATAAGAAATACATGGTGTACTTTGGAACGCAGTAGTTGGATGGAGCAAATTGGCGGTGTTCCTCGGCATCAGAGACTGAATGTAATGACTTAACTTCATTTGTCTATATCCACGTCATCCTTATGCATTATCTTGCTTCTCCCAAAATGTTTTTTTTTCTTATGTAGAGCTGATGTTATCTCTTAATAATGTACGATTCAAAACGGTGGATGATTCTCAGTCTTGTTTTTGCCATCATTGGCGACTAGAGTAATGATAGGAAAACAAAATGATTCTTCGTTAAGATGACAGAGTTGCCTTGGAGTCTAACAGGAAATATCTTTATGTCCGATGTGTTCATTCTCAATGTGTAATAATTGGCTAGTTCTAAGATTATCAACAGTTTGTTCTCAGAGCGACTTCATTATGACAATATTGCAGGTGTGGTTTTATGAAGACTTCTTCATCTGGATGAAAAATGGGAGGAAAAAAACAGAAAGCGAGAAAACTGCAGAGGGTAGAACTCAAAACTACAATCAATGTTGAAAGGGGTAAACACGTGCTCGCGCACGAGAGAGAAAAATGTCACGTTGACGCCATTTTGTTTGCCTAAAGGTAACAACCAATCCAAGCATTCCGAGTACATTCTGGTTGGCAAATGGAAGTATAAAAGTTCAGACAATGCTTGATCCCTACAACCTACATACATCATCGTTCTCTTTGCACTGCTGATGCACGGCTATGAAAGGGCTTTGCACACTACGCTGTGAGTTGCATTTTAGATAGTCACTGGATGTGTATCATTGGTTCACGCTGATAAATAGCTCTTTTCTCCTTTCTTGTTTTGTCTCTTTAAAAGCGTGTCCCGAAGTTTCCAAGTCGATGTGCTTGCTTACTGTATGTTTACACTCTGTTCCAACTTACTGTATTGACAGTGCCCAACTCACACTAGAAATGACGGAACGGAATGTATACGCATTACAAAAGAAGGGCCTATTAGATAACAATCAAACAATGGTACACATGATCATAATCAATCTAACGAGTTATTCCAAGCCTACCAAATAGAATATCTCATTGTAGCACCAGTCATTTCATGGGCAACTACATTCACATGAACGAGACCTTTTCGGCTCTTGTCAGAGCTAATGATCCAGCGACGGATGAGTAATATCCATTCAATTTGTTTTCAATGCCAACGTACAGCTTGCTTTCAGCGTAGAAATGCGCGCTCTTTGAAGAATTTTGTTGATGGGGTTTTCAAAATCTATTTGACAACAGTTTGCCAAGAATTGCGAGTGTGTAAATGGTCCATGCGTATACATTTTTTTTTAACGAAATTGTGAGCATTTTTGTGAACTGACACGTATTTTCCAAGTCTTCACCCCTCCTCCTCCCGCCTTCTTTAACGATACCTTCAAATAAAATGATGATACTGGCAGTAAAATAAAAATAGTAATAATTAATCATACCAATGATAGACCGATTTAGTGATACACTAAAATTCCATGCATACCAACATACCACAAGTTATATTCCTGCACACCGGCCGGAAGCCTGCCCGGAGATTGTCAGGCATATAATTATAGCAATAGTAATTAGAATGTATTCAAAATGGATTCCTAGAACTGCAGTGTGTGTACAGGATACAGGTTAATCGAATAGCTCTTTACGAGTTCCTCGGGAGATGTGGGGGATGGGGGGGGGGGAGGGGGAAGGGGAACTAACTAGGAACTTCAAAAACTCAATAAACTGTCTTGTAATATGTTATGTCTTCCGTCCAAGGAACTCATCATCTACTGTACAGTCAGTTTGTGCTGGCGGGTGTGTTTATGTTTTATCATCACTTTAAAAGACCATCAAGGTCGTGGGATTCTTATCGTCTGAATATAGATGGAACGAACACCTTTATAGTCGGAAGGCGTGCGGCGCGGCATTGGACGGAGGGCTGCATTCGTGAGATGGACGCCACGTGAGATGGACGCCATTTCTTGTCTTGTAAAGTCCACATCACATCACCCCAATATCTGTCACAATATCACAATATATGTCATCCGATGTGCATCGAGAAACTAGGGTTTTTTATCAACGAATTTTCCATAAAATAAACCAGAAATGTATGTGTGTGGGGGGGGGGGGACTTAACGTGGACAGCAGTGTCACAATCATTGGGTAATTGGTACTGTGTTTTGATTACACGGTCTTCTTGTTGTCACCACTATGCTTATAATTGACGTCTCTATCATAAACGTCACCATCATCACAACGAAGGTGACCAATTTGCCGTGAGTATACACAAACCTTTTGCAAGCTTTATGAAAAGAAGTTAAAACACACATTACGATTCACGTGCATGTGGACTAGTCGTCATGCAGAGCGCTTTCTTTTCATGGATCCATATAACCTTTTTCGGTGGAAGAATATACCATCAGTAAACAATTTTGGTATCTTTAGGTCACTATACTTTGGCGAAACGTCGATTTGACGGGATTTTCGAGAGAAAATTCTAGGAATCTGAGCAGGTGAGGAAGGGGGGGGTGGAAAGAGGAATGAAAATAAAAAAGGTGTCGGATGTGGATAACATCGTAAAGTTAGGTGTTTGTAGTATATTCGTCCAAAGAGGTTGGTTCTTCCTTGTCTTGTCGTTCAACCGGATATGACAAGGGAGGAAATAATAAACGACGGATATTTCCTGAGAAGGCTACTCAGACTTCTTCGAAGACTTGCCTCTCCAAAAATAGTTACGAGTATGGTGCTGGTTTCGCCCGCTGGGCGGAGTCGAAAGAAATTATTAAGTTCATTTGAATGTTTAAATCTGCTGCCTAGAATGAGGGCGGTTGGAAAGCTTAACGTCATGCTCGTATCTCATCGATCAGAAAAGATGTCCGCGGAGATTTATGCAGAATAACACAGCTCAGCTAAGTCAACCGACTAAATAAACACTTCAATATCATAGAAATGGATTGGAGCCTTGTTTATTAAAGAGTCTACTCCAAAGGAAGTTGTGAATCCAGTGACGTTAATCTTAATTAATTTGCTGCCTACGAAAATTCCATAGAAAGAAACTATAGCTAAAACAACTGTTTGGGATCATGTTGATTCTTCGTTCACGCCTTTTCAACAGTAATGAAGTATAGAAACAGAACGTCATTACGTTAATTTGACCTTTAATTTGGGCAAAATACTTGGAAAGGAGAAAACATGGAAGAACTATGAAGTATAGGGCTAATGACCGAGTTGAGCTTTGTACGTGATAATCAACGGAGCTCCGTCAACGCAATTAAACATTTGCAAATTGATCCTTCTAAGAAAGTATTCGCTATTTCCTCTCTTCGTTGGAATCACTCTGCCCTTATACTACTGCCAATAAAGGAAAGAGTCTTACTTCCTTCTACCCCTCACCATCAACCCCGTCTTCCCAGACAGGTCATGCCCTTTCATAAGAACGGAAGTTTTGGCGTTGAAGTGCATTCGCTTTTCTTTAACACAAACAGTTAGAAACAATAAAAACATAGTGACATGGGCGTCTCTCACAGAGAGATAAATATAAACCCGACGTCTTCAAACGGACTGCATTACAAGATAAACTTGACCCCTTTTTAGGCGATGATGTCGACAGCGAGTGATTACTGTAACATTCATCGATGCTGCTCGATAGATTTACTAAAGGAAGTGGTATATAATAATATACAACACACTTTGTTTTGGATGTCTTCTTGCAAAACCATTGATAACATCATTCACTTGAATTGCTACTCCGGCTACTTTCTTAACAGAGGTTTTGAATTTTAGAGTGAAGACATAAGACTCTTACAACTTTCGTACCCCCCGCTTTGCATACTTTACGTTAAAGCCTTGATTCACGTGATTGTTATGTATGAATGTTTCATTTATTTTTCTGGCGAATCTCCATGTAATCTACGCTCAAAATTATATTCATCTTTGTACTTTGCATATAACATAGAATAGCCTGCGTGAGAAAAGTTAAATAGAACTATCCAATACATCTTCCGTTAGACTGTAACATATTTGGCCAACTTTGAACAAAAAAGAGAGTGGTGGCACAAAATGCTCACTACAAAACATTAGGTGTCATTTGGGACGAGGAATGCCGTGATCGCTGCCACATTTATCAACACCCACTAGAATAGACAGCGGAAATACCTAAATAACATGAAATTTTTATTGAGGTCTACCAAAGCCACATTAATTACGGCAGCAGGCGCCGAACCACAGCCCATCGACGCATGCCGTATGGCGCACACAAGTCTTACGTCGTGTGTAATAACGAGTCTTGAGAGAGAAATGGTGCAACACACATTATAGGCTACATAGTCAGTCTGGCATGACGTAACTGGGCATGGGAGGGTATTCCCCACTTCATAAATCGTTGCCACCCTCATTTGCGAAACATAGCGCGGCATTCGAACATAGATTAAAGGGGAGATCTTCCCCACAGTCAAGTTGATTTTTTTTTGTTTTGTTGATAAAATCAAATGCAAAGATCAGTGAAAGTTTCTGGTAGAATCGCAGAAAAGTAGGAAAGTTAGGAAATGTAAAGATTTCATGTTTTTAAGAAACAGGAGTATTGTTATTGTCTTATAGACAATTTGCGAATTAGACAGGGTAATGATGCCATGGTTCAATTATCTCACATTAGCTTGTATATATGCATTATTTGGGTCGTTTTTTAAATGAGTCCAAAACTAAGAAACGACATATTTTGCATTAAATCATTCAGACGTGTTTTTGCATTAAGGACTTTTTGAGAGGGCGTTGGAACGGCTGTGAATTTGATGAAATGATTCCTAGTGACATTGGTCATGTAGGTACTATGGAAATGTGAAACATTAATAGGATAACGTCATCGTCCCATCATATTCACATTCGTGACTTTGACTGATACCATTTTGAAAACAAAATATTTCTTCTTGTATTTCCATAATCTAATTCTCTTGGTTCTCTAGATTAAAAAAAAAAGATATATAGACCTCAATTTTTCCTTCTTTAAACTGGTTGCTTTAAATCTGTTGTGATGTATAAGTGAGCATGATGGGTTCTTCCCGCCCCATTTGAGAAAAGATCGTCGCGCGGTCGAACTGATATTCACTAATGAAGTATGACGTGATGACTCATGAGGTCTGCACATGTCGCAACATCCCAAAGATAGCTAAAACGAAATATGAACAAGTTTGGTATTTTGGAAACCTGGCCACTGTAATGCGTCTTGGGGATTACAGAAGATCTTTTGAAACCATCAAATGAATAGTCTCATTTCTCACTCTTAACCTATTAGCCAGTTTCAGAGTCAAGTGCTGCTCTGTTGCAAATGACGTCATCTTCATGTAGAATGTGGAGGAAATCATGACCATTTCTAACAGAAGGCTTGCAAAATTTTGATCTTGTATAGAGGACAATCAAGATTGTTGATTTGTTTAGATTGTATGGATTTGTGAATAAATTCATTAAAAAAATCTCCTCATGATAGCAGAGGAAACTTTTCGAAATGTCCGCTTTCTAAGATTGAAATACCACTGCACAATCAAGTTGGCTGATGAATAAGCAAAATATCTAACACATGAATTCCATGTAAATCGGACTTAATGAAAGGTTTGTTCTCTTTTTATTGAACTCAATTTCAACACGGCGTAGACGTTTTCAAGCAAGTTGTATAATCGGTATAAGGGCTCCATTTCAATCTGGAAACACACTAATTCTGTATTTCAACTTGCATGAAGGTATGCTTAAGAGAACTAGGCAATGTAACGAATCGCATCAGGGGCACGGAAATAACATTTGCTTCAAAAGAATCCGCTGGGTTAAACCAAAAAAAGAAGAAAAATAACGTGTCACTTTGTTTAACTTTCACATGTCGTATGCAATTCTCGAGGAAATTTGGATTCAGTGTTGTTGCCGGTACAATATCTGATCACTTCGGTATAAGTTCCGTTTACGCCCTTGTTAAAACAAGCGAAACACGTGCTCCTCATCAAGCCAGTGAAACTAGAGCCGAGTTTGAAAGGTAATTCAGTCTCCATCTTGTTTCATTCGGAACGAAGTGTCCATGTGCGCGCGTTGCTCGCCGAAGTCTCTATCGAAATGACAGCAAGAAGCTTATCAACGGATGACATTTTCCCGGGGAAATCGTTGCGGAAGACGCATAAAGAAGGTGGTAATTTCGGGCTCTGTATAATGCTTTTACGGGAAGGCTGCGTTACGTGACGAGCGTTGAAGGCACACAATTCACACTGACAGCGGAATCGATCGACATGAAAAGTCACGTCTAATGTGGCATGGCCAGTCTGTGGCAGGAAACCGATACGGCAACGCCTAGACAGAATCGATTAAGCCGTGAGATGTCTGTGGGGAGTTTAGGCCAGCTGGTGCGTATGTCTATGCAAAACTGTACATCGCTGGCCAACTATTTCGGGTGACTCTATTATAGATATGACTTTAAGAGAACGAATAACGTCATTGGGCTAAGACGATTGGAAACATAGATTTTCAACTTTTGTTGATAGCACTAGGGCAAATAGCGTATCTTCGGTAGATCGGAAATGCGAAAATCATTAATCGGAAACTGAACGTCCAACATGATAATATATGATAACCAGAAAGAAATTTGATAAAATAAAGTTTTGGAATTCCTCTTATCAAGTGCTTTTACAATATTTCAAACCATAGATAGATGTTGCTAACGTTGCAAGAGTTTGCATAGGGCATGAACCTACCTATCTGATGTTTCAAAGTTTGAAGTCAAACTTTCGCCGTTCGCTGTATACCCTTACAGACTCCAAGGCAACAGTAGGTATTGATAAATAGTTCACCCTCCACAAGTATACTAGTAAGAGGACAGGATCCTTGGTAAAACTCATTGCATAATTCCAATTCATTTTAGAGGATTAGTTTCGAAAAACAATGTTTGGATTCGTAAAGAACTGAGCATTGATAGGAAACTGTTGAATTATTTGATATCATTATAAAAAAAAAGTATTACGTACAACCACAGAAGCCCAATTTCTAGAATGTCCAAGTTTGTTCAAGTTTTCGTGATATTACAGAAATTACACCTACTTAATGTGGTTATCAACTCATCTTGTAGGGGTACCTATACACTTTTGCTTTATAGAAAGTCTATCCAAATTTGTCACTAACAAAAAAGGGGTCAAGGAGAGAATTATGTGATGAAATATCCACGTCATCTTGACAAGATATAAAGTTGTTCCAATATCACTTTTTTTCTCTCTCTCTTCGATAAGATACTCCTACATGAAATGGATCTGCCATCATCATCATCCCTTTTCTGCGTGATCGCATTCGCCTTGCACTTCCCCCCGTTTATATGTCAGTACACACCGGGTGAATGCACGCCTCACCTCAAACCGGCGGACAGGTGCTCTTCCCAGACGGACCAGAGACCGGGCAACGTGCCTTACCTTGCCCGCTTCGACCGTCAAACCGTCTGACAGTCTGAAGTTGGTTTCTTACGCTCCGCTGCAATCCTTCATCATCCACCTTGCAAACTCGCCCGGAGGACTTTCAACTCGCCACTCTGGCAGTATAACGCTGATATTATTTTTTTTTTTTTTCGGCTTCTTTTGACTTCGGAAGGGCATGAATGAATTAGACCTCGTTATTCCCATGATTTTGATTTCGATCTACAGTAGATGACCTCGTATTGAATACTGTGGAATAAAGACACGTCGTCGGGAATGAACAGGGGGTATTGAACGGAGAGTGCAAATATTACCCATGTCAAGTTTGAGTTCATTGTAATGACAAAAACACGAACAGGGATAAGAACATGTCAATGAAACACATGAAGATAACAGACAGTGTTACTTCAGACCCAACACATTATGATAACGTGCATATTCATCATACTTTAAGTTATCATATAAATATAAATGTAATTCTATATAAATTACAGATATATGATACTTCGAATATCAAAGAAATTGCTCTTAATATCAGACTTCTTCAAAGGAGTGCATATCCAAATCCTATCTAAACCACGATTATAATGCAATCGATTTGTATAGGATGGTAAAACTTCTTTAAGTTAATTGGTATCAATTTGTCCTTACTGAATGTTGAAGTCTTTGGTGAAAGGAAAAAAAATGCGTTGATTATCGTTCAATTAGGCATAATATATTATGGCTTTTTATTACTCTAAAATGACACGGCAATTTATTTAAACCGCAATATATCTCGACCTAAATTACACGCACTTAGAGCACGTTTTGCGTCTTATGGCATTTATAATTATGACGTGGGGGGGGGGGGGCATGGACTTTTGCCTGTAAAATGGGATCTTTGGTTCACGAAATGTCGGGCAACAAGTAAGGGTAAGTACAGCGCCCGTCTGGTGCGAGGGAGGACAAGAAAGAATAGGAAGTGTATAAGGGCGACACGTACTTCACAAGCAGTCTGTACGTGTGTATGTTTTGTGTGCGTGTATGTCTGTTCATGTGTGTGCGTATTGAGCACGTATGTATGAACAATAATCATACGAATACGAAATGATCCTACGTCACTCGCGAGTCGGTGACACGCAATATAACTTTTAACCTTGTGAAATCAAACTTAGGGCTGGAGACAATTTGGGTCGGGAAAACTAATGGTCTGTAATGTCGAGGTTAGTTTACAAGTCGAGACATAGATTTTAACCTTGACCATTCATCATTCATGAAACCAGAACTCTACCACGATTTTGATAAATTTAAGTTACAACCGAAATCCGGGATTTAGGTCATAGCATGAATGTAAATCATTTTCTCTAGTATTATCTGACAACCTCGACCAGATAAACAAAAGTGAAAAGGCCCAAAGTCCGACTGTTCCCTTTCAAATTAGATTGGATCATTCTGTATTGATAAGGGAAGAATACCAACAGACGATGAGGACGAATACAAAGTGAGTAGCACAATGGAAGTGTCGACCTTTCCAAAGTTGGAAGAATAAGTCATTTCCTTTCCAAAAAGATCTTACGTTTTCGTTAAAAGCACCGATCTTCCAAATTCCTGCAGAGATTACCCTTCAAATAGGAACAGAAAATTACCTACCAAGGGACCGATAAAAAGAAAATAACACTAAGAAGCAGAACAACAATCAACTTAGCAGAATTCATTGATATCACCAATTTTCGCGATTTCCAGACAGATTACAATCCACATGGTAAAAACCCACAACTACCTCTTTTAGCAATAATCATGCGATTGATCAAATTCTCAGATATCTGGCGACATTAATCTCATATTCTCTTCTTCCTCCAAGACCCGACAGCTCAGTTTATTTTGATGAATCTGACTGCGTCAAAGTGATGCATTCTTCTCGGAGAACTCTCCTCGCAAGATCACACCCGTCTTGCCATGTTATGATAACAGCTGTTTCGCTGAAGGAGAACGGTCGTTCTAGACAGTGAGACACAACCGGTATCTTTGGTAGTAAGTTGCGAAGATGCTTTCAGGCTTAAGGCATTCCCTTAAGTTAGCAGTTATTGGAGTATATACCTTAATACCATGGCAACTGAAACAATTTGTTATTTTGTCTTTTGCATTAAGACGCAAGAAGACTATATACACAAAATGAACAAGGTATAGGCGAATGCCGTATTCACCCTACCATCTGTTTGGACGAGATGTGACTTTTAGAAATAGGCAAAAACTCGTGAGTGAGTGATCGAGTGAGCATCCATTTAAAGAGATAAGCCCGCTTTTCTTCGTCATTTTTCTTTTTCGGCAAAAAGGTTTATTTCCGAGCCGAAAGGTCATTAACTGCTCTTTCGCTCCATCTCAATCTCTCCTCGATCATGTTAATGGCCGGCAAAGTGCCGGTCTCTTTACACCGTATTGTCGCAGGTGCTGTTTACCTGGTGATCAAGGCGATAGCTGCATTCCCACACCTATAGACCAGAGTTAGACGACAATTAAACACCGTTTCTGTACAATAAAAAAACAAAATGCGAGCGAACGGCTACCGTGTAAACGATTACGATCTCAACTTAGATCTCAAACAATTAATAGATTTGAGTGCTATTTGTGGGACTGTATAAAATGGCAGTAAAACTCAACTGCTGCGCATTGTGCGATTATCCGGACAAATTTTGATGAACCTTCGCCTAATCTTCGAACAAGATTGCACTTCGCCGGCTTGAGATTCAATCAGTGCATGTATACCATCCAGAGAGATAAATCAGGCTAAGTAGGTGTTTTGTACATGTTATTGCTGTTGTTCATGGAAGGATGGATAATGCGTTGAAGGGGTGAAATGAGACGAGATGCAGAAAGTGTGAAATATTTCCTCTACGATTCGAAGTCTAACAGAGCTTTCGATACTAAAATTCAATGTTATCTTTATTGTCGTCGTAATTGCAAACGGAGATGTTTGCATTACATTCGCCAGATTCTTCAGAAAAGGAGTTGAGCGAGTGACAAACTTGCACGTGGATGCGTTGCTGTGTGTGATATGTCGTATAGCGTTTACTGTTAGTCCCATCAGAAGTACATTATTTCCTACAACATCAACTCCAAATAGAAAAAAAAAAAACTGTTTGTGAAGTCATATAAAGAGACTGTTACTTGGTGATCCCAAGTAATCTTCAGATCACTTCCGCTATAGTTGTTTGTTGATTATTATCTTGAATAATCAAGATATTCACAATTATAAAGGAGGTAGATCTACTAAGAAGTACTGTTCGACCTTTGAACATTTACACTGCCTTAAGTGCTTGAATAACACCTTAAATGTTTCACGGTAAGCAAACTCTTTCAAATGAGATTTGAGATAATGGGAGAGTTTATTGGCTGAAACGAATGCTAAGAGCCCCCTCATCCATCAAGCATGAGATCATGTTAGCTCTGGCTGCTTAAAGTGTGAACCGTTCTGAAATGTTACAAGGAATTTTCGGTTCTTATCTGTACAAGTGCTCTTGGAGGAAATCTTGCTCAAACTTTCAATTTCCTTGCTCCCACTTTCCTGCTGAAAAACTGCACGCACGAATGCGAGTATGTGTGTGTGTGTTTTCTGTATGTGTGTGTTTGTACCAGTGTATGTCTGAAGTGCCATAAACACTGCAACAGTATCACGTTACTTCTTGTTTCTCACATGGGAAAAAAGGGAATATAAATAGAAATGGGTTCTTCCTGATTGTGACGTTTCCTCCATTCTTACAAATGCCATCTCCAAGCGATCTGGCCCGATGATCAGATAACATTCTACCCTTCCACAGAATCATTTAAAGTTATAAAAAAAAATCCACACCATGTCCAAGTAGAAATTGATGAATTAGTCACATCATACGATCAGTAAACGGCATATTGAGAATTTCTTTTAAATGCTACAAGATATTGACACCATACGGAAGTTTTGACCGCTACGTTTCTAATCAACAGCGGAGCAGTGGCATCAGTCACAAGCAAAATTTAAGTTCAGATAAGATCAGGCGATCATATATACAATACCCGCCTCACAACTCTCTCATTAATACAGACTAAAAGAATACAAAGTAAAACAACAAATGCCATTTGATATAATTTGCGTAACTACATTAGATTTGATGATATCATGTTGGCAATATGTGAAACATAATAATTCTATAATTTTTTTTTTGGTAATTTCCTGTCCGGATTTAAGAAATATCAACCATCTTGTTCCTTTGAATCAAATCGATTTAAGTCTGAAGCAGATTTGCACTTTTTATATAGCATATTGTTACAAACTCTACCATCTCTTTGCTTTCAATTTTGAAGTCACAATTTCTCTTGCTGTAGACTCAAATCGATAGAAATAACTGAAAAGAGCGAATTAATCTTGTTGGGGATAGCAGGAGGTTTAGAGGCTGATATGAAAGACTCAAATTCGCTTTTCATAATCATTCACATACATCTCCACTCCTAACTCCCGCATTCCCAAATTTAAAAAACACAACATATTAAGTAAGCGGGAAACAAATGTTTCACTTGAATCCATTGTCTCGGAGTTAAAGGACAAGTCCGCCTTCATACATGTTGATTGAGTGAATGCAGCAATCATAAGTAAAATACATCAGTGAAAGTTTGGGCAAAATCTGACAATCCGTTCAAAAGTTATGGTTTTTTTAAGTGTCTGGACAGTCACTGCTGGATGAGAAGACTACTACAGTTATGATGTCACATGCGTAGAACGATATAATGAAAATATAATGAGAATTTCACAAAATTCCATTAAAAAAACAAAAACAAACCAACACTTTCCCTTGACTTGTCACTGACGTATGTTATGGGCAATATTATTCCCCTGCCTTCTGAAAGAGGCAAGTCAAGTATTCTTTGATATGCGAGAAAAGTGAAAAACATGCTGAATTTTTTTTCTTTTCTTCATATCGTTGCACACATGTGACATCACAAACTGTAGTAGTCTTCTCATCCAGTGACTGAGCAGAAACTTACAAAAATCCTAACTTGTGAATGGATTGTCCGATTTTCTTAAAAATCTCACTGATGTCACCAATATTGCTGTATTTAAGCCATTCACATGTCTATGAAGGTGGACTTGTCCTTTAATGGTTTGCCCTACCAATCTACTTAATGGATGGCATTCCGTTTTCACTACAGCACAACATGATATATGCACCTTGAGTCACGAGAAGCGTCGCGGAACATAGCGACGTACTCAGAAATGTTATTCATGCCTTCACGTAACTTAATTAGGCGTACTCTTCGCATCATTATCAATAATTGTCATCCATTAGTCAGTCAAGATTGAATCAAATTATCACGCTAATTGACTGGTTCTCCAGGGGGATAGAACTGCGGCAGGGGTATAGAGGGGCAGAAGAAAAATATCAAACCGCTAAATTAACCCTTTCTGTGTAAATGAGCCAAATGTGCACAAATTTCACACACACACACTCACACACACACACACACACACACACACACACACACACACACACACACACACACAGAGGATAATAATCTGGCATGCAAAGGGTTAAAAGAGTAGGGCATGCAAAGACACTTGTTCTAAACATTACATGCACCCTGTAAGAGCGTGGGGGAAACCGAACTTATTCCGGCATCCTAACATCGATGTCTCGCGGATTGCGAGATTGTATAGCTTTGTAATAAAACATCGGAGATGGAAGATGGACAGAAAGATCAAAGAAAGCGAATGGGGAAAGGATAGATCGATGGAGCTGGGAGATATTGAAGAGAGACAGAGAGACAGGGATTTATTTTTACCCCTTCGTGGGCGAATGTTTAGCTGACCTACGTAGTTTTTTGGTGTCAAGGGAAGAAGTCATACCTGGAGGAGAAAGTGTTTTCTGGCGGGCTGCGTCGGCGATGACAGCTCATACTTGACCTTAAGGCGTGTCCGAGGAAGTGGCGTTCGACCAGCATCACACGCCACTTCTTGGCTGCCACTGTGAACATGTCCCTGCCAACTAAAACACCTCCACACATGCTCTTTCTTTCTCCTTGAAGTGTCTATACAGTTGTTTTCGTTTTCCAGGAGACTCTATCCCATGTTAAGTTCCCAGTTTCAGAGCAGATTGATGTGCATTCTTTGTTGTATTTGATATGATAGGGAAACCTGTTTAATGTCGACGTTGCCGAACAAACATGATTTTATTGCAACAATAACATAACGTGTGTCTACGTACTGATCCATTGAAATCTTATAGCAATGATTCCAGTCAGAGATCGGTGCATATTATACAAATAGACAAAATATGCTTCGTTACAACGGACTGTTATTCACTCAGAGTAATAAAAAAAAAAGTATGTGGTTGAATGTCTTGCCTTGATGCACTGCAGGCTTCAAATTATGTCTTCTAAGAAGAGAATCTCGCCTAACTGCGTAATTTCGTCTCGCCGATAAATCAAAATTATGTGCTTTGTGAAAGAATTGTTTCTGATGTATACCTCGTCGAGAACATTAATGTAGAGGCTGTCCGGAAGCAGCACTATTAAACTGTCGATCTGCTGCTGAGAAATGTTACACCTGTTTTCAGCGAAGTTCTGATACACTCATCACGTTCATACGAGACGAATCAAAAGCAAATAAGAAAATAAATCAAAGAGCAAATTACGATCCCGGCCCCTAAAATACTACATAATCAGACTCTGCATTTTGGCGCACAGACATGACAAATGGAGAAAGATTTATCAAAATTTCCAATGAAATTTCATCATAATATATTGATGATTCGTTATGATGTCATGGAAGTGAGTCGTGATATCTAGGGTGATCAAAAGACAGGGTAAGTACTCTTCAAATTTTCAAAGAGACTTTGCTGAACACACGGAAAGGATTGTGTTAGGACTGATCATCGGCATATCACCTATAATCCCTATAATTTGGTATCATTATTTCCATCTTATCAAAGTGGCAGTGTTCAGCTCTTGTCACTGATATTTAGTAGTTTAGCGTCCAACAACAGAAGGACTCTGACGTAATCGCCAAGGTCGCAACTTGACCATTCTTTGATACTTAAACACCACCTGGAATCACACAGTCGCCAAATTTCATTGAAATGTTTTCTTAAGTTTTCGGCGTAAAGTTCGCCGTAGTTATGGTAAACGTAAAAAGCAATTTTCCTCCCTACCTGTTCATATATTGTTGTCGTTGTCGTTTAAAAAAGAAAGTTTTATCAAAATCAATTCACACCGTCTGTGTAGGAGGGGGAATGGTTCTTTGTAATGGCTGTCGAGTGGGCTTAAGAAGAAAAAAAGAAGAAATACATCGTAGTTTTCGGTTAACGTCACATCATGGTCGTGCGTAATCTTTATGTTCAAACATTGACCTGATGATGACAGTTAGTACGAAGAGATTCTTTATGTTTGAAAACTCCAATTAGACGCCGATTAAAGAGATATACTAGTCGAATACCTAGCAGGGCTTCCATCTGCATGATCTGTAAATTGCTATGTCTCTAGCTCAACAACTAGTATCGAGACTTCATCACATAAACCTGAGCATGGTCTCACGTCTTTAGTTTCGGTGGTTCAAAACAGAATTGGTTGGATGCATCTTGGACGATCGTCACGACTTCATGAACCAGTCTTCAAATGCCGGCCGACTGTTACTGCTGATCACTGCTGATATTCATGTTACAGAGACTGAAAAAAGAGAGAGCTAGAAGAAAAGAGATCTGATAAAGAGGGAAAGGGAGAGATAACATGTGAGGGTGTGCCTGGATTGTGGATGTGCGTGTATGAGTGAGACGGATCGTGATGATCATGACGATAAAAGAATTCTTCGCTGCCATTCGGGATCTTGTTACCGGCTATAAGAATCGTTGAAATATCTACCTCCACCATCACAATCTTATTGTTAAAGTAAATTATTTTCTCAAGCTATGTTAGCAATCCGAGTGACGACAAAGATATTTCAGAGTCATCCGTGTATTTTTTTCTCTACCCCCCCCCCCCTCTCTCTCTCTCTCTCTCTCTCTCTCTCTGCTGTATGGAGCTGATGCAGGGAAGATTGTCCACCCACCCCTTCTGGAGAAGGGTTCAAGGTAGTCATCTGCACAGCCGTAGAGTTGATTCGTCGGAGATTACTCCCTAGAATTCACTGGCATGGAGACATTCGATCTTTGATGACACATTGACGACGCTGGCGATCATCACTGCCACTGCCTTCCTCATCCACAAGGTTGTGCATGTGATGCGTACAGCTGGAATGTCGACAAAAGTGCCACATCTGTCGCATGTACCGCACAAGTCGTACGTTCAAGGCTGTACATTCCCCCTCTCTCTCTCTGGTATATGCCAACTGTCTCCGATACTTTACCTTTAAATGGCATTGGGTTTGTAAATGGTACATGTCAAATATTCAGTTTTATTTTCTTTTTACAATTACAATTCGAATATACATTAAATTTCTTCTCATACTATTGTTTGTTTGTTTTTCTGTCTACTTACAGAAAAATTCAACCGTTTTGAGAGACAGCGTTTTAACGAGTTTCGGTCTACCAAAGAAATAGCTCCACCCGCGATTGAGAGCAAAGCTAAAAAGATTTCTGACGTTACCACCATTCAAACGTCAGTAAGTTGTCGAATGTGTCATCTTTGTGCGATTCCGATTTATTTTCCTGCAACCAAGGAATCAACTTCCTTTGTTCTTAACACACTCGATCTGAACACTGAAAAGATGTTGAAAACATTAAAGAAAGTAATAAGGAGTGTGGAAAGAGATTGACAATTTGCGGAATATTCTGCAACCTTTCGATCTTTCGGAGTCCTGGCTCAGTACAAAAGTTGAATGACATCCTTGGCAACTTTTTTTTTTTCATTAAGTTTTTTTTTTTTTTGTTGTTGTTGTTGGGTTTTTTTTTTCTGAAGAGACGATTTCTACCAATGATAGCCCGTCATGTTCATACCAGAGCACATCCACCACCTGCGACAGATACATCAGCCTCCTTCACCTCATTACTGTAATAATTCTTGTATCAATGAGACAACCTGCTCAATTACGCAGTCACATCTTGAAGCGGAGGTCCCAGGCTCAGTGATCCTTGAATGTGGCTGACAGTTATATACCCATACTTCACGTTCCCTTGTCTTTTGTTTTCTTCTTTGAAAAGCAGTCACCTCTTTTCCTCATTACCTCGATTTCTAAACTAATTACGCAGGCGTCACACCATTCCGAAATTGAACAAAGATGGACAACGCAATAAAGAAAATGTTGAAATTTGACTCTGATCGTCTGAACATCGGGCCATTCATGAAGACACCTTAAAGGGAAATCTGGTCCAAATATAAGTGAATCTGATAAGAAGGAGTCAAATAATCTGAGTTCAACGGTAAAATTTTGATCAAAATCGGGTGAAAAATAAGGAAGTTATGACATTTTCAAGTTTCGCTAATTTTTCAGGAAACAGTTCTTGAACGAATACGAATATGCAAATGGCATTCAATCAAATTTTTACCGTTGAACTCGTAAGATTTTACTATTTTTTTAATCTGACTGACTTACATTTGAACTGGATTTCCCCCTTTAAGATACTGTATAAACTCCGGGGGTTTCTCAGCAGCTTCGTGAGCGGTGGCAAAATCTTCGTGAGCCCTCGTGTTTCCTTTTTGTGTCCTTCGGGTAAATTTCTTAAATACATATATTCACATCTTCGTGTCGCCTTCGTGCGCGGTTCGGATGCCATTGTGTGACCTGTAGGCATCGTACTTGCTATTGATTGGCTTTTAATCAAGTGTTAGGCCAACTTCGCGCGGAATTGAAAATTCCATATTCGTTTGCCCACCCTGTCTCAATTTCTGGACGATGTGATGCCATTAGGACCTTCATCAGACGACTGGCTTGGACAAAAAAAATACAGCTGTATGGAGCGTGTCAATGAAAACTGAAGCAGACGTTATCAAGGTAACATTTGTTGGGTTACATAACTGTAAAGGGGGAAAAACATGAGCACATGCACAGACATGTGAATGTGCTGACAAACATTTCATTTCCATTTTACTGCATGCAACGGGAGCATGTCAGATAGGAGGGAAAGTGCAAGAGGAAGATCGGAATGAAAGGTTTTGGGAACATCATTTTATGCTTGAAACTATCCTGTCATTCACTCCAGGAGAAATTTCTGTGTGCATAGATTGTACACAAAAAAGATGATGATGATGATAATAATGATGATACTAATACTAATGCTTCTTCTTCTACTACTACTACTGCTACTAGGCCTACTTCTAATGATGATGATAATGATAGTAGTAGTAGTAGTAGTAGTAGTAGTAGTAGTAGTAGTAACAATAATAATAATAATAATAATAATAATAATAATATTAATAATGATAATAATAATAATATCAATAATAATAATCATTATAATGATGATAATCATCATCATCATCATCATCATCATCATCTAGTTATATATATGCAAACTAAAACACTTTAAAACTGAAATTGACTGAAAAAAAATTAATTGAAACTTATATACTGAGTAAGATTTATAAGGGAAGGAGACATGAAGAACAGGCGAGTAGAAAGATCCCGGATGCTGCGAGGTGGTTCCGGGCAAAGCGTCACCTGTTATCACCTTTAGGGGTAGCACCCTAAATATCCAAGTTCAACCTGAGCGTGTTCGTTCGGATGGTTAGTGACCTGTAAGGTGTGCTATGAACAGATTCATTGACAAGACCATGTCGATCACCTTTCTTGATTGCCGTGACTCCGCCCCTCCCACCTCCCCCGCTATCTTCTGACTTTTTTTTTATTAGAGACTTTTATTTCATCCATCCGAGCAAGAGAAGTGAGGGGTCATTGCATCAGTTTTGAGGATGTGCGCTGTCTCAAGGCGAGATATTCTACACGGATTGAGGGCTGGGTGTAGACAGCGCGAATGACGTTCCTGCATGTAGAAAGCATAACTATAAACAGATGCACAGTCGAACACATACATACACTATATCATTGCAATATGCACCATGATCTGAGAGAAGAAAAGAGTAGACAAACTAGATATAAGGACAGACATACAGCTAGACAGACAAACAAACACATAGACAGACCGACCAATGCCAATTACAAAACTTAAGCAAAATTTAGCCTTCTTAGTCAATCTTACACGTAAATGATACGTATCCTAGCGCCAATGAGATATATCTCAATAGAGATGATGATTATTCTTTGCGTATGCTCACTACATACGATATTTACCATGAAGGCTTTCCAGCCGTTTTTATGAATTACACAATGATATCTATTTTGTATTCGGGAACTCCAAACAATTACTAGGAGAGGCTTTTTTTTCACACCTGGGTGTCATTACTAATGTGTCCCGGAGGATCAAAATTTAGCAAGGCTTGCAGCTCATGTTACGAGACATCGTTAGTGAAAGCAAGCACACAAGATCATTACTATTCCCACACTATTGCATCTGCAGATGCTATATTGCTAGTTACAAAATTTGCCGTCAAACCGCTATTTCCCATGACTTTATACAGTTACGAAGCAAAAAGAAAAAAACAGATTGATTTTGTGCTATGTTATCCAGACATCACCAGAAAACATTCAGGCGATAACACGATCACTCACATAGGATCGTCGCATTTAGAGTAAAATCGAGTTTGACGCACATCGCCACACAGCGGATAATTGAGAACTTATTCGCAGAATATCGCTTCCTCAGACCATACGTGAGAAAATAGCTGCTGCTTTTACCTCGTGTTCCTTGAAAATGTCGTTTTGATTAAGACTTCTAAACGAGATTGAGAGATAGCCGGAAAACGGAGTGATTTGTGGTTATGCCAAATGAGTGACTGCCGCTGAAAGTATTCATCATTCATTTAGCTCGTCTCGTATCTTGGGTGCTTGATATTCCAGTTACAAAGAAAAAAAAATGATATGTCATTGCGCGTCGCAGGCAGATCGAATACTGTCGCGTCAAAATCGTGAAAGCAGTACTGAGCTTCAACAATCTGGAAACTTACCTCCTGTCTTAAAATTGATGGGAATTATATAGATATTAGATTTATGATATCAAAAAGAATGCAGAATATGTTTTTAGCAGGTTGAATATAAACGCAAATATGTAATTCATTTTCCTGTAATTACCAAGACGTCGAACAGCGCAGATGTTTGGGTCCTATAATCGGGCCTTGGTCCCAAATTCGCGCTGCTGCGGTGTAAGCTACAAGTGGCCTCGCAAAAGAAACATTACCACAAAATGACTAGTCAGGCATTCCAGGCAAATGAGCAGAAAAATCTAATTACTGGTAGTAAAGACTGCAAAGACTACCCACGTGGAGGAGTGTAAGTTCGTAAAAGAATAAAACGGAATTACACAACTTGATTTTTTTTTGCAATATTTTTTTTTTTCAGTTTCAGTTTGTTTGGTTTTTTTCCACTTGTACGAATGAAATCATCATGACAAATCAACGTTCTCAACAGCATAAAAGAGTGCTTAACGAGTACTTGAAGAAAAGAATACACTTTTGTGTGTACAAGAACATAATATTTTTTGCGGTTCAGGTTACAGAGACGGTCGTCAATAAGCAGTTTGACCGGGATATAACGGCCTCAAGAAACAAGAAAACTGACATCAAACGTGATAACAATAATATGAGAAATATGCTGACGTTAATGTGATGCACTTGAATGGCTCTGGCTCCTTCAACTAGGCTAATGCATGCTCCATTAATGCTTAACTTTTTTTTTCAGCAATGATGTAAATTATGTGCCTACCGAAGGAGCAAGTAGTAAGTGAAATACAAAATGAAGATGCTTGCATAGGTGCTCGTGACTCGCCGATTAGATTAAAAAAAAGGACAAAGATTGAAGAAAGGGGAAAATGACGGCAACATATTACTATCTAGGTCAAGCCTCTTAAAGTCACATGTATTACAAAGGACTGTCGAGTTGATCTAGGGATCAACCTTACGATCAACTTGGAGAGATTTCTAGAAATTTTTAGTTTTCTCAGATTTCTAGATTACTGAAAACAGAGAAGTCAGCCGAAGCCCGGATAATTATGAAAGCTGTGCTTTGAGGAAAGACTTTGATATCATTTAAGATGGCAAGGTATACTTTCACTTTACACGGGTGCATTTCTTTATTGACTTCATTCCATGACAACGTTCTTGGTGCCAGTCTTCACGCCCCAAAGTCTCATCCCATTTTAGGTTATGACGATACAGGACGATGCTCAGTGACGTGCAGGACAACATTCATCAAGGACACTTTTCTTCCTTGCGTCGTCTTTCCAGTGCTATATTACAGCCGTTTTCATGGATATATTCAGGCTGGGTATGTACTCCACCCAAATTTTGCTGTCGAGCCGCAGACCTCTAACCAGTATTACTGATGACGTTAATAAACGGTGATCGAGGAGAGACAAAAATCAAAAGGTCTGAAGACAAGTTATCGGGCAGACCATGCTACACCCTCGCCGATAGCGAGATAATGGTGCACTTTGTTCGATAGTCCTTTTCTCGCTCTTTTCTATTCGTTCTTTAGTCTTCTTTTAAAACAAACGATTTGATCGCTTTACTCACAAACTTGTTTTCCACAATGCCGTAGAGTATATCTCAATACTTCCACCGCTCTTCAGGCTTCCCTATGCAGACTTCATATTCCCAATTCCCAACGTTTTAATAAACCTTCCTGGTCTTATCTATCGCTTTGTTCACGGCCTTTAAAGGGATGGTACAGTATTGGTGGAGATGAGAATTGGACTTCTAACTTTTTGAGAGATATAAAGAAAACACTTATGATATAGTACAGAGCATACCATTTTAAGAGGAATTCAAAGTTTATTTGATGTAAATCGGGTTTGGAATCACTGAAACATTCATTTAAACCAATTTTCATCAAATAAACGTTGAATTCCTCATAGAATCACATGCTCTTTCGTATTTCATAAGAGGTTTCTCATTATCTCACCAAAAAATGTTAGAAACCTGAAATTAGGTCTCAACCAGCTATACAATCCCTTCAACACATCCCCCGATTCTACCTGTTCTAATACCTTTCACTCATTTCTCACCCGCCCGACCTACGTTTCTCCCTCTGCGCCGAGGTCGGAAATGCCTATTTCCCGCGAGCCTGCACAGGTAAACGCTTGGCGGCAAACAAACCTTGGAAGCTGTGGAAATTGAGCCGTAAGCCGCTTTGCTCAATGCCTAATTACCTCTCACTACAAGAAACCTTCAGCTCCTATGCTTCGAGTCCACCAACGATTGATCCAAGTCGAATCAATTCTGTAGGCGCGTTGATGACACTCATCACAATTTCAACTCAATGGCTGAATACGTGAAAGAGTGGCACCCCCGCCAGATCGGCAAATTGAACTCTCCTTCGCCTCTGTAATGATTTGACTGAAATTAGTTGATTTTCGTTTGTGTGTGTGTGTGTGTGTGTGTGTGTGTGTGTGTGTGTGTGTGTGTGTTTGTGTGTGTGTGTGTGTGTGTGTGTGTGTGTGTGTGTGTGTGTGTGTGTGTGTGTGTGAGTGAGTCTAATTAGAACAACACAATGGATGCGACAGAATTCACTTCATTTTAACCCCGGTATCTGTTTCACGAATGCCATGCTGATACCTTATTCAAACCATCTCAGCGTGTCGAAGTGATTATCAGATGAGAAAGAAGCATTTGGCTTCGATTGATTTAGGGTCTCCCAACATCATTCACTCTGAGTTCAATTAATAAAGAAGAATAATAAATGTCATTAATATCTTCTCGTCACCCATCTCTCAAAGTTCTTCCCAACGTTTATTTTATGAATAAGCACAGATACCTTCTCTAAGTTCTCGTGTTGCCTGAAATTAAAAAAAAAACACTTTTATCACTCACGACAATTTTTGTTTCTGTTATTGTGATGTTGGGGGTTGCAGTTTGGTCGTGTTTTTTGTCTTTCTTTTTTGGTAGCTAATGTGTTGTGGTTAATTTCACTATTCCATTTGAACATGATGTGGAATCGTACTTTAATGAGTCTCACCAGATTTATAGGTAAATTAAGGTGTACGTTATAGCCACAAATTGAACCAAAAACAAAAAAGACAATGAAAGAGCTATGCCTCTTTTGCTGGACGTTGTGGAGCATAAATTGATAATTACGGTGAATGTATCAATTACATTTACACAGATGATCCACAATTCTTTTACAAAACTCGAGTCTTGAGCTTGCAGTTTCATTTTGAAACCTACAAAAAAAATCACATAACCAGTTCTTCTGCATTTACACCAGAGACAAGATGCCTATAACGTGTAATTATATAGCTTTCAAAATACATACATGACTTCTTTCAGACCTTCGCTGGTGACTCTTCGGAATTCGTGTTCTTTCATACTGCACTCTGTCTTAATTGAACATTGTGTGCAGAGACATTACACTAGGAACGACAACGATAAGGAAGCTTAAAGGCATTATTTACCATTTGGAGATGAAACAAAACCCAGCTTTAGCGCTACAACATAGTTCTAAAATGAGTTAGGGATAGAAACAACCAATGTAAAAAGTTTAATTAGTATGATTAGTGTTAGGTATTGTTGAATATACAAACTATGGGCAATAGTTATAATAAAACTGTTTCCAGACTAAACCGTCTATAGTTATGGTTTGTTGAGAAAATAGTGATATCTACTTGCATTTTAGGCTTTATTGCGATTTTTTTACATGGTAGGATGTTTTGTGATACAACTGATCTACACTACTATTAGCATCAAATGTGATATCTCGAACATTTTTTTAAAACTCACTGCTCCTAATGGTAAACAATACCTTTAAAAATGCCACCTAGAAGACGAGATCTCGACTTCCCTGGTCTAAAACAAAAAAAAACAAACAAACAAAAAACCGAGAAGACGAGATGTACTGAGTGACCTCGTCCTTTCGACTTCTCGGACACGAAAAGTCTAGAAGACTCATCTCTCCTTCTCGCCCTCACCAGGAAAGGCGCTCGAAAAGGCGCTCGAGAACGGCGAGGAACTCTCGTCTTTTCGTTGGCATGTCTAAACTTCCGTATTTCAGCTTCAAGAGTCGGGATATAATCAGAGTGATTATAGTGACGAGACAGCGGATGATGATACAGATTTATTGAAAATGAGGTAGGTCTGTCTCCTACAGAGGTAGATTAAAGGTCGATGTTCGTTATTCCGAAGGTTCATTAAACCTTGATATAAATAAGATCTGTTATTCGAGACATTTGTTGCGTTATACTGAAGGTTCGTTATTCCGGGGTTTGTTACTATAAATAGAAAATTAACGAATCCTCGGAATAACGAACCTTCGGAATAACGATCGAAACTGATTTTATTTTTGGAATAAGGAACCTTTGAAACAACGAACCTTCGAAATAACGAATTGCATTAAACCAGATCAACTCACCTCGGGTAGCTCACTCTCAATGGCTGTTTACATGTGATGTTATGCAGCTGCCACATAAGGGAGAGAGAAATTTAGATAAAGTCTAGTAATGTACATAGATAATGAGAAGCACAGAGTGTTCCACCGCAATGACACATGAGCAGACGCTTTACTTGTGTACATGTACATAGCAGCAAAGTTTGGAATATGCTATTTAAAAAAGGAATCTTGTTTTTCAGCAATGTCAACAACCCAATACGGTTCCGGAACACGAATAATTGTGACGTCACAATGAGTATCATCTGTTCTGATAAATGTGCAATGTCCGATATTTCGTATCTTCTGGAATGACATAATTTTTGTCATGATATTGACCATACATTGATGTTAATGCATTCTCATGGAGACAATATTGATGGAGAATTAACATGTTTTGATTTTTTTAGGTACATATCAATTAAAGACGACTTCTTCGCTAGTGACGTCTAGGTCAAATGGCTTAAATGGCTTCTCTTAAGCTCCTTGACGTCTTATTAGATGATCTTCGCTCTTATGAAGCAAAACTCCCTTGATGTATGCCCGACTTCAGTCTAACTTTGCTAAATTTGCCTCGATTTCATTAAAATTTCTTTAAAAGCAACCAGTCCAAAAACATCACCACCACTATAACAACAATAAGTTTGCAGTTAATTTTTTCCGCATAAAATTGTCCCCAAGGTGGGAACATGCACACACGGCACTTTTTTCCCCTTTAAACTCTGGAAATTTGCAATCCAGTTGAAAGTGGAAGAATCAATTTCTTGTTCGCATTTGTCCCACCTTACAACCGATTATTAAATTACTTTGACATCTTCATGCGCTGTCCAACTGAACTGGAACCTCGAAAACGGTAGGGTAGCTATATAGATGAATATCTTATCGGAAGTAGGCCAAGTTTCATCTGGTCAGGAGATGTCATTAAAGTGCCCGACTTAATAGCTTTTACATCCAACCAAGAGAAAGGAGGGCGTACTTGCCTTATGATACAAGACACAAGAGTAGAGCAAATGCATTATTCTACTGCGACAAAAATGGTCTCTTGTCCACCCCGATGGAGATGTTACAAATAATTTCATTACGACTTGCCGAATAGTTTACAGTGAAGGTGAGGTCTCCTTTAACAGATAAAGTCAAACCGTTAAGCCTGTAGGCCAAGATGTCATCTGGAGGGGATAACGCGTTTGGTTCATCCACGTGAGCGAATCGATGGTGATTCCAGCTAGACGAGATGTCGTTACGGGGAGCAACTGTCGCGGACACATGTAGACAATGCGCGCTAAAAATACTAGGCGTGGCAGGTGCCGCTGACAGGTTTTCTCCTCCTCCAGCCGAGGCGCCAGAAGCAACCAGCCATTCATGAACATCCCCTAAAATAGTCCATCACTCTAAACGCATCAACTGAAGAGACATGAAGGAGGAGGAGGAGCAAGATGTTGTCTGTCTGTCTGTCTGTCTGTCTTTTACGTCCTTGTTGTATTCTTCATCCCATCTCTAGTCGATGTCCCATCTCATGATCTCTCAATATCTTCTCAACTGATACCCCCAACGAGGTGAATGAACTTAACTTGGAATGGCTAAACGAAACATAAACAAAACAAAAGTACCATGGAACTCAAGCCTGTAGAGGAATATGACATGCTAAAATGCACAAGTACTTTATTTTCGAATAAACGTTCAAAAGGATCTTTTGATCATGAACTAATGTAGGTTAGTCCATAAACCCTCCGGGTAGAGCTTACCAAGTTTGGTCAGGTACCGGGGCAGGATCCGACGATTTCAAATGTTGCAAAAAAATAAAAGGGTCGACAAGAGTGCCCTCAACCTTGCTTTAGTCAAAACGAAAGTCCTCTGGCATATAATTTTCTGTTGTTTTTCAGGAAACTCTCTTCGAACAGCTATCTCTGGAAAATGACATAAGCATTTTAATGATTACGATGCTGTGTGCACACACTACGATAATTGTATCTATAAGGCTTAGTAAATCTATATGATATGATATGAAATGATATGATATGATATATGATATGATATGATATGATATGATATGATATGATATGATATGATATGATATGATATGATATGATATGATATGATATGATATGATATGATATGATATGAAATGATATGTTATGATATGATATGATATGATATGATATGATATGATATGATATGATATGAAATGATATGTTAGGGGGCTCATGAATAATATTCTAATAAACAGGAATCTACCTTTAAGCCTGGACAGTAATTGTCTCTTCGCGTGTTGAACTGTTCGACATCCGTGTCCACCGGCCTACATCATAAAAACCTTGACCGGGGAAGATCCCGTGGAGAAAGCACCCCGATTCGCCTCATCACTGCGTCTTCATCATGATACATGCAGTGGTTGAAATTACTTGCGACGTGGAACTATGGTTAAAGGACAATGGAAATTATCCTTGACAGGATAAGATTTCTTGTTTGTTTGTTGTTGTTGTTGTTTTCATTTCATTTGTTGGTTTCTGCAACTTTGTCTTAAAAATTTTACATTGAAAATTTACATACAAAACATGTTGAAACTAAGGATACATTTTTATTTCGTGATGCTTTTTATTATTACCGAATGTTTTGATGGGGCTGCAGCTAGGGGTTGACAGAAAAAGCAAAGCTTTAAAACATGACAACCCTGGGGAAATCTATAATCAAACGTGCGACTACTATATATATACGATAAGGATACCAACGGTGGACATGTTGTCATGAGTACGGACAAGATGGTGTGCGGAAGAAGTGGAGAATATGACTCGGAGCTCTCAAGAAACAAACAAAAACACACACACACACACACATCTCTGTATGTTTATGAATACCTGAGTGTGCGTGAAACAGTGTGCTGAATGAATACATTTTTTTTTTCTTGATTTCTTTCTGCTCGCAAGGTTCTGTGCACATGCAGTTTATCAAGTCTAAGCAAAATAATTATTATGTGAGATAATTAGTGGGGTCGTGTGTATCAATATCAGATGGATTGCTCAATCTGCATGACTGTGGTGGATGAAAAGTTGATTACTTCATGCATTTGTTACGTTGTTATGTGCTATTCACATTGCTGAAAAATTAAAGTGTGTGTGTGTGTGTGTGTGTGTGTGTGTGCGTGTGAGCGTGTGCATGTGTGTGTGAACGTTTAACTTTCGACTTCCTGCGATGTACGCACATAATCCTGCCTACTCATACTGAACTAACAGAGAACGACCCTCTTATGACGAGGTGAAAATAGTCTAGACAGTATGAGATTGATCATCCCGTTATCAACAGCCCCAGTTCCCTTGTACTCATCTTCTTCTTCCTTGCAAATGGTTTTCCGACTTTGAAAATGACATCCGTTCTTTAAATCTCTCAAACATCTCACTTTTACTCTCGCTTTGTTCCCTCTAGTTATTCTTCGCCTTTTTTCTCGCTCTAATTCTTTCTGAGTCTGTCTGTCTGTCTGTCTGTCTGTCTGTTTTTCTTGACATATTTCCTTCCTCATCCTTCTACGACATTCCTCCAGCTTTACTTTTTGCAGGAGGTTCCTGGAAGATGACCCATCACCCGGATACCACTTCTGTCACCACCGGCATCAACTGCTTCTCCTGCGAAGGGTTGACTGCACTCATGGTCAGCCGGGACTATCGGCATTCTCGAGGCATAACAGGTCAGTGGCAACTCGAGGAAGCGGTGACTTGTCGGCAACCATCCGAGCATGTCTAATTATGGACACATTTCAGTGAAGAGGAAGGCAAGATTTGCTCGAGTGCCACGGCGGCCGACATATTGTATATGCCATAAAGAAATTGTGTTTTGCTGCTGATCTTATTTCGCCGAAAATGTGATAATTATGATGACGTCTTGGAAGAGTCACAACGCTCAAGGAGTCCAAAGTTTACATGATGTCACTGTTTTTATCTTGGCTTAATTTGTCTTTTGCCATATGATATACTTCAATCGGATATCTCTAGCTATAAAAAAAAAAACAGCGAACAAAGAAAACAAGAGATAGACAGAGAGAGGGAGATCTATCAAATATCTGACCTGACATTTATTCATGTTTGCGCAAATTGGCCAAAAAAAGGGGTTATGGTCTCACAGCACTTATTTAAGGAAGTATCCATGAATTATAAAACTAAAAAAGGTGTTATGGTTACTACTCAAAACAAATGTCAGCTTTGTGATCGATTTTGAATTCTGTTACTATGCATGACTCTTAATATTAACCGAAGGGAAGACGACTTTATTTTGTTGATTTATCTGTTATTAAACTTCGTCTCAAATTGAGTCTCCGTAGCAACGCTGACATCTAAAAATAAAAAATACACTAGGCAAAAGAAAATTAATTCCTTGACTCACCTTTTCTTCCTATAACTTGGGTAGAAAATGTTTTGGCAGGATCTATCCACCCACCCACATATTCTCACGCCTCAACATTATGATTAAATGTCGAGGCCAACCCTTAAATGTGATCAAAACATAATCGATCAGACCATGGCGTTGCCCGATTTCAGGCTATCAATTGGAGGAACGTTACACGCATGATTGATGGTGATTCGAGATGCTTTATCTGTATGATTAAGTCTTTTCTTTGCAAAATAGACCATTCTTTCTCGACAAATCGGTATTCGGATTTCGTTGTTTTTGTTTCATCTTCACTAGCACAGCAAAATAGGCGCTATATGATATTAATCAATAATGATGGGGTTACGTGCAGTCTTAACAGACAGAAAGAACAAAGTACAAACACACAAATATGTATGAATCGCATCCTTGGACTCGGTCCACCGAGTGTGTGGCGCCGTGTGACGAAACCCACACAATATCAATTCAAAATGGCGTCCCCTGGAGCGTCAGATCCAAATACGCTGCGGCACACCTGGTTGGCCCGCCAGTGGGAAACCGATTACAAGGGCTCGCGGCCGATGCGCAACGCCGACTTTTGCTTATTGCTTGGATGTGACGACACGAGTGACCTTTCACGCCTGAGTAAGGGTCGTAGGAGGAGGGGAAAGTGAGTGTGGAGGGAGATGGGAGATGGGGAGAGGAGGGGAGGGTAAGGTTCATTAATGTCTTTTCATTGCGATGATGACAACGTGAAGACAAACGCCCTGATGATATGCTTGGAGTCAGAATACAGAGCCTGCAAAGGAAAGTAGTAGGCACTAGCTTGAACTACTTACCATGCTATTTGCAAATTGTTAAAGAGTTTTGAAGTTTCGCACAGACTCATATCTCCTTTTGGACCAGGTTAGCTCTCAATTAGCTCCCCACTGAAATGGGAGAACAGCATTCTCAAATATCTAAAAACATGCCATTACTAGGGAACTCAAGGAATGTACAACGCTGTCAGGTAACAGTGATGACACAAAATGCGGTTAATTTGTACCGTTGAATCTATCACTATGACCCATGGAATCATAACGTTCTTGCTACATAATCACTGCATCTGAACTTATGACGACGATGATGATGATGATAATAATAAGATTTTATACAAGTAGTAGTATAGTAGTAGCAGTAGTAGTAGTAGTAGTAGTGGTAGTGGTAGAGCGATATGATTTGATCTGATTTGATGATGATAATAAAAGTAAAGTCACTTCACGATGATGATCCAAAGACTCAAAGGTAGCAAAATTCCATCCAAAGCAAAGCAAGAAATTGATAACATTCAAAGAATGAAAGAAATTATAACACTTTTTTGCCTTCGGACAAATCTTAGAAAAATTCGAAAGATGAAATGTTTGGAATTGTTGGGAAAGTTCACTTCAAAGCAATGGACTTGTAAAGGACATACCTTGTAGACGCTGTACTCTTCTCTTAATCCAGTGCATGAAGATCGAAACAACCTTATCTTTTTTGAGCGATCATCTAAGATAAAATATATACTCCAGTAATGACAGAATTCTGTGAGCTAATAAGTCATTTCAGTGCCGTTACCCAAACGTCGAACTAATTTGTTATCTTTAAGATGAAACTTCCTCCATTTACAAATATGTTGTCTCAGCCCACGTGTTTAAGAGATCTGTAAAACATAGATTTTGAACCCCAAAAACAACAACACAAAAACAAAACCAGTCATTAACGCGTTAAGTGCAGATGATGCTAAAAGAGTAAGTTTTTGACAAGTGGAAACCTCTGCAAAAAAACTTAGAAAGAATAATCGATGTTGCTTTCAAAAGTCATAGCTTTGATTTCAAAATAGCTAGTTTGCCATAGAAATAGATCACACATCCAGCAGACCACTAATGAAGAAATCACTGGCGATCCAAAGCCAAAATAGCAAGGTCAAACGCATTCAGATGCAAGAGTTATGAGTAATTTTTTATTCCTCATTCTTCTTCTTCGCAGTCTCTTTAAGGACGGAGGCTTAATGGAATGTCCAGGAGTTCGTCGTGAAATGATTAATCGTGAAGCCTTTCGTTCTTCCGCCGTCTGGTCTAGATTTCATCGGCCTGAATACTACGAAAAGGAAAGATAGTGAAACTAATTGAGATGAAGCCGACTATGTATGACAAGTAACTTCCTTTTATCTCATATTTCAATCACTCTCGGAGTGTGAAGCCAATGATCATGATTAAAGGCACATTTGTTTTGTGGAATGACTCTCATTTCTTCGCACGAGTGTGAGTACGTGCATTCATTCTTACCTTGAATTTGATATTCAAACGATTGACGACTAGCTCTTAAATGATTGATAACTATAGCTCTTATTACCTAAGTTGGAAGTGGATTTTTTTTAAGTTTATCGACTTTGTTTATGTTCTTTCGCATTAAGGACGTATACAACATGGCCCTGTTTTATCAAACAAGAGTTATGATTTAAGTGATCTTGAAATCAATTATAGCTCTGACCCGCAATGTATAACTTTCGATTAACTATAAGTTTCCGTTTTACGAAGAGACTTATATTGATATAAACTTAAAATTGATCGCCGTGACTTATAAATGCTTATGAAGTTGTTATTGATTTATGGACTTATGATAGATTTGGGAGAGTTATTAATTGATTTTGGAGGACTTATCAATTATAAGTTTTGATAAAATCTACGAGTCTAAAAAAAAGTATGATAGGATAAAGTAATTTACAAATTGTTAGATTGACATAATAGTTGATGGAACTATATCAATAACCGTTTAGATTAAAGAAAACAATGCTTTTATATCATCATATCTACGGTTAATAAATGTGGCTACAAATAGTAACACCTGCTATACATTGACGAAAAGTAAGGAATAGAAATGTAGATCGTAACAAACTAATCTTACTGTTTGAGAAAAACAAAGAATGTAACTGTACAAAAAACTCAGTACACATATTCAAACACAATGTGTAAAAGATCATTTTCATATTTGATTACCCGAAACTGTTTCTCCTTTCCTTACCATTTCTCTCCAAAACGGCTCTAGATCGAGTGCATGTTGCATCCTGGAGCCGGAGAATTCATGATTCATCAAGTCATCAAGGATTAATGAATCATGACAGCATGTTCTGGCTTACAATTAATGGTCAGTTGAATACTGAAAGTGAGTCTTCCAGTCCGCAAATTAAAATGTAATGTTAATAAATAAAGAAAGAAATAGATAGATAGATGGATAGATAAATAGATAAATGAATAAATGAATAAATGAATAAATAAATGAATAGGTGAATGGATATAAACAGAAATATGTAAGTAAACAAAATTGATTCAAGAAAAAACATGAACAAATGAACTAAAAAATAGATAGATAGATGAACAAAAGGTAAAGAAATAGATAGATAGATAGATAGATAGATAGGTAAATATATAATGAATTGAAAAAGATAGATAAACAATGTTGATAAAAAAATATGATGACAATAAGATGATCCCATGCATTATTGTTAGAGAGTTTTGAAAGACAACTGAGATAGAATAAATCATTACGCCTTGATAGCCATTGACATTTTACCTAAAGCACAACTGGTCAAACCTCCAGAAGAGAGGCCGCGTATTGCGTATAAATCATGATTCACACCTTCAGAATACATTGTTTATCATCGTATGTCCTTAATAAAAAATCGTCTTTTCTCTGTTTACAGAGCAAAAGCGGATTTTTAGCTTTCTAACTCATTGTCTTCTTCTTTCTGTTTTTGCAAAATCAATTTTAAATCCATGTTTTTCATGTGTCACACCAACAGTGGTGAAACAGCATGTTAAACATCGTGATCGCCATTGACGTGAGAATGTCAAGGACATGCCTCATACTGAGCATACTCCTTCCGGAAGAATGGCTCACACATGACAGAAAATGTTTCTTTTTTATTTTTCTTTATTTTTACCGGGACGATACACGACAAAGGTGACAAACATGCCGTGACTCCCTCTCTCAGCCTCCCCCCCCCCCCCCCCCCCCGGCCATCGCATTGCAGCTGCAAATGAGATGTTTTTAAACACTTTGTCGAACATTATCTCGTTGAAAAGGGTCGGATGATCTTCCGAAAGTAATCGAAGTGTAAATATTTTGAATGCATTCCTGTCTTCTGTTCCCGTCACAGCAGAGCTCCAGCCTCCTAGTCACGGTATAAAATCATTGACACAACCTGCGAGTTCCGCTGGTGGTATCCCGGAAGTTTCAGACTGAGAACGGCTGAACATAGTACACCGGTGCAAGTAGGATCCTATATGGCAAGATAGATCGACTTGAACTATCCCCTCCCGAAACCTTTATTATCATATTGTCACAGCATCATCAATGTGGTAGTACACCGTCTGTATCCTGTGCATAATGCCGTTACTGCTGTTGTGATAATCATAATAATCACGCCACTATACCTACAATTCATAGTCATAAATTATATACTCACAAATGTATAGCTTATTATCGTTACAAGTGTGATATGAGTAATTATGGACAATGATGGTGCAGCAGCTCCGTGCTAAAATTACGAAAGAAACGGACAAGCAAAAACGCGTATTTCGTTGCGTAGAAGGCGCGAAGGTTTACGGGACCATGGAACTGCCCAGACTGGGCCCTGTGAAACTGTTAGGCCTAACGCTCTACTAAAAGGGACAAAGATGGCAAATGTTTTGGGCTAGATCGGTTGAAAATTTATTCTGAGTTGATGATAGGGTTTTTCTAAGCTTGAATTGTCCTGATGAGCCGGTGGCAGAAGATAGCGTCCCTGGGCCTCGCTGACATAGGGGGCCTACCAGGTCAGCGAGAAAGATAGATCCTTTGGGGTGTTAGTAACGGGGCAAACTATAGGGAGAAACTGTCACTCCGTGAACTTTTTTGAGCCTGTCACTGGCTGAACAGAGTAAATTTGTCTACGTTGACTTCACCTCAAACTTGACCTTATGTCGAGGTCACGAGGCACGCTTACACGACCAGGCGCTCGTGGTTGTCCGCGTGATTTGATATGCAGGGAATATGATCCCTGTCCCGCTGTTCCCGTAGGGACCATAGTCTTCTTTCTCATTCGTAGTTTTAAACTTTTACTCCGGAAAACGAATCAAAATGCCACCTTGGAATTTCTACTTTGAAAATGCACTGTGTGAGAAGTCAGAATCAAGGCTTTGAAAGTTGAGCAAACGTGACTTGTAGAAAATGGTGCCTCGAGCACTGTTGAGAATACAATCTGAAGATTCATCCCTCTAATAACGTAAACCATATGTCAGTATTCAAGTCTACTCTAGGAACAAACTCTGCCTAATATCCACTGGGGGTCATTAATGAATAGTCTCGACAGCAACGCGACTCTTTGTAATCTTTCCATCCATTAAAACAAAAGTATTACAAAAGTATGTTTCTCCAATATGTAATCTCTTTGAATTTCACTTGGTCATGTCGTGATTTTCGTCCGTCTGTCAAAATTATCAACTTGTGAAATAAGCATTTCATTTTAGATAATACAGCAGAGAGAAGTCGTGATCAGGCTGTGATAACAAGCCTAGCTACGGTGACAAAGTGAAATAATACTCGCTATTCATTTGTTTGATTGTATTTGCACCTGTTACAACATTTCAAACAAGCAGCGTAGCGACGAAACAATGCTTACATACGTATCTGCTTGTAAAGCGTGTTTTTATCATTTCCTTTTGACAATTTGAAAGAAAAGAATGTAAACCGCAAGCAAACACAAGAACACGCGTAAACAAACACAAGAACACGCATAAGACGTGACGTTAGGCCAACGTAAGACAAAGTGTTTCATAGTTGAATAAATGCATCTGCAACAATGGATCAATGACAAAGAACAACGAGAAGCCAAATTGCATGAGTTCTTGTCAGGCAGTTAATTTCTCTTTCAATTTTTCCTCTATAATTATCCCACCACCACCACTGTAATTACCAGACCGAGAACAACATTAACATCAGTATTAACAATTACAGCAACAACAGCAGCAATAACTGAATTCCATGGCCACAATATTAACATTAATGTGATGTGTTGAGGCAATATCAACAAAGGGTCTTGTAGGGGGTGGGCTGGGGCCCGGAGGAGGTCCAGAGATGTATCCGTGATTAGCAACACACATCAACGATGGGTGACTGACGAGTTGCAATATAGGATGTCGAGTGTCTACCCGTGTCATGCGAAGGGTCATCGCGCGAAGTAAGTCACTACCTCTTCTTAATGGCCTTCTTTATCATTATAGATGATGCATAATACGCATACTCTGATTGATTCTTGATTCTTTATTGGTTGCAAAGAAGTGTAAAATCCGACCTTATATTCTATTGAAATTACAGCTAAGCGGCTCCATCCATCCACTACCTCTCGTGTTCTTCTATTTTTTTTATCTTTTATCTTCACTCCACGCATTAAGCTGCTTTCTCCCCCCCCCCTCTCTCTCTCTCTCTCTCTCATACACACACACACACACACACACACACTCACACACACACACACATACTACTTTGTTTCTCTCCTCTCTTTTCCGGCATGACAGCGACTTAGTGTAGGGATTTGTTCAGGGTTTTTGTTTCGGATAAGTTAGGTTATAGGTCTTTTTGTCTTAGTTTCTTTGTTTCATCCATTTTCAATGCTTATCAGTCTATCGATCATATACTTTCTTGTATTACGTGTGGGGGAATGCAGCCTACAAGCTCAGCTTTTTAGCATTCCTCCCCATTTCCAACATTTTCCTATACCTACAAGTTTTCTGTAAATTTATCCTTTACTTTGTATGATGAAATTTATGCACTGTATTCAATTTGTGTAATATATTTATATGTTTCTGTTGGAAATGAAAAATAAATGAATGAATGAATGAATACTCTACAGTATGTCCCCCCCCAAAAAAAAACAAACAAACAAACAAACAAACACAAACAAACAAACAAACAAACAAACAAAAACAATCGAATTTTTGCATTGATAACTTCCAATATGATTAAACTGTCTGAATGCTATTTCAGGGTCTAAACATATAACATCTTACCTATATTTTGCAGAAAACCCCATTCAATTTGGTTGGGTGGCCACAGAGGAATATAGATCGTTGTGAAGCATGTAATGGATGTGATTCTTCAAAGTTTAGCTCTTGGATGCTCTTGAACACAATGGACAGAACTTGGAGGGAAGGGATTCCTGACATGCTCTGTAAAAATCCTAATTTCTCTCTGACCACTGAAGCAAATCGGATGGGGTTTTCTGCAAAACGTGGGTAATAAATTGTAGTTTCATACCTGAAATTATATTTGGATTGATTCACTATTTTAAAAGTTATCATTGCGGAGGGTCCCGTTGTAATTTTTTGGGGACATATGGTATTATACTATATCGACCAGTATGTATGCAAACAAAGTCTTTCTCAAATTCAATCACCAATTTCTTTAAAAGAAAAGGCGTAGTAGAGGTTATAATGTTTGTTTATTTATTTGTATCTAATATATATATTACTTTAGGCTTGAAAACGTTTGGTCGAGTTATCAGTCATATTCGCGTAAAAGAGCATCAGTCTGATGATGAAACAAGTTCGTTGTGAGATTCCAGAGAGAGAATAACGCAAGCTAAACGAGCTTCCTTTCTATCAATTACTGCCGAAGTTTATGGCTGATTAATCAGTTTCTTAATTTCCACGCCATGATGACGTTATGACTTCAACAAGAAGGCTTGACCAAACAACAGCTTCATTTTAACTGCAATTGACATGAGACAAGAAAGTTGCTGACCTTTGCAGTTTCTCATATTTTCATAGACAGTGACCTCAAAACGATGATGTCATTTCGTCACAAATTCCTTTCTGCATTATGCACTTAATCAATTTAGCCTATGTAATGATCATGTTTTGACCCATGATTAACAACGACCGCCCCCGTAATCATCATCGAATCAGTATTGCCAAGTTATTACAGCTACTATACAATTATTTGATGAAAGGAATGTTTGGGGTTTTTTTAGTTTCATTCAAAGACACTGAAATTTAATAAAGATTAAATAGTGCGCATATCAGTGAGAGTCGTGGGAGATAATGACCAATAAGCAACCAATCTACACTCTGAAAAAAATAGGATCAACTTTGCACCTCTCCAGTGTTAACATAAGGGAGTACCTATACGAGTGTAACTGTGCAACTCTCAGACCAGTAAGCACTTGTAAAGGTGCAACTTTTGCACCTCTCTGGTCTGAAAGGTGCAAAGTTGAACCTATAAAGGTGCAATGTTTGCACCTCTGGTCTGAAAGGTGCAAAGTTGAACCTATTTTTCTTATTCACAACATTTTGTGATCTGAAAGGTCCAAAGTTGAACTTACTTTTCTTAGAATGTAATTTTCACAATTTGTGGACTGTGCATATGTGCAAACTGTGTGTGCATGGGACTCCAGTCATCTTTCTAGTCTCAGGGACAACTCCTCTCCTTTAAGTCCAGAAGCGATGTCAGTCTTTAGGAGTCTGTTTCTGAGCCTATCGATGGACCATGGCCACAGACCATCTGTTCGTCTCTCCCGAGGCAGTGATGTTATCATTACCTTTCTCTCTCTCTCTGTATCGGTGTCGCTCGTTTTCCGGTCGTGTCCTCATGAGGTTAGAGAAAGGTGTCGCGTGTCTGGACGCTGTCACCGCAAAGGAGCACCGTGTACTTGAGACACCAGCACGTCACGTTGTAGTGTACATGCGAGGAGAGTTCAAACGTTGATGTAGGTAAATTTTTTGCTGAAGGTCAGACGATAGAAGACGATGAGTGCTCCGTATTTGATTGGACGTGAAATAACCATATTTATGCGATTTAGCGTATTTTGAAGGCCGATATCAATCACGCGTAGATTCGTTCGGGTTATTTATTTATTTTTTTTTTTTGGGGGGGGGGGGGAGGGGGTTGAAACAAAAAAAAAGTGAGCAAAAAACATTCGGGATGTCTAGACAGTTCACGCCCTACGCGGTATGTGCATTACGCCCATATGCCCAATGTTTCAAGAACTTGGTGGGGTACAGTGAATCGGCAAATTGTCCTCCCGCGACTGGTCCCTAACTCCTTTCCCGTTGTATGGGTGTGTTTAGACCCGTGCTTCATATGGTATTCCATTTTACCTTTCACTACTAAATGTTATGGGCTTGTTAACACGCGTCTGTTTGTGTATCAACAAGTGTCTGGTGCGTTCCTTTCCATCGAGGTTAGCTTGTGCTGAAGGTTCTTACTTTTTAAACCCTGTGAACTTGGACATTATTTCTTCTCTCTCTCTCTCTCTTTTCAAGGAGGGCGGTACTTGGACAGGACATGATTTTACACAGCTAAGCTGAATCAGGATTAGAAGCCGTGACATTGGCTACACAGTACTTTTATAAAGATTAGATCAGTGAGACGATAAACACCAATTTTACGACGAGTTTGATACAAATATCTGACAAACAGTACGAAGATGATGACTTTTGAATGTTAGTCAATGTTATTCAGTTTTGTAACTCAATGCAGGCATTCGAATCTCTCTATCCATAATTTATAGGGCTAAATGCATACATTATTAATTATATCACTTATGATTCACCCTGTCACGCATACCCATTTTATGTTGATAACTTCTAGACAGGGGTTTGTCCAAAGCGTCCTGTGCATTCTCTAAAATACTACACTGTTTAGGCCTATGTGTTGAGATGCAGAACCAATCAACCTGTTCCGTTTAGCTCGAGCCCCCGTGGGACAACTGACGGGCGACATCGGAGGCTACAACTGTTTTTAATCTCCGTTCACCTCTATCGTGCTATGTACACCCTGATGCCTTGGCGCGTTGTTGACACAGATTGCCTGCCAATGTCACTAGACGCAATTAAGTATACTGTTTATTTCATGTCCCATAAGCCAATTTCTGTTCGGATTGGTTATTCTTGACGTGCCTGGGACATTGATACGACGAGCGCACAGACACTTAAATGCCGACAGCGTTTTTTCCTCATGATAACAATGATAACATTGATACTCGAGCGGTGACTCCAGTATTCCTTTAATTTGTCGTACTGTATGACAGCTATTTCTGAGGCCATCATCTTCGTCAAGCGTTCCTATGATGATTGTCTCCTGCATTTCAGTTGTATTTAGAGTTGCTTCATTTTTTTTTTGAACGCATAAAATAACACCGTCTTCTTGTATCGTCAAGGAATATTGTCATACATTTCAGTTAATCACCCATCTGTTTCACATTTGTGTTAGATTCAGACGATACTCAATAAGTTTGCTCAAATGACCTTCCGCTACATTTGTGTATGAAAATGACGTGCAGAAACAAGATCAATCAACTACGATAAGAGATGGCAACTGTTGAAAGGGGGTCATCCCACTAGACCGACACCCACGAGTCATACAGCCCAAGAGTTCGACATTGAAAACAGGTCCATGAGTCATACAGCTCACGAGTCATACAGCCCATGAGTTCGACACTAGACAATTTTAAAAAGCCCATGAGTTCGACACTAGTTAAAAACAGCCCACGAGTTCGACAGATACAACACGGCGCGTAATGTGTCGGTCTCGTGGGCCTTGTTGGCTTAGTGTCGAACTCATGGGCTGTATGACTTGTGAGCTGTATGACTCGTGGGCTGTATGACTTGTGAGCTGTATGACTTGTGGGCTGTATGACTCGTGGGTGTCGGTCTCGTGGGTGTCGGTCTCGTGACGTGCACCCGTTGAAAGTACCTGTTGTCTCGCCCTCATTCCCATCAGCTTTCCTATTGAGTATACACATCTCTCCCTCTCTATTTCTCTTCCATCTTTCTTCTCCCCCCTCTCCCTTTCTCTCTCTATATATTTTAGATTAGTTCTTAACTGATCACGGTTGTAATAATCGTAAGACATTATCATATGCCAGGGAAGTCCAATACCAGGGAAGTGCAATATTCCACACCTTACCAGTATTCTTACAAACTTGCCCCTCTTTTGAAAGATTTAGAAAATTATGCCGTCAGTTGAGTTATACGTTTTAAACAAATACTTATCATAATACAGTGGTTATTTATTGATTTTTTTAACAATTCTATTTAAACTGTTTGCATGGTTTTTTAATGATTTTTCTTTTTGGTTCCACTAACCCCTTTTATGGTATTTTAAACTCAGTTTTTATTTTTTGGTGTGTCTTTACAGTACTTTTTATTACACAGTTGTTTTTTTCTTCAATAGTACACTTTGTCTATGCCGAATTCAGAATACATTTTATGTCAGTCTCCATGGTCTAGTATCTTTTTAAGCGCGTATTGTTTTGTGTATATGTGTTATACTCGTATATGATTTTTCCATGAAGTCTATTGTAATCCAATGTTTTATCATGTATAATTATGTACACAGGGCTCCCCTGGAAAGCAGTTGAGAAACTGAGGGGACTACCCTGTTTAAATATGATGGAGTAAATAAATAAATAAATAAATATCTGCGAACTGAACACCATGCAGATTATAAAAGAAGGAACTGGCTATGTAGCGTAGCTATAATTTTGTGCAATGTAACTCAGGAAACAACAAACAAACAACCAACCAGTTACAATTTACCTTTTATGATAATAACTGTTAACCCTTCACCAATTTTATTTCTTTGATGTCTTTGTTTTTGTTTTTGTTTTTGTATACATGAAGAGACTATGTGGAGGTGCTTGCAGTGTGAAATGATATAGACAGCACATATGGCTCAACGAAACTGAGATCTGGAGTTTAACGTGCAACTCCATGGGGGTGGGGTATCATTTTGCCAATACGGTGGAATACCTTTATACGACTGTGCGCTCACCCATCATCTTCATTCGCGAGGAAGGAGCGATTTGCCCTCTTCTAATTCAACATTTCCACAAAGAGTAATCATGAACAAGAGTGCTCCGAATAACGAAACGAGCGAGGAAATAAATACTCCAAATATATTGCTTTCATACCTTCTTTTTTTTTTCGTTCAACCAGGATATTTCCTCAACTGTCTACCACCCAATTTCAGTAATGAGATCTGGAAAAGGAAGGAAAAAAAGAGAGGCTCTAATCTTGTTTTCAAAACTTGTGCTGTTAGCACGTTGTCTAGAGACTCCGCGATTTCCTGTTTGGCACTGCGGTGTCGGAAGCGTCTTTGGGGACTTTGACATGGTACTTGTTGAGAGTCCACCGGCGACACTGTGACGTCACTTTACTCATAAATCCCTACCTGGAAATTGGCACTGATTAAACTTTTCCCGAAAAAAATATTGTGACACAAATCTATGTTGTTCCCTTGTGTACAGTATTTTCTGTTCAGAACCATCAAACTCGAATACTTCGTCAATAAAACGTTCATCTGAAACAACTCTGTTCCGCTATGTCACATGTATATACGGCTTATGCAACGGCAAAACACCTGTGATTTACATTGCTATCTCTGTTATTAATAAGCTTTAAGAAATGGGTGTCTTTTAAAGTTACGTATTGTCGCTGCCTTGCATCGGTGCTGTTTCAATTCAACTTGTTTTTTCAGCTTTTTGCTCTATACTTTCATTTGTATTCTTGACTCAAATTCTTATGTTGTTGTTTGTTTAATAGATAGAGGAGCATTGGTTGGTATTCATTTTACATGAGAATTTCGTTGCGTTACTGAATGCAACTGGAACAGATAATGATTATAAATGATAATGGTAATGATGCTTATACAACCCTTTGATATTCATAAAGCACCTCTTCAAATCCGTACCTTTTGGTTCAAGGAAGGGATAGAATAAAACGTTCGATCTAAAAGTTTTGATTCCCTGTAGGCCCATATGCTGTTAGCAAATTAATCAACTATGGCAGACTTCACAAAAATACGTTATAATCCTCTCCATATGAATAAATAATGAGACTTGAACAATCCTCCCAGAGAATGCTTGTCTTCACTCCAAAAATCAATCCAAATACCAGTCATGTAGGACAGGATTTCCACTTTCATCATCAACCGTTGCAAAACACAGAACATACCATCGTTTTCAAGTTTGATAGTGCCATCCATGAAAATCCGCCAAGCTGGCACAAACTAATGACTGACCAATAAGCAAACAAAATCAATGAAAGTTGGCATTCAGATTTCATGTTTTAAAATGACACACTCTGTATCATATGACGCAGACAGTACATCAAATATAACCGCCAGACCAGAGAAATTATTATGTATTGAAATGTATTATGTCAGCATATACAGCAAATGACGGACCGACTCATGATGAACGTGTCCACATTTTCTTTCGCCCACGTGAGGGCTTTAATTTTAGATAGTCCACGTCCGGAAGTTGCATGGGATGCATTTTAGAGCTTAGATATAGAGCATAATCCCTTTGCCTTCCCGATTTTTAAAGTAGAAGAAGAAAAGAGAAGACCCATTGAGGTTGAGCACGCTTCTATCGAGACGGACGATATAAATAAACTCATTGGACAAGTGTTACTAAACAGAATGCGTATGTAGACCCTTGGCACTGATATTGCACAGAAGGCATCAGTGCGAATGACAAGTTAATCTGGACTATATTCAATAATCACGTAGCGACCTATGTGTTTAAATTTTGCATGAACGTGAAGCAAGTGAATTTTCAAGATGTCCACGTTCTATTCTGGGATACGTTGCCATTTTTTTTTAAAGATAATCCAGAATGCTCAGGGGAAAATCACTCTTGATACTACCAGGGAGGTGACTTCCCTGATACTACGGTTTTCTCTGATACAGTTTTCTAGACATTCTTCTGTTTTATAATAAAGGTGTATGGGATCCTTCGAGTGTAAGATCTAACGACATGCCCAAAAGAAACAAGGTGATGGTTTCGCGCCTACATCTTAATGTATTTACGCGCATCCGCGATGTGATAACCAGCAATACAGTCAGTAGACCAGGCTTTCACTGTGGCAAGCACAGTATTGATATTCATGCCTGATTTATGGGATCGCAAGTTTATACTGCTCCAATGGTTGCATGAAATTCGACATCAATGAATTTAATACAAATATCTAGCATACATCAGACTCATGATGATGTAACGTCATTCTGACACTTCTTATATTTTTTTTCTGCGATTAGAAACATAACATCGTCGTTCGTTTTGACACAACGGGTATGAGTCATGTACAAAGCATTTTGTTTTTCACAGCAGATCGAGGTACTGTCTAACCTCGTCATTACCCACGCCGATGTAATCGGCAGGGGGTTATGTAAAGGGTTCCGTATGTTTGTTTGTTTGTTTGTTTTTTTTTTTTGTTTGTTTGTTTGTTTGTATGTTTGTTTGTTTGTTTGTTTGTGTACAAGATAACAAGAGAACGGGTAAACGGATTTGCACGAAATGTTCAGGGAATGTTTGGATAATGACAGGAAAGAATCGATTAGATTTTGGTGATAATCGGTTGACCCTTGCAAATTCTGTGTGACCTTGAAGTTTTGACCCCATGGTATAAGCCGATTCGCAATCTCGGCGCGCATTGCATTGTGGGTTTATGTCAAAGGTCATTGGAGATAAACAAACTTATAATAATCGTAGTCTGCACTTGAATCGTACGTGTGTACAGTGACGATTAGAATTCAGAAATGAATATTTAACTATTTATCGAAAATGGAGGCAAATGGGACGGAAAATGAACGTCAGCTAACCTTGGAAGAAATCAAATTTTGGAAAGTGGACGCTTTAAAGGATTTTCTTCGCATAAGAGGACTAAAAACGACGGGTTTGAAAGCGGAGCTGCAAGCGTTAGTCTACAGCGCAGTGCGATTTGGATACAGTGTGAAACCAAGCGAAGTTGAAGAAGAACGATCGCGGTCAAAACAGTATGCAGAATTGTTGTTCATAAACGGAAAACAAATTCCAGATCCGTTGGCGGACCTGAAAGATGACTGGTTGCCAGAAAAAGAAGGAGTGAAGTTTTGGCCACCCGTTAGTTATTTTGAAATAGCCGAGTGGTTGTTAAGCGAGGCGCCCTGCCCCAGTGAAGCAAGTAAGATGGAACGGAAATCGCGTGGTACTAGACCAAAAACGTTGCAAGAAAGATTACTCTCAGACTACAAAGAGGGAAAGGCCTTCTCTTACTTCAACAGCAAGTGGCTCCACGAAATATTCTACCACCCAATTTCAGCGGAAAGTGAAGTTTCTGTGTTGAAAGCACAATGTACTCCCTCATTGGCAGTAAAAAACATACCTCACAGCGTGTGGGTTGCCATTGACAAGTCCTCCGGAAAAATCTACAGTGCCTACTGTAGTTGCTTTGCTGGGTAAGAATCACACAAATTATGCAATGATGTTGTTGCCAGATAAACTTGCACTTAGACTCTAGTAAATTGCTGAATAATAGTTAATACGAAGGTAGACTATATTGTTTGGGACTAGGTGACTTAGGTCTAGATCTATGTGCCGTACAAATGGGCATCTAAATGAACCGTTTGATTTAAAAACCCAAAATACTTACCTTGTCTCTTCTTGCGTCCAGTTGTGGAAAATTTAGGTTTTGATGAGCGCACTGTATTTTTTTCTCCTATCCAATTGAATAAGCAACTTACACACACTCCTGCAAACACCATGTAACTCTATGGCCAACACAAATTTCAGCACTGCCCTCTATCTGACAGATTGATTTATTTAATTTGGGGGGGGGGGGGGGTCCGCCAGTGCTAATCCCTCGAGTCGAGATCTAGTATATTTTAATAAAATATGAACAAGATCAGTGATCAGCATGATGTGAAGCACATCATCAAGATATAGAGTCTACATGTAACATGTATCCAATTGAAGGAGTGGGATGAAAAAAAGGATATTTTATCACTAGGGTGTACAGGACAATATTTTCCACAAGTTCGATAATGTTCATTTCTGTCTCCAACTATAGAAACTGCATGACACGTAAATTTGCACAGCTCATACCAATGGCTCCCCGACTGGGTAAGAGTAGGATGATACCTCCGTTTTGAAGTTTAAAACTATTATTATATTGTTGTCTATATATGTTAATTACATTATGATTTGTATTCTACTTTCTACAGTCTGGGATCTTCATGCAACCATGTTGCTGCACTGGTTTTCAAGTTGGATCATGCCTTCATGACTGGAGTGTCGCAAAATCGACATCTACCATGCACATCGAAAGTCTGCAGTTGGAATGTGTACAGTGGGGGTGCAGCTGCAGTTCTTCATGGCAAGCCAGTGTGTGAGATGCAGTGGGTGAAACCAAGCTATGGAAACAAAAGTAAGCATACTTTACTTCCTATTTTCAATACCCCCCCTTTTTTTTCTTTTTTTTTTAATCATTACATTAATTCATCCATGGATTATGAGTAATGGTTAGGAGGGATGGCATATTTCCCGATCAGAATCTTATTTCCCACCTAATTGTCCGGGAAATATAAATTTCTCCCATTGACTTTCTATTGTTTGGACAGGGTTCGGGAAATATGACCAAAAGTGGAAAATATGCCAGTGCCTGATGCCTGATGGTTAGCATGATCAAGAATTGATTTAGACCCCAAATTTATGATAAAGGAGAGGAGTAATAGAAGGTAACTTTTTTGTTTAGAATTGAATTATCTTTCTCCCTCGATAAATAGGCCAATATTTTGTTATTGTACATGTATATTAAAGGCATAGTTTAACAGTTTCTAGATTTAAAAAATCTGAGCTGCATGGTCCTACATGCTATCAGAGTATGTGATGGGGTGTAAAAATGCACCTGTGAAAAAATTAGGCTTCAATGTTATTATTTAGTGCTTCAAAAGAGTGAAAACCTAAAAGATCACCCCATAGACTACAGTACTGGAGTTATTATAGCTAGCGATAATAACTACAACTTTCATAGATATCTTGATAATGACTGGTTTTCTTTCATTATTTTTGCATTCTTGGCTGTTTTTTCATCCATCTGAACATGATTAGAGAGGTCAGGCTACACAGTTTTAGAATTTTTTAAATCGATCAGTTACGATGTTAAACAGTGGCTTTAAGCCGTGTGTTTTATCAAAAGAATTGGAAAACAAAAAACTACAATAAAGTATGAATCTAGGATGTAAATTTTTACTACTTGTTTAATAACTTCTGATATTTAATGAACTTTAAAAAAGTATATTTAGGTTGAAAGGCCTCTGAAGGAAATTATCAAAATTATTTATTATGTATTTTGGGGTTCAATGTTGATTCCATTTTTTTTTCTCTAATACAGGGAAACGCAAACAGCCAGTCAACACAGCAGTAAAGAGGCTATTCAACCCAATGGGAAGCAAGGCAATACCACCAGCAAGACAACTTGCGAATGCCATGTACCCAACTTGTGAGAGATCAACAGTATTTAAGTATTTACAGGATGAAGAAAGCCACAATGTGTCACCATCTGTGAACTACTCTCCTGAAGTAGACTTCAATCTGGGACAAGAGGTAGAAGTTGAAACAAAGAATTCAGTCGATCCCGACTGTCTGACAACTTTAGGTGGCAGGTATGAGACTGTAGAGTCGTTCCTGAATGGTTTGCCTACGTATACACAGGAGGAAGTTAATGTCGTGGAAGAACATACAAGAGGCCAAGCAGAAAATATACAGTGGGCAAAATTTCGTGCAGGAATGATAACAGCATCTAACTTGAAATCAGCCATTACAAGGCAAGCTACGCTCGATGATCCATGTTCTTCCAAAAGTCAGGACACAAAACCTATCATAGAAAGACTGATGGGTCGTTCTACTATTGATCGAAATTTACCGAATCTGAAGTATGGACGGATAATGGAGCCAATCGCAAGGAATGCATATGAAACAATCCAAAAAGAAAATGGCCACCAAAGTGTACAGGTAAAGGAGTGTGGTCTATTCGTCCATCCAATCAAGGTGTTTCTTGGAGCTTCACCTGATGGATTGGTTTCTTGTAAGTGCTGTGATGAGCCTGGAGTCCTAGAGATAAAGTGTCCTCGGACCATTGCCTTTGAGGAACCAACAGCTGAGAATCTCGACTATCTCACCATGGTAGATGGAGAAACAAAACTGAAAAACAATCACCAGTACTATTATCAAGTTCAGTGCCAAATGGGGATCACTGGACGCACGTGGTGTGACTTCTTTGTATACACCCAATCAGGATTCCATCTAGAGCGCATTTTTTTTAATAGAGAAATGTGGAACAAAGCGATGGATGTGGCCGAGAAATTCTTCTGCCAACACATTGCCCCTGAACTTGTCAGTAAAAGCCATGAACCGTAGCATAGTGTGTGCAGCAACTGTATTGAATATTGACAGTACTATGAATGGAATATAACTTAAAATATCTGGAAAATATTTATCATTCACACTACCTTTTACCCCTTAACTCTTTATGCGTTACTTTAAGATTACTTAAAGAGTGATATCCAAGAAAATGAACTTAAATACTTTTCTGAGCACATTAACCCTCTCAGTACCAGACCTTGCAAACTCCATTGACTTACTAGACATCTACATGCCTATGGTAATGAGAGGGTTAATAGTGCATTGAATTGGTCCCCCAACAGACCCAGCACCTTGGGAGAAAGGTATTGATTTTTTCGATTGTTCATTCCCAGAACAATGAGCAGTACTTCCTGCCTTTGAATTTCATGACAATTGTGCAAAATTGCGAACGTAACGCATAAAGGGTTAATGGCAGACAGAGACATTTGCAGCCTAAAATGTGAGATTTCTTCGGTTATTTATGTCTTTCACATAAAGCAGTTATCAATCTAGAACCTTGAATTAGTACTTTGTAATATTTTGTCTGAGCTAGTTCAAGGGGACATGACAAAGTCTCATCATTTTAAATTTTATCTGGTTAAAATGTATATTGCGATATCAGGCGACACTAGTTGATTAGTTTTCATACTTTACAAATATTGTATTAAAGGTATGATTCTAAGATTTCACACACATTTTGAGAAGAGTTAACATTTATTCATGCAAAGTTTTGTGACTTTTCAAGGTGTATGAACATATCAGGTTTTAGGCTGCAAATGTCTCTATCTTTAAGATATTTTTGCTAGTATCATTAATTTTCTGATTTTATTCATAGATGAAATGAAAAGATACGTGAACTTGAAATATCGAGGTAATTTTATTGGTCGTAAGCATATTGTGAGTTTGCACTGTTCAAGGAAACAAAAATCGTCATTGCTATACCTGCTACTACATGTACATGTACTTACATACATGTACATGTACATCACTGGGAAATACCTGTGCCTTGCCTAAATGACTGCATACAGATTCACACTCTTTTCTCATAGATTATTAATATCAAAATGCAATTATGCTTGCCATTTTTTATGCTTCAAGAGTTATTCACAATGACCCTGATGAGAACGATGTATTTGCTTTAATATGGAATTTAATAGACGCTAGTCTGAGATATGGAATTTAAGAGATGCTACTCCGAATCTTCACACAACTCGAATAATCGAATAAGTCAAAGAAAAATTCTGGTTCAGATAGGTGTAAACCAGTATTTATTTTATTGTGTAAAGCAACATTTGTGAAAGGATTTTTTTCTTGTTCATTTGTATTCAATTTCAGCGAGGTTGACTGCACGTATTCGTGTACTGTTCTACCTCTCCCCCCCCCCCCCCCCACCTCCCCCTTTTCTCACTTTTTTTTAGTGCTCTCTCAATCTCTCTCATGCATTCTTCACCCTCTCAACCCTTTCACTCTATTACTGCAGGCAGCTACTTATGACTTTAAAAGATAACTTGTGTAAGTACAGCACATAAGAATTTGAAGACTCAAATACAGGTGCATATTCATTACATGCATCTTTCTCTTTTAATGACATGGCCATATTAAAAAAAACATCTTTCAAATAGTTCTTTACATTCAAATTCATCATTCATGTAACCATTTTTAAAGGGAATTACTCAATGTGCAAGCACAAGTGATGGTGGGATAAACGTGACAAAACAAGTAGACTGGGAAAATCATGAGTGATCTATGAGGTTACATGTACATGTAATTTCTCTGCATTCTTGATAGCTGTTTCAATACAATGTCAGTATTACACCTACATGTACATGTAGGTAAATGTGTGTGTATTCTTCATTCTTAATTTATTTCCATCCAGTATCAGTACTAGACCTGTGTGCTCCCTAGATATAATTAAAGCAACAAACTTTAATGTACAAGACTAGTAGCCTGTAACAAAGTTTAAAACCTTTAAAATGATGGTAAAGGTTATCAGGTTTTTCATCAAATTGTAACTAAAGCCCACCGCGTACTATTGCCAAGATTCACCGGTCTTAAGACCAGAAGTGTGACGTCACAACCTTGTCAGTCTCCAGTCTTAAGACTCGGTCTTAAGACCAGTCTTAAGGATTTGACATGTCAAATTTTTTAAGACTGGCCATTGACCCACTGTGCAGAAAATGTATGCAATTTCATGTTACTTCATGGCTGAAGACCATCGTGTAGTGTTCAGCGGGCATTAAGGTTATGTGTTTTACTAAATTTTATCGGGTGTACTTATGTATACAGAAAAAGATCTACCTCCTCAATGTCTGAGCTTCAATGCATTGAAGACTGGCTCACTTCTAATAAAACAAAACACCTGAACATGTAACTGAATTACATTTTGTTTCATTTGTATAAATTTCTGTACAGACTCTCAGTAGTCATGGAATCACAAGATACATACATGTATTACCAAGTGCGGACCTAGAGCCAAAGATTATAATCATTATACAGGGAAACCCCGTTATAACGAGGTCCAAGGGACCGCCAATTTTTCCTCGTTATAACCGGTACCTCGTTATAAACGTATGCATTTTTGTACCATTTTGATATGTGCAAATGAAAATGGGACCAGTAAAATCTCCTCGTTGAAAGCGATATCTCGCTATATCCGAGCTCGTTATAACGGGGTTTCCCTGTATACTGACATATAATGTACAATTAAGCCCCCCTCTTCCCCGTAGAACCGCGCCTGAATATTACAATAATTTTCAAACAAGTGTTCAGCATTACTCCCACGTGCCGAAGATTGTGACTTGGCCTTGAACCAGAACAGCCTGGTGGGCAAGTTCCTGCCCTGCATGCAGTAGATGGCAGGTTTGAATCCCACTTCCAGTTTTTTTGTGACTTGGTGACTTGCGATATTCATTACAGATCGAACATGCGACCTTCACCACATGAGAGTAATGCCGAAATTTGTTTAACAAATTACAGTTCACTCCTATTAAAGCTTCTTTATTTACTATACAGGGCGGCCCAGAAAAAAACGGCCTAACCTATTTTCCACGGATTGTTTTTGCAATGAATGGTATCAGTGGATAAGGTAACATCTGATTAGAAAAGTGACACCAAGATGAGCAAATTTGGTTGAGTAGTTTTCATTTTCTAGTACATTTTGTCAGGTAATGTCGAGCCCTAAAAATTTTCTCGTCGGCTAACCCTAAACTGAAAATAGTGGATATTTGAGCGTACCACAGTTGTTTAGGGTAATCTGATTCAGTTGATAAATTGTATTGACTAGAGACTACTCGTAAGAATTGATCAACTTAATCTGATTACTCTTTCTAGCTGTGGTACGCCCGGATTTCCACCATTTTCAGTTCAGGGGTAGCCGACAAGAGAACAATTCTAAGGCGTGACATTGCCCCACACAATGTACTATTAAATGAAAACTGCTGAACCAAATTTTCTGATCTTGGTGTCATTTTTCTCAGAAGACGTTACCTCATCCACTGATACCATTCATTGCAAAAACAATCCGTGGGAAATAGGTTAGGCCATTTTTTCTGGGCCACCCTGTATAACAATTGGTCAAAGTTAAATGATAAACACATTAGAAACCATTTAGCACCTAAAAGCAATGTTAGGTGCATTACATCAACAGCACCTAAGACAATGTGAGATGAAATTTAGAATGGATTGAGCATTGATTCTATTACACAAGCCAGGATTTGGAATGAGTGGGGGCACAAAGAGCAAATATAAAATTGGCACAAAATGACAATTAGATTTAGCTATATTAGTGTACACATTCAATGTTTTGGTGAATTCAAAAATTTTTTACTTGATCTACAGAAAGTGCTAGATTTTGTCCCAAAACACAATTAAACCTACTAGTACTTGCAATCATTTTGTACAACATATTTTCATTTATAATTATGACAAATGGCAAAATATCACTATAGGACCCTACATGTAGTACATACAATACCTATATGGGAACAATTCAATATTTCCAAAGTTTTTTGTATTTTCTTTTGAAAATGATTTAACAAAGCATTAAAATTATTCACCCAGCACCACAAAATAGCACATTTATAAAAAAATTTGATTTCATTCAATTTTTGCAATTTACCATAACTATCTTGTGGCTTAAAATTACAGAGGGAGCGCGCATCAACTTTGTCCCCTGCCTGGATCCACCACTGTGTTGTTTTGCTGTCTCTTTCAAAGCACGAGAGGGGGGAAAAGGATATGAAAGAAAATATTTTCGAAGAAATACTTTGTAGTATATGTAATTTTTTTTTTTTTTTAAGTACAAAAGCAGTAAGACATCACTTTGAAGAATTGAAACTTTACTCTGTTTTGGATATATATGTACATCTTTTCCATTACAATTTTTTTTCAGTTATTTGACCTCACAAAAATATTTTGAATCATAGTCATGACATAAAACTACCACAAAAGTTTGTAGTCCACCTGAACATCACTTAATAAGATCTGGTTGCAGATTAACTAGAGCTGCACATACAATCAATATATCATCTGCGCTGGGTACAAGTGTGAGAGGCATTGTGTTGTTTAAGATTTTAAAATCTTTCAAACGATTAATTGCTCTCTCCACATGAATTCTAAGATTGGCAATAACTTTTGTCTTTTGCACTTTACTCCTTGTCATCTGACGCTTGCCTTGTGCAGCTGGTGGTATTTCAAGCGTAGCATGGTGCAAGAGTAATTCTTCCTGTATTGGAAATCCCCTATCGGCCATTACAACATCATTTGGGTCTAGGAGGCTTAGAAACCCACTTTCTCTGAAGATTGCAACATCAGATGCTCTTCCTCCGTAGGCTTTTGACAAGAAGGAAATATGCCCATTTGGCGTGATCCCAACTAATACTTTAATGGTATTATGTTTCTTATAATCTGACCAAGTTGATGCCTGCAGGTCAAGTGATCGTGGCCTCTCAATGAATATTTCCGTGCAGTCAATTATGGATCTAATGTTCCGGCAGTGCTTCCTAAATTGTATGGGCATATTAAGAGAGATGGATGATCTGTTTGGCCACACAATCAGAGGTTTTAGGGTCATTGCAAGGAACCTTAACCAAGTTGTAATTATCTGGGAGCATGTGCTGGATACAATTCCAAACAGCAATGCTAGAAACTGGACAGTCAAGTCTAATCGAAGACGCATCAGAACAAGTAGAAATTCATCCTTGAGTTGCAATTTTCTCCTTGGACCAGATTTCTTTGGGGTACCCTTGAATGGACGGCCTTTCCTGCTACATTTAGCACTCTTCCAGTAGCTCATTGTCTTTGCATGAGGCTCTACAAATTTGTACATGTCCTCAAATGCTTGTTTGGAGCTGATACCTGTACAATGGTTAACATCTTTGTCAGTACTTATGTTCTCTGCACATATAAGTTTCTTTCTGCAGCTCTTTGGTCCTTTGTTTTCAGTTTGTCTTGAAATTAATTTGTGTTGTAACTCCTTGACTCTGTGTTCAAGAGAAATAATTTTTGCCTGTTTTTGGATGCAGCCTACACAATCACAACTAGGCTTGCAATCACACTTGTAAGTGTACCTGTGATCCTCTTCAACCTTCACTGAAGCAGCCATGCCAATAGATGGACTTGGTGTTGAAGATGTAGTGGGAGTACGGCAAACTCTTTTCCTAGATTTGGTTGGCTCTTCACGATCTCTTGGTGGTGCACGCTTTGGTGCTATTTGCGGTGAAAGTTTGTATCCAAGATGAAGTACAGGATCAGGATGCGCCAAGGTTGGTTTCCCATCCGGGAAATGTTTCGAACACACTCTATCATGAGGTTTGTTTATCCAGTTTTTACCAGTTGATTGATCCTTTTGGTTCATAAGCTTATTCCATCGCCTTCTGCCATCTTGATCTTGCTTCTCAGTGGGAAATGGGAAGAGATGAAATGGAGGATCACAATCACAACACCCTAGTCCATTGAAAGTTTGATGCTTGGAGCATTTTCCCTGCTTCCACTTATCCAGCTGATAAGATCCATTGCTACAGCCGACAACTGCACACAGCTTCATGGTGATTCGAGCTGAAGTGGAAGAAAAGGAAACAAAATAATTTACGATACTATCTATCCAAACCATCTTTATGTGTAAAAACTAAAATGTGCTGGCTCTACTGCCCAGCACACAAAAGTAGGCATAATTAATCATCTTCTAGGCCCAACTGAATTAATGCATAGCTAGTTGGGCATTGAACATGAAAGAAATATAACGATACACAAAAAAATATATAGCAATATAGACCAACATGTAAGGATTTTCGATAGTTACACCGGAAAGGGTTCTGTCAATTAAAAAAAAAATGAAGGAAGCAAAGACCAAAAAGTAGGTTGCATAAAGAAACAGTGCACAGTACCATGCCGGTGCTTGTCAAATCCACCACCACCATCCTGCGGAGAAGTTAGAACAATTGGAATTGTGAACCAAATCGACTGCTCCCCGCAGAATGGGGGAATCAGGCACTGTGCATGGTTATGCAATATTACTTGCAAGCCTCTTTCATGCTCTGACGCTAGACATAGATCTGATGACTCACTCTCCACAAATGTAAACAAGATGCTAAGACATACACGCACACCGTACACAATATTAAACATAACAACTTTACACTCACACCTTCAACATCTTTCTCACAGTGACAAAAAAATGTGCTCTCTCATCCAAAGACTCCCATTTAATTAAGGTTTTACAATAACATGTCATACTCATACTATAGGCTGAGTTTACACGTAGATCTATAGTCTTCTCTAGACCACTTCTACAAGTACAAGGTCAAATTACAAGTAATATGACCTTATACGGGCACGAACGTAAAATACAGTGGCATTTGTTTGAGTGCACACTCGTGTACAAAAGTCCCAAAACCGTACGGGATCATTTTGGTGACTATGGAATTAAAGTAGGTATAATTTTTTTTTCTTTTAACATTTGGATGTTACTGTTAGCTTATGTTTTCAGCACTTTCTGGATGTTTGATATTGATGTAAACTAACAATGAATTTGAATTTGCAAAAAGTAATTTAAAAGAGTAAATATTTGAAGCAAATATTCATGAAGAAAAGGTGGTGTCATTTACCATTACTGGGTATAGTAAGTGCTCTATGAGTGCTCTAGACCTAACAGTCTACATAACAATCAAATCGACAGAATTCAGAATTCAAACATAAGAGTATTTTTGTCAAAAATCCAATTAATGCAATCTCAAACATCAGTTCCTGGCCTGTACGTAACCATGAATAAATATTGCACCTGAAAACATATTCAACATTAGGCCTAGAAATCTATGCCATTTATAGAAGTTAGAACCTCATTCTTAACAACACTAACAGTCCCATCCATTATCTTTAATATGTGATGTTTTGTCTGAAAGCCACGTTATCCGGCCTACCTGTCCTAGCCTGGACCTAGCCCCGGGGACCGCGCCGCTTCGTGCGACGGCTGTCGCAGTTAGCCTGGACCTAGTCTAAAACTGACTATGATTGAAGATCGTCTAAAATCTCACAACGCAAAAAAATAAAAAAAATAAAAAAAATAAAAAAAAAATACATGATTCATTAATATAGGAATATATAGATAAACAGATTATCAAAGGCCTAGAGTCAAGATTCACAGAATGTCGGCAAAAATTACCGTTCGTTGGTCCGCCAACATCCACAATGCATTCACGAATCACCTGTCGATTCGATCGCCCGGCCCGAGCCGCGCACGCATTGACTGTTTGGTTAATTTATCTCCAAACCCGATTTTCTCGCGCATGCGCAGTTACAACTGCGAAAAGGCTTATAGTGACCACTCCGAACATTTTCCGTTTCTTTGCGATTTTCCGCTACCATACAAATATGGCGCGCCATTTGATCAATAATGCCGATTAACTGTTCATCGCCGAAAAACACTGTTTATCGGCGATAAACACTGAAAAAACACTGTTTATCGGCGATAAACAGTGTTTATCGAACGAAAAACACTGTTTATCAAGTGATAAACAGTGTTTATCGAGAAAAACTATGTTTATCGACCAAGTGATAAACAGTGTTTATCGAGGAAAAACTATGTTTATCGATCGACCGATAAACAGAGTTTTTTTTTGATAAACACTGTTTATCGACCGCCGATAAACGGTGTTTATCGAGAAAATTTCAGTTTATCAGTTAATAAAGGTGTGATAAACAGAGCTTCATCTTGATAAACAGAGGAAATATCGCTCGATAAACAGAGTTTATCGCTCGATAAAGTGTTTATCGCCGATAAACAGTGTTGTTGGTCGATCGGCGCGCCATATACAAAAGCGTATCTCCCAAACGATCCGACTTCGCTGCATGCAACTCTGTTCGTAAGACGATCCAACTTCGCTGCTCAACACCATTCGTAAGAATTTCGAAATTTACGTTTATTTGAGGAACTATGTCCTTCTTGATTTATGAAAGTTCGGGGTTCGCTCTCCGTCGTCACAAACTGTCCCGTATTTGGTGATTTTTCAAATTAACATTGATTCTTTTTTTGTTTGTTTGTTGGAGGAGCATTCCTCAATCATGAAATAATTTTGCTCGGTCCCAGTCACACTGCACGATATGCGCACTCATTGTCAATGCGTGTTCAAGGCCGGTGAAACTGCATCGCGCTCTACCCTGTTGGCGCAAAATTGCATCGCGGACGTTGCGGCGCTCGTTGGTGACCGAATACTGGTGCAGTATATATTTGCATTCAACCCTTGCATTGAATAATTGCCGTAGGGGGGTAATTGCCCAGGGGGTACGTAAATTTTGTTTTTCTTTTTACCCACGCCGATGAAAATCGGCAGGGGGTTATGTAAAGGGTTCCGTATGTTTGTTTGTTTGTTTGTTTTTTTTTTGTTTTTTTTTTTTTGTTTGTGTACAAGATAACAAGAGAACGGGTAAACGGATTTGCACGAAATGTTATGGGGATGTTTGGATAATGGCAGGAAAGAATCGATTAGATTTTGGTGATAATCAGTTGACCCTTGCAAATTCTGTGTGACCTTGAAGTTTTGACCCCATGGTATAGTGACCACTCCGAAAATTTCCCGTTTCTCACTTTGCGATTTTCCGCTACCATACGAAAACATAAACTCCCAAACGATCCGACTTCGCTGCTCAAATGTTCGTAAGAATTCCGAAATTTACGTTTAGGCCTATTTGAGGGACTATGTCCTTCTAGATTTATGAAAGTTCGTTCTCCGTCATCACAAACTGGCCCGTATTTTGATGATTTTTCAAATTAACATTGATTGTTTTTTTCGTTGGAGGAGCATTTGCTCGGTCGCAGTCACACTGCACGATATGCGTGCTCAATGTCAATGCGTGTGCAAGGCCGCTGAAAATGCATCGCGCTCTACACTGTTGGTGCAAAATTGCATCGGGGACGTTGCGGCGCTCGTTGGTGGCCGAATACTGGTGCAGTAGACATTTGCATTCAACCCTTGCATTGAATAATTCCCGTAGACACTAATCATAGGGGTAATTGCCTAGGGGGTACGTAAATTTTGTTTTTCTTTTGCGCTTTTGTGGATACAATCGTACCATCAAAGATCGTACACTCATACGACCTTTGATATCATCACACTCTCGGCTTGCTATAATCAAAATATCCCGCAAGAAAACGGCGTATTTCTCGATTTTTAGCGCTTTTTCCGCGACTTAATTCGCGCGCGCTTGGAAAAGTTCCGATTCTGCACTTTTGACTGTGGAATTTGGGATTTTCGATGGATTTTTGGAGGAGACTTGAGGACTTTCCTGTACGTGAATGAGTGTTAATACCGTATGTGTAATGATGTGATTTGCGTGTGATGTGACTGTAGAACCAAAGATCGTACACTTCAGTGTACGATCTTTGGTAGAACTCACTGGCTGGTGATAAAGCACACTGGCAATTAAGTGGCCGAATTCTGGTAGATGACCGAATGCACATTATGTTTACCCCGACTTTGTACTTAGGCGTGGGTCTGCCGCCTTTGACGGCCCCTCTCTAGTTATATGATATAATTTCAAAGGAAGTCACATTCGTTTCACGTCGACCAAGGTCATCTGACCGGGGCTGTTTCTTTCGAAACGTGATGAGCTAGCGCAATACTCAAATGACGAATATTTTGATGTTTGTCACGCATGTTGATTCTTGACGTCACCAACAACATAGCACAGGTGAGCCAGTTTGGAGTCCTGTAAGTTTCCATTCGTCTACGTAGAGGGCGGTTTTTAATTGTAACGTCTCGGTTTATGATTGTATATGTTGATGAAAAATCATGTTTGTTCGTTGTTGTTGATTTTTTTTTTTTTTTTTTTTTTTGGGGGGGGGGGGGGACTCTGATCATTTGTGAGCGTAAAATGCATGGACTGGACAATAAATTTTACGTCTTTTCATATCAACAGATAATGGTCAATATATACGAGCCCGTACACTCATATAGAATGAGGAGGGAACACCCACCGCACGCAATGTCGAGCCCGGTTGTGGAATCATATTGAAGACATTACACATGACCTCCAGAAACAGCGCTTGAAACCCCGAGGTTAAAACATTCTGCATATTTGTAAAAACAAAGCTTCGTTCAATGTTATCCTACCGGTTAGTTTTTAAAGTGCACAAATGTAGAAATTATACACCTTCAAGTTGAATTTAGCTTAAAGGTAAGTATGGGGCGCCAAGTGTTGCATGGTCTCTTTCGTCACAAAATCGGTCATTTCGTCAACGAAATTGTCAATTCTTCGACGGAATCAGAGAGCTATGAAATGTTAAATCTGCGCGCACAATACAGTAAATCAAATGCTGATGCCATCCCCTCACAACTATGGTGCGTACACAAAACTCCTGAGGAAGTAAGTTTGATCTAGGCAGTTTAACAACAACTGCAACCCTTTGCAACTGATTGACAAATTGCCCTACATTGACGTAAATAAGCACTGAATTGATCAGTGTTTTAGTAGTAGCCATGATAAAAAATCATGGGCGTACATACTCGAGCAGGATTCGAACCTACAACCTCCTGATCACCGGACAGGCGTCATCTCCACTAGACCACCGAGCTTTCACCCGCCAGCAAGTGTTGGTTCTAATCCTTACAGCGTGCAGCGGGTACTGCTTTGTTATTCAAATTCATGAAATTCTTCCGTCGAGATGTTTTCATTGCAACTGATCAATTCAGTGCTTATTTACGTCAATGTAGGGCAATTTGTCAATCAGTTGCAATGAAAACATCTCGACGGAAGAATTTCATGAATTTGAATAACAAAGCAGTACCCGCTGCACGCTGTAAGGATTAGAACCAACACTTGCTGGCGGGTGAAAGCTCGGTGGTCTAGTGGAGATGACGCCTGTCCGGTGATCAGGAGGTTGTAGGTTCGAATCCTGCTCGAGTATGTACGCCCATGATTTTTTATCATGGCTACTACTAAAACACTGATCAATTCAGTGCTTATTTACGTCAATGTAGGGCAATTTGTCAATCAGTTGCAATGAAAACATCTCGACGGAAGAATTTCATGAATTTGAACTGCAACCCTTTTGCACTGTCGTTTACAGCTGCTGAGTTATCACATCCTTAAAATCATCGATGTAATACACATGATTTTTGTTTCTCTTGATTGACTATCGGTATGCTGATGCTTTGTAATGTATAGGTCCTATCTAATTTACGTATTTTCTTTGAAGACACGTGAAACATCGAATTGCATAACTTCTTGTTTTACGTACAAGTCCAATGAAACCAGACAGTATTGTTTCTTATATAATTACATAATCTACTGAGTATTTTTTCACAACTAACTTCAACATGGTCTTGTAATAATTTCAAGTTAAAGATGATCAAATTACATTAATGATCTACATTCTTTTGCATCGAAAGCATTTCTATCGACGCATGTTTGATAGGGATATTCCAGTCGTCATAAAAAAAAGTTAAAGAGAGAATGAGAAAGTTAGAGGAGAAAGGGGGGGCGTGATACAAAGAGAGGGGGAAAGAAGCAGATGGGTGGGGGAGATGGATGGAATGCGTGTTTCAATACGACATCCTGTAAATAGTCATGTTTCTGCATTACATTAGTTCGTGGACAGTACAATACATTGTAAAATTTATACGGGCATAAATTTCGCGTGACTGCCGCAATAGGAAGCTCTTTAAAGAAACCACAAGGCAAATCAAATTTCAACCACCTGTAGCTTTATCGCTGGCCTAAAGGAAAGAAAGAACGCCATCAACTATTTTTCATGTTCGCAGCATGAACACTGAGAAGCAAGCTGAGGTTTGTTACGACCCACAGAAATTGCTTGTTGACGTCACATTTCAATGTTCTCGAAGTTTTCTTTGGAAGTGGCTCACGTTGGTTAGCGTGGTGACACAAAGTCGTCGAGACATTTATGCGTTTTCTTGCGGCGAGCCGAGCAGCAGCGCGACATTCGACTCTTCCTGTTTCTATTCCTGTCAACAGTTTCGTTTTACATTTTGCTTTATTCTTGCTGCTCACAATTGTTGTCATGCAGGCCTTTCCAGATTTTTGAAGAGGAGGTCATGTCCTCAGCACCTTATGGTAGCCGAAAGCAAGAATTCTGAGGGAATTACCTTAGGCTCTAAACCAGACCAAGTTAATTTACAATAATCCATGTATGACGGACTTACATAACAGTAGATCATTATCACTGCTGTAGCGTGAACAATTGGCGTTACATACAAAGTAACCACACCATTCATTCGGCAAAATGATAATTTTGTTACGGAATATTGTTATTACGAAAGCTATGCTTAGCTATTCGAGAAAGTACAGTTACAAATTGTTTTTCTCCGGTGAAATATAGTACTCGAAGCCTTAAACAGTTGCATATCATCATTATCAAAATCATTATACCATTGATTTACTGCGCAATGATATTCATCGAGTATCATAAAGGACATATGCAGCAATGGACATATGATGGCAATAAATTTTTTCTGTTCTTTCCTTATCTTCTTCTAATTACCAGCAGACTTTATTATCATTCTATTTCCAATATGATTTGGTTACCAATGTTTAACATTTGATGCTTTAATTTTCTATTTCCGTTTTTTTTAATATTTGCCCCATGGTCAGTATCAATACCTTCGTTTTATTCCTTCACGAAGTATAAGTTTCGTCAGCAATGGAACTAGCTATTATAGGTACAGATGATCATGTTCTCAGAAGGACCATCTGTAATGCCAAAGTGATAATAATGAAACTTAACAGGTTTAGACAGAGGTTTGAATACTTTAATTATTTTAACAGAAAGGAAATTTCACAGGGATTCGGCGAGCAAATACTATAAGAGTTCTCCTACAACTCTTCATGATAAAATCAAATAAAAAACCAAAAAAAAAAAAAAACTTGACAATGAATGGATTGGTTGCATGACTACGATGACGCGCAGTGTCGGCGGGAAATAGACTCACGCCCGTTTTCCATTTGGCAGCGAAGTGCAGTGCATGGCGGACCACGTGATTATAATTGATGGATAATTGCGTGAATTTGTACAAAATCCATGAAGAAAACACGACGTGACTGTTGTCAGAGATGTTGACCTTCACTCCGACGGATCATGACTCCCAACATAGACAACCGGATATCCAAGCTGTCGAGGAGCACATGTAGAGAGGTACTGAGTGGGACAAAACTACATAGCTAAGAAGTGCTTTGATCTTACGAGTGGGTCGATTCAATTAAGAAGTGCGAAGACGACTTTCAGAGGCCATCCACGTATCTATTCCAACAGACGAAATTTTTGTATGTGTCATTTACGTAAAGGAACATCTTCAATATAAAGAACATGTCTAAGTATGTCAGGATATCAGCAAGAACTTCAGAGAATAATGGAATAGAATTGATATAAAAAAATGTCGGAAAGATACCAAGAGACTACAATCATTTAGAAGATTCATATTCACTTAAAAATCGCTAAAAACAGACTTGTTTCACACTTCCAAATGTTTGAATACATTTTCATAAGGATGATAATCTATAACCCTACCCCAAAATAAAGATACCTTCTTTTTCATGTTTGATCTGCCTGTTTCTTTATCCAATTTGTTCAATCGATTTGGCATGGACCTCGCCTATTCTAACGAACGATTCAATCAAAATTGGTAGCGCGTAGGCGAATGGCTAGCTGGCTGGCTGGCTCGCGCACTTGGCACCCGCCTATAAAATGGACAGCTACTGGTGCTCTACTTGGACGTGACCCCGGCATGTCACGTGCTATCATCCAACTTCCGGCTAATTATAGTGTACCTGCGGGCTGTGGGGGATTATTATTATTATTAACTATAAGCCACGTTGACTTAGTCCGTGTCCTCTCTCCTCTGGGACTCTGACGCGCCAATAGAAAATAACATTCTTGCTGAAATGGCCATCCTATTCGTTATGATGAAAAATCGAATTATCAAAATTAGTATCTAGGCATTGTCGCGATGGTTAGCAATTCTGCTTTGGCTTATCAAATTTTGATCGGCAACACAGCAGTTATTGTATATCATTAGATTTCTGGTCTTGGCTATTTCCGGACAAAACAGCATTGAGCTTCTGTATGATCTATGTTGCGGGCAGACTGCGTATACGTTGACAATATTTTGTTCTGGCCATTCGGTATCTCGACGAAACATCAATCATCTTCGGAAGACTGAGGTGAGTTAATGGCGTCAAATAGAATATAGACGTGCAGAATTTTAGGGATTTCATCAAAATCCGATATAGAATAAGAAAGTTATTCTACGTAATATGAATTCATCTTGGTTAGGTCATAATTTTCTATATCCCGTCAGAACTCTCTTGCCGAAACATACAAGGAAGGTTCTATACGCAGAGGTAGACAGCCCAAATGCTGGATGGACAAGTATCGAAGGATGGAAGAGACTGGAGAGCGCAGCGCAGTTTAAAACAGAGCCGGTTAGCGATGACTGATCTCCTCAGCGTCTTACGTCTCCTCTACGACTTCCGTGTCACGAGATGAATGGTGATGATGATGATGATGATGATACTATTTATATGAAGCATCGATATTGATCGAAACAACAAGAGCAGATCGGAGGAAGTGACGTAATCGCCTCACAACATCTCACAGTGACTTGTACAAATATCTGAACTAGATTTATTATTTTTTGACGCTAAGTCAAGAAGAATAATCGTTTATCACTCGCTTAGATTTATTATGATCTGCTTATATGACCTTACAAAGACGACTTTAAGGGGGAAAGAGGTTGTAATTACCCAAGTCGTCAACTAAGAACCTGATTGTATCTTGTTTACAAACCAATGGTACAGTGTATCGCCAATACCTAGGTGCCGTGCGCAGAGCAGCGTTTTAGATGCATTATGGGACAGAAATTTTCTGCGCACGCTGAAAAATTTAAGAATTAAGAAATTAAACTATTCCGTGAAAACACATACCATAACTTGCCCTTTCCGAGTACGCTCTTCTCTCTGTTTGATTAAAGAGCTAGGTCTTTGGTTTATGGATTAAAGTCAACTTGATAATCTAGCGTGGGATTGCACTCCCTTTCATTCCATCGAGAAATGTTCCCAGCGCAATTCGTACATACCCAGTCTCTTCCATCTTCTGACTCACATACTTGAAGAGCCACTGGAGTGTACATTATTAAAGTGAAAAAGGTCCGCTGATAACGAGTGATATCCGACAAGGAAAGGTATATAACTGTAGATATTCATGTTCTAAAAATAACAAGTCACGAGCTCATCATCATTATTTCTTGTATCTCTAGATAAGTAAGTTGACCTCTGCGAACCGTTGATTGGGCTGAGAAGAGGCAAAATCTGATCATCAAAGAACATGAAATGAATACTTCGGCTATGAAATCATATAGGCATGCACAGTCACTCTGGTGACACTGCATGACTTGCAATTGCAACCCTGAAAGCCATACGATAACGGTTCATTAAAGGAGAATATATAAATCACCAGAAAAAATATGTCCTAAATGAATTGGGGGGGGGGGGGGGGAGGGGGTAGAATAGGGAATGGACCAGTACCAAGTTCGAGGCGCCATCGGCAGGGGTCTGAAACACAAGTTACGAAATTTGTAAGAGTTATCACTCCGTTTACTGACAAGGTTCTTCAATTCGTTTTTGAATGGCGTTTGATTACACGTGAGCCTGACATCAATTACGGGACTTTTTTTTTTCCTTGGAAGAAAAAATCTTTTGTCTTCAGTGTAAATCAATGTATCTCAATTAGCATTCATGTTATCCAGGAAGAACAAGTAAGTTTAGTTTGGTATTTTTTTGTGTGTTTCGTGGGTAGAGCCATTAAGAAAATGTGATATATAAAGCGAGCAGAGGGGATCCATTGAATCCCTTTCTTGATTACTTCTCGACGTCCACTGGACATATAACTTTCGTGATGTGTGTCCAATTTCGCTCCAGTTCCACCGATCTGATGTTTTTGCTTCACCGCGTCCATACAATGGATATTTTTCCTCCCCCTCCCCCTTACCAATTCAGCGAGCATATAATTATATGAGTTATCGCACAAACATTTGGAATCAGTGCATGAGCCAGCCACAATCCGAAGATTGTGAAGAAGAAAGGGCATACCAACTCCAACTCATCTGCCTCGGCAAATCACCCTTTACTGACAGCAAACGCGCAAATAACTCACTATTATGTTCCTAGAATTCTCCTGCTGTTGTCATACAAAAGAAAATATCTTGTTGACAAGCAGTCATTCAGGGGGCTTATTTTTTTCCCCCACATAATGGCCGCAGATTTGCGGAACATGTAAAGTTTCTGCGGTCAACGAAGCTATTTGTGGAATGTCGGTTCAGGGCGAATATTGCTGACGAAGACAATGCTGGAAGCCAAGCAATAACGCGGGACATGGCGCTCGGCTGAACAAAGCAAACGGTCGTTGCCCTGGTAATGATTGAACGCCACCTGCTACCACACTGATAGCAGACCAATTGTTATTCGATGTCTGGAGGTGGGGGCGTGCTGCAAAGTATGAAGACAAACAAAAGTTTTTATTTTATTTTGTAAGAAGGAAAAGTTGTCAAGTAACACCGACACTTTTAAAAACATATCATTCGGAAGGATACGACGCGATCCTTGACTTTAAGAACGTGTGCGTGCGTCCTGAATTTATTCATTTGACATACTGATGACATCCTGCACAGCTAGCTTGGCTCCCTCGCAAAGGAGGACTTTTGAATCCCAAATGAATGTTGTTAGTGAAAGAGTGCCCGTGAACCCAGAGTCGAGCCTTTGCAGCAGATGTTGATACACATGTTTTCTTATCGATAGACTGACTCATGGGACAGATAGCAACATTGGCAAAATGTCGTCGTAACATGACAACATGAACCCGCAGGGACGACATCGGACATGACAATAAAGTCCACGCCTCATTCTTTCCCATCCACCCTCTCCCCTAAATCCTGCCATGATTATTAAAAGGCTAGCTTATGTACGAAACAGAAGACCTTCCGAACAGTGGAATATTTGTACATTTTGATATAATATATATATATAAGAAGAAGAAGAAATGATACAATGTCTATTTTCTTTTTAAATCCAAGGTAGCCTCTTCAGTGTTTGCTCTGTTCTACCAGAGGACCCTTCCATTGTTAACCCTAGCGTTGTCAGGTGCCCATCTGTACAACAGGATCGAGAGGGACAATGCGGGTCAAAACAAAAACAAAACACAACAACTTATCGAAAGACGTAAGCACTGGACTGGATTCGAACTCGGGTCCTCCGACTTGGAGTCGTGATCGAGTCTCAGCCACTATGTCACTGTGTTCCCAATTAAAGGTACAGTTTACCTTTGGGAGCAGTGATTTATAAAATGTTCTCGATATCACATTTGATGCATATGTGTAGGTCAGCTGTATCACAAATCATACTATGTAAAAATTTTGCAATAAAATTTGAAATACAAGGAGATATCACTATTTTTCTCAATAAACCATAACTGTAGACGGTTTAGTCTGGAAACATTTTTATCATAACTATAGTTCACATTTCGTATATTTAACGATACTTAACATCGATTATATTGGCTCAAATGTTTATAGTGGTTGTTTCTATCCCTAACTCACATCTTAGAACTATTTTGAAGCACTGATGCTGAGTTTTTGCTTCATCTGCAAATGGTGAATTATGCCTTTAAATTAATCTTCTGGTGCTTGCAAAATCTTGACTGAATGGTGCACATGTTCGAACCCACATACACGCACATACAAACACACGTATAGTCTAGACGTGCACCCAGGTAGACGAAGAGCACCTGTGCTAGAACTGTCTTTCTCTTTCTTGGAAAAAAAAAGCCTGGAATGTTTCCAGTGCTTGATTCTGCCATATTCAAACGGCTTTAGGATTGTATCCCCCTGCCATTATCTTTTAAAGACGTAGGACTAGCCACTGTTGGTGGATGATCATTGTCGAAAGAACTCGATGACTCAGAGAAATCACACAATAGGGTAAAAAACTAGTAAATTCGTCTGATTTCAACAATCAGATGCTGCAGAACAATGGACGTCTGCTACTGTGGCAATTTAAATTCTTACTTACTCATCTCACTTTACCGGAAAGTAAACTCCTTGTTTGGCAAGTTTCCCCCCTTTGTCCCTTTCTTTAGCTCTCTTTAAATCAGACTTTGTTGTTTCTTTCATTGGCTTCTTGCCATGATAGGCCAGACAGTTTATTAAAGTCATTGTATTTAAGTCATTGTATTTGACGATGAATCTCTCTTTCTCGAACAAGAATAAAATCACCCAACAAGTTTGACAGACGGAGAAAAAAATGCACGTAGCTACTGCAAAAGTGAAAATGACCTATTTTATTCTAGTTCAAAATTTCCTGCAAAAGAAACATAAACGGTTCCCTACCGCAGGTGATATAAAGACTGGTGTCATATGTCATAGATTGTTTGCATTATCAAAAACACCTTTTTCCCCGATCAATCTAAAAAATGACTACAACATAAACCACAGAGTCGAACGAACAGTCATATTTCAATTCAGCTTGGGAGCTATTCACCGCAATCAATAAATCACGCATGGTTGACATGTAAAATGATATGATGTAATAAGATCGAAGCAAATACAATGATTATAATCAGTATTGAAGAAAATACATTACAATGAACTGAGCAATATGATACACATAAATGATAATAATATAAACATAAATACAGATAAATTGCGGAGTTCGACAATGTTGACATGCACTTTCGACAATATTTTGTACAATTTATCTATTTCCTCGTAATCCTATAAACTGTCGTTGGTTGGAATATTGTTTGCTGAGAGATGAATTCCATTGAGGATCTTAGACAAGTCATCTCGAACTCAAATAACTCCTTGGCTGTTTGTTTGTTTGTTAATGCAAATAATAACTATCAAATCAGTCCAGCACACTAAAGGGCATTGCTGTAAAAAAGAAATCCAGTTTGAAGACATCTGAGTCATGAAAACTTTGAAAACTTTAAATGTGATCAGCTTTAAAGATCCGTAGCGTTTGGGGAACATGGGTCGTCCAATCGAATCGATCTTCTTTCAGTGTCCAGCGGAGTACATTCTAAAAACCACGAACATGAGTGGTTCTCTATCCTCTTAAACGTCATAATACAGCAAAACTTAGTCAGCAAAGTTTGACAATTCCTAAATATTTAAGGCACCGTAAATGGGATACATTGTCGTTTAAGCATTTAGAGCATTAAACACTCGAGATGACATCAGAGCATGCAGACACCACGTAAAGTGTGAAGCATTATCTGCTCATATCGAGGAAAGTGTGACGTTTCAGTGGATTTACGCCGGACTGAGCAACATTGACCTACATCCGTCTCGAGGCTACTACGTCACGTCTCGTCTGGTAAGATCCTTCTCCCTTTCTTTCCTCTTTTCTCTCCCCCTCCCAATCCTCTCTAACTTAAAATTCAGATTTCGGTCAAGAGAATAAGTTGTAAATTATGACTTTGACCTCAGTCACATTGCTGACATATTTCTGCTGGCACTTGAACAATATAATTCGTCGGTGTGTGTGTCTTTGTTTTGATGATTGTTCTCACGAGAAACTTTGCCTGTTTTGTTACTTACACCTGCTAAATGGCGCCGTTTTAATATTCTTTTTTTTTTGGGGGGGGGGGAGGGAGGATACTTAAACAGGATCAAAAACAGTGCCCAACTCTTGATAATGTACAGTATATTGCACGTTGTTCTGTGAAAGGTCACGCTAACGTGCTAATTTGTTAGGTAGGGCCTACATATTAATTTCTTACGAGTTGCGACGAGCCGATGTCCGTCCGATTTTTTCCCCTTTTTTCATATAAAAAGAAAAAACACCTATTTGAACACACGTATTGAGACACAAGGGAACATATCAACGTGTATTACGAAAGAAATGGCAAACGGATAAGACAGTGAGCAATACTCATTCATCGTGGTCACGTGACAATGGGGTTCTCTTAAACAATATGACTTCTTTAGCCTTTTGTAAACAAGATGAAATCGTCTTGATTTTTGTTTTCATCCCTTGAGTTATATTTGAGAATCATGTAGACAATCATTCTTTATTCAAAGAACTATGTAATCAATCCCATTTAAAATCTTGAACAAAATTGTGCTTCCTCTTCTGTTGACGTCAAACTTACGTACGTGACCTATAGGCAATTCCGTGATGGTTCTTTGGGAAAGCAATATTATAGATTCTGTTCATATTTAATCATGATTGGCATTTTTCTTTAGCCAGTAAATAAGTGTAAATAATAAACAAGCAAGTAATAAAGTGTATCCGTCAGGAGAATACATCTGTTACTCACCTTCACTTTAGCAAAACCAATTCGATGTAAGGTGGTAACAATGTATGAATGACTTCATGCGCCATGAGTTAAGACATAAGCCTTGATTTCGTTCAGAAAATATTCACTGCAAAGAGTCTTCTTTACAAATATGTATCGGTCACCGTCTGATACATTGTTCTTCGATGTGAAATACTTGGGTCATTGTCAAAGGAAGAGTTAGGTTCGTGTTTATTTTGGGGCAAACGCCTCTATAATCATGGCAAGGCGAATGACACTTCACATGACAATGTCGATCTTAAAGAGCACCTTAGAATGTACGAATTCGCAAACAGACCCAAATAACATTTTAAGTCATATAAGGTGTTTTCATGATCATTACGATTTCCGAATAATGTTGTTCATTTACTTGGACTTGGATTTGGACTGCCCGTTATGCCGATCGGCATGTAGGGCAGCAACGAAGGTTCTCCACCTTTGCCTGTCTTGGGCCATCCTTGTCCCCAATTTTGGGTTAAGGTCTCTAGCTTGTTCTCAACCGTTCTCCGCCAGAATGTTCTTCATACATTCATACTAAAATCATTAATTTGCTGAGTGAATATCTGCATAATTGTCGGAAAACCATGCCGCACGTTACACAAAGACATGAAGTCAACACAGCGACATTGCCTACACGCGATACCGGAAAAGGTATTACCAATTCTCTTGGCACATGCTTTATCAATATCTATCCAAAGATTATTGTCACAACACGCTCGGAGGAAGAACATCCAACCTAACATGTTGGGTAGAGAAAGAAAGGATATAAGCATGTCATGATTTTAGAATTATTGACTGGTCACGTGTGCGATGGTGCAAGATGAGACACTCTGCACCATGTAATCGAATGTGAAATCTGGTTTCATTGCACGAAATAAATGAGTGCCATTCATTATCTGTCTTATACAATGTTTCGAGCGTTAACAGACATGATCCAATTAAGTCAACTCATTAATAGTGCAACATTTATTTTGTAGAAATGACTTTTTTTTTCTTCCTGGACCTTACTCAAAGATCTCGACCCCTTTTCATAAAATTCAGAAAACTGAAAGTGACATGACAGTCACTCAAACCAGGTAATCAAACTGAGACTGTCCTCGACTCTGCGGCTATACAATCACTCTCCTTTTCTCTTATTTTTTTTTCCTTTTTGTTTGACGCACCGTGACTAGGGTTAGTATGATTCCTCACAAATGAAAAAAAAAAAATGCCCTGCTTTTTCAGCTAGATGTGTAGATGAATTGTTGTGTGATACGATTACCTGACCCACCCACTTGCGACACACACAAAAAGGTGATATTTTGTAATACAGCCATTGTTATGGTATCATGGTGATTTAGTTTCCAATAACTAGTATGCGATAACGAGCTGGCGTGGACAGATTCCAAACTCAAATCTCGACAGACAGACAGACAGACATAAATCGTGTCTAATGATGCCACAAAATCAGCCGCTTCCTGGATGGCGTTTAGCGACCAAGAGCAAGCCGGAAGCCACGGGCTGAACTCTTGGTGGCAGAGCGGAGATGAATTCCTCCTTGGACTTACATGTCCCTGTCCTTTGGTTGTCGGAAAGAAAGCGAGAATATTCTTCAGTTATATGATATCATCTCAAAACAGCAGCTTATAAGAAATGATTATGTTTAACTTACTTGGGTATTTGGGTGAACAACAAAAAATGCAACTTCATAGGGATTTCAGTGTTCAATACTGCAGCAGAGATTTTGAATGAGATGAATATAGTTCAAGAAAGAGTTCATACCTACATTTCATAAGTACCCAAGGAAAGTATTCATAAAGACGAAGGAACGAGATACTTTTAATGAGATCGTTTTACAATGGATGAAAAAAAAATCTTCAAAAAACAAGAACGGACAAACAAATCAAACACAAAATGAGAGAGAATGCACAGAAATGACTGCAAATCATATCACTTCAGAATAAAAAAAATGAAAAGATCTTACTTTAGACGTTGAATGAATATATCTAGAATAAGCTAGAAGGGTAGTTTGTAGATCAAGGTGAGACTCCGAAGTGTATCGAAAGATTATTATGATGGCTGCCGGTTTGTTTTCATTCACAACGTGCAGTCACGCCTGAACAGGGACCTTCCGCTTTATATCCTCGAGTCGAAACAACGGAACCATCTACTTGTAACAATTTGCCAGTAACATCGAACATTTGTTGTTATCGAATTGATCAAGTTTATTTCAAGTACAAGGATTTTACAGCGTTAGGCCTGTAGGCTGATCTCTCGATATAACGCCATCTCTCCCAACACTCTTCGCTCTTTCGATCTATCTGTCTCCATGTCTGTCTGTCTATATGTGACCCTGCACCACAAAACAAAACAAAAGTCGCCAGACATGAAATTTTAGTTAAGACCATATTCTGAAGAGCAGACTTTAAGCTTTAAAATGGTGTATAACTCAAATCAAGTGGACGCTCCTAACTTATCTAAATATTGGAAAGAAAGCACAAAGTCAGGAAAAGTGTGAACTGAGAAAAGAGGCTCTAAAGTACAGTGTCTACTCAAGCGCTTAATCTTTACCAAACTGTGCTGGCTGTGCGATGAATGGGACAAAAACAGGAAGTAAACCGCTGGTGTAATAACAATGAAGGGATTATCAGATTAAACTAAAATTGAGCATGCCTAATCAACATATTCTGTCCATAATTAATGCCAACTTTCAAAGCAGTAGCATTATCCTTTCAAAAGTTATTAGAGTTGAAAGTGAAGAGTGTATACAAGGTTTTTCAAAAATGAAAAGGGGACTCTAAAGACACACCTTATTACAATATTCTCCGAAAAATGTTCTAGATAAACTGCTAAAAAACACACTTTCCTGGCCGTTTTATGATCCCAAATTTCAGGACAATGTAAAAGAAGACTTGCGCTTTCAGAAAATATGAAAAAGTCAAGATCGGCTAGGTTGACCCATTTCACTTATTTTCAGTCCTCACGCAAAATCACTGTGTGCAACTTTTTGTTCGTTTTGTAGTGCACGGTCACATATTCTCTTTCTGCGAGTCTGTGATATGTTGTTCTGTCTGGTTCTAACTCTCATTCGATGTCAATGTCTCTCTATCCAACATACCAAGTGTTCACAGCTTTGTTTTAAATTCACCATTGTCTTGTCATTGTAAATCCTTGAAGTGGCCGGCCGTCAACATTCCTATCATACCTGCAAATTGTGACCGAGTTTATTAAAGCCGTCTGAGAGCGAGAAAAAAATCTTTCGTATCATCAATATTCTTGTAACTGGCATCAAGGTTGATTCATTTCAAGGAAAATCCTAAAGAAATGCGCACCACACACACACAAAAAATGAAGAATACGCCGAAAGAATGAATTTAATGAAACAAGGTATGTATTTCCCATTTTCAACAATTTCTCCCCCCCCCCCCACCTTGAATGCCCTTCCCGAATGAATTGAGTTGTTTGTTTTTGGTGCTCGATCATTGCCGATCAACTGGTCAGATACCGGGGTGGAATCGTGTGCTTTCTTCATATCTAATAATTTAGAACAAATCTTATTAATTTTCGTTAAAAAAACACAACCAAAAAACAAAAACAGCAAGCGTTTTTGGACAGAACTACGCCAGATTTTTAACGTGAGTCCCTGGCACAGATAATGAAATGGAAATTCAATAATGCACTCCGCTTGTCAGACAAAAGGTAGTTATGATTGAGGACAAGTTAGCTTAATATCCGTTCTCTCTGTTTGGCTTCAGCCCTGAGTCTTGGCAACCAATTTGTCCGTACATGTATACCGTCAAAATGTTAGGGACACACATATACGGCATGAAAATGTTCAGAATGAATGTTTGGTACATTATAAGCAAAAATGTACCCTACATCAACGCACGGAATGCGAAGATTAATGGTTCTTGTCACATCAATATACATTATTTTGATATTAAACTAAATTAGTGTAAAACTTCTATTCGTATTTAGCTCAAAATCTAAGCAGTTAATGACGTCACACATCATCTTAATTTGCAAAGCACGCCACTACTTAATTCATGTAACTGACTCAGTCATCTTACTGCAAACACGCGAACTTGACAGATATGAGACTTGCTTATGCTTTATAATACTTACGTTAGTCCTGAATTAAAACTGAAATGTAAAATATAACTCGTCGCTATGACTCTAGATGAAGCTGTTACAAAGACTTTGTGTGAGATCTTTTAAGCTTAGATTTTATTAAGCCCGCCCAGGACGACTAATCACTAATCATTTTCTTCTCAGAATATAAACTTTAGAAAAAAAGTTAAAGAGCTCAAACTTTGACCATGTGACGCTGTTTAGAAAAAAAAAGACTTTAGTTTAATTTGTGACCTGGTTTCACACAAAGTATTCCAACTGTCTGCTCGAAACTATGCGACAAAGAATAAACTTGACCCTGTCTGACACAATCGTTATTTGCCGAAGAACTTGCCTTTTCTGCCTACTTCAAAAATGATCCATCAAATTCAGAAAATTTTCTGACTTAATCAATCAACGTTGAGCAGCCTTTCGGGCCACAAGGTGGCACTTTCCAGAGTTCGTGGCCTGGTCAGGCAAGTTTAACTTTTCGTTGACCTCGAGAAAAATGATCAAAAAGAATAACCCAACTTGACCGGAAATGATGATTTATTGTGACTTGTCAATTTGAAGAAGTGGTGGAAGAAGTGTGAGGGGGTTTGAGCTCCAAGGGTTGGTTGGAAACATGTGGCCAAAGTCTCCCCTTCCCTATAGGCACTCTGGGTTAATCATCACTGGGAGACAATATCCCCCTCCCCATTCTTTTTTTCTCTTTCTCTCTCTCTGTCACACATCACTAACGAAACACACGAAGTACGCGCAATTTTCAGTGACGCAATATACATGCATTTCTGATTTCAGCCAGGGAAGTGAGACCCTGTTTCAGCTAATCTGAACGCATACATACCTGGGACAACGCGTGACCTTGTACTGGTATAGTGAAGTTGGATAATCCAAATTGATAATGAAATAAAAACACACACGATATTATCAGCAAAATTTACGGAAACATATACTACAGTAATGAAGAGACTATGTATTATGTATATACCAAATTTTCAGTATTCAGTCAACCTACTATTTACCTATACCCAAAAGGCAATTTGAATGATTTTTTTTTTTGCCCCAAGTGTACAACGTACTTGAGCATTTATTCTCCATCGGTGAAGACTCATTCGTAAAGAGGCATTCCAGACGATTTTCATAATTTCACATCATGTAGTACATAAATCGACAGCTCCATGTATAGATTTGTGGAAATTATTGTGGTCCTTGAGCAGAGAAACCAATGCCCTTGGAAATCTTCAACAAATTACTGAAACTCTGTACTCCGTAGAGCTAATTTATAGTTGTTCAAATGTAAGATTCTGAAAATCAACAGGAGGTTTCCTTTCACTAAACATAGCTTTGCTTGTATGGAGAATAAAGTTACATTTCTTTAAAAAAAAATAGTAACTCCGCATAAATGCGACACGACATGCCTTATGTGTGTTTATGTTCTGTTGATATTTTCGAACTTCAAAAAGACATGAAGCAAATAGGCCTACATGTATATCTAAACAAATACAACACAGTCAAAAAAAGGAGTAAGAAATAGTTAACAGACGTGAAGAACTGGGGCCCGCTTCATAAAACTTGTCATCAGTGACAACTGCTACATTTCTATGACAAATTTGCTCTCAGCCAATCAGATGCAAGGATTTTAGTAGCTTGTCACATCTATGACAACTTGTCACTGATGACAAGTTTTATGAAACAGGCTCCTGGTCACTATACCGATCAACAACTACCTATAATCCACTTTAACATGAGTTCCGAGCTATGAAAATATCTTGACTTTATTGCCCACATTCGTTAAAGTATTTGAGCACATCTGCCACGCCCATTATAAAAAAACAACAACAACAACCCAGCGATAACAAATTGAGAAGTTAAACTAACACCACGCAGAATACAGTTCGAAAGACAAAACGCCTCCTCCTATATCTAAGGGCACATTTTGTCTTGATCATGAATGTGAACTTCTAGTGTTTTTTGTTGTAGTTTTATCACACAATAACGATAATTTCACTCATTGGGTCTATGTTGCTATTTCTTGTACTGTTAAGAAGTTCTTTCTGTCTAGCTCATATTATCAGAGCCTGAGTGATGGGCATTGTAAGATACGCACGCAAGACAAAACGTGACTATTAAAAGGTGAAACTTAAAAAGGTGTCCGAACTCCACAGAGAATACTTACTGTCATCTCTGGATTTCATTATGATTAGGGCCGAGAATTCACAAAGCCTCGATAAAAACAGGCAACCTTTCCTGCGAGACCCGCACTGAGCTGAGGAGATGCCCTGGACTCCGGCAGCCCTGGCAGCCTGAGACCGCAGCACCAATGTTCACGCTTGGGAATCACTGCGAGTGGTAATGCGTCAGAGCCCCTTTATGCCCGATATTTTGACACCAGTCTCCCGGAGGAAACTCTATAAAGGAAATACTTACACTTCCCTGAAATTACATTCGATTGGACTTATGAGAGTCATAACCATACTTTCAATAGTAATGATGATGATATCACACCATAAGTAAGTTTTCTTATCTCGCTAAAGATCAGACACAAAATATGCAGAAAGACGTGAAAGCAAAAACTCCCTCACAAAGAAATCAAAGGCATCAGCTGTAGCTGACTGAAATATAATGTGTTGTATTATCATATAATAATATTGATGATTATAATCTATATTAAAATATATAGTTATAATCATATACATACTGTTACCTCTCAAGGACAAAGAGTTATTTACCGGGTGAAATACTTAAAATGTTGTACTATAGCATGATTTTACCTCACCTTGATTACTGCAATGTTGTATGGGGAAGTGCAGCCAGTTGTTACATAACGAGGTTACAGAAGCTACAGAACAGATTCGCTCGATTAGTACTACGCAGATTTTTAGACCCTACATAAGATAATGTTTCAGAGATTAGATTGGCAGTCAGTCACCTAGAGAATCCACTATCAATATTGTGTCCTTGTATATAAAGTCGTCAATGGACAGACCCCAACGTATTTGCAATCTTTGATAACAGAACGAAATCCTTTTTTTTTCCAAACTAGATATGCAATTAGCTGTCCTCTCAATATCAAACTTCCCAGAACTGAATATTATAAAAAATCTTTTCATTATCGTGGATCTAAAACTTGGAACAATTTGCCTGATTTCATCCGAAATGCCACCTCTGTTAACTCTTTCAAACGGCAATGTAAAATGCTTAGCTTAATTGATAGGCTTTAGACATTTTGTGCGCATAGCGGCATGGGTGTGGTTGTGTGTAGGTATGTGTGCGTGTGGGTGTGTGTATGCGTGCATGTATGTGTGCGTGTACGGGTTTGGGTGGGTGCCGGTGTACTGGTGTGGAGGTGAAAGTGTGTGTGTGTGTGTGTGTGTGTGTGTGCGCGCGCGCGTGTTGGTGTGTGTGTAAGTGAGGTCTTTTCTTATACCATTATTTTCTTTCTCTCTCGGATTTGATTGTATTTTTTTTTTGTTCCATTTTTGTTTCATTGGCTTGTGTACAATCCTTTTCTCTTGTACACTCGTATTTCTGCCGAGTCAAAATTTCAACTCTGAATCCGAGTCAAAAATGTTTCACTCCGATCCGTGTAAATTTAACACCAACCGTGTACTTCTGACTCAAATCCGAGTTATCATTTTGGTTATCGGACTTTTTACACCTGCGCAGAGTCACATCAGAAATACCCAGCGCGGTGTACATGACATACGCGCGCTACTATTGGACAAAACATGTCATGTGTCCTATGTGACGTAGCACCCCCGCGAAAAAAAAACAACAAAGCGTCATTTATCGACGATCCGCCGCGGCTGCGAGATGTCTTGCAACTTTTTGTCTTCAAGATGGACAATTTTGTGTGCACTTTTCTAGAGGAATGCGGAATGGAGGATACAGGAGTTTTCATCGGTGAGTACCCACCTCATTAACAACACTCATATAAATAACTGCCTGAAACATGGTCTAAACAGTCAGTTTTATTTAGGCCAAAATGAACTTTCGACACGGACACATTGACCGGTAATGGCGTAGCCGTAGGCGGCCGTACGGTAGCTCGTACCTTTTGTACGTAGCCCTGGGCTATATGCTATACGTTAGAACCAATCTACAATAGATGTGAACCTACCTAGCTACACTTCCACTGTACATGCATAAAATACACATACGATCTTGATTGCTAAAACTGACTGTTTAGACCATGTTTCAGACAATTATTTATATGAGTGTTGTGAATGAGGTGGGTACTCACCGTTGAAAACTCCTATGTATTCCTCCATTCCGCATTCCTCTAGAAAAGTGCACACCAAATCCGAGTCATACCAAAATGGGTTACTTACAATGCGGGAAACGACACCGTATCAGAGTGAAATTGTGATCTTTTGATTCGGAAATCCGTATCATTTTGCTGGAATAGATTGCACCTAACTGACCCCATTTCCAAGTCAAATTCGACACTTTCCGAGTTAATTTGACGCCACAGAAATGACTCGGAAAGTGACTCGGAATCCGAGTGAAATTATTTGACTCGGAAGTCCGAGTAGCTTTCACTCGGAAGGAGTTGACTCCCAGCTGGCGCTATTTCCGAGTCACATTTCACACTTTCCGAGTTATTTTTGACGCCGCAGAAATAAGAGTGTATGCTCTATATATGAACTTTTATCTTGTGTTTTATATTCCCTCTTTGTTACCGTGTTTGTAACTTTGTGTTTTTTATTCAAATTGTATTTTGTCCGTGATGCAGGGCCCCTTAGCAGAGCAGTTCCGAGTGAGCTGAAAGGGCTACCCTGCCAAAAGAAAGCTGAATAAATAAATAAATAGATAAATAAATACACGTAATATCATATAATTTGTTGTATTTAGTGTGGGGGGATGCACTCTACAAGTATTGCCTGTCTCTTTTAGCATTCCTCCCCATTTCCAGCATTTGCGTATACTTTAAACATTCTGTAAACCTATCCTTTATTATGTATCGTGCTGAAATTTATGTATCCAATTTCTGTAAAGTATTTGTATGTGTCTGTTGGAAATGGAAAAAAATGAATGAACCAATGAAAGTACCAATATCGTATATTGTATTAATCGTATATAACATAACATATAGAATACTACAAAGCGAAGCACATCGTCATCACTACTAGCTTCTTTGTGATAGACTACATGAAACATTAATCATTCTACGCCTGTTTCTAGTGAACCACGTCATAAATGAAGGTATATCAAGTACGAAATGACGGCAACAATAACTGTCTCCACAAAAGAACTGAAAGCGGGAATATTGTAAAATGCATGAGGACCGTAAATGTAATCCTTGACTACGGGGTGGGAAATAAACAACGAGACCACCGACTGATGATAATACTGAATAAGTTCGTACTCGGAGGTAAAAATATATCATAGGATACGCCACGTTTTGGAGGACTGAGACTTTTAAGTAGTCCTCGACATGAATGTTTCATTCATGATCGACGTAACAGGTCCTGCTTTCAATGGCGAAACTCCGGTGTATCACGAAATCTTGGCAGACGCGATGTAAGCCTTGACTGCGTGTGACGGCCGAAAAAAAAAAATGCCTTTGCCAGACTACTGACAGCCCCTTGGCGTGGCGCGAAAAGCATGTAAATCCACGTGACAATTATTGATCAGTAATTATGTACGGCCAAGAAAGTCATAGGCATTAGTTGACGGAGATGAAGAAGATCAAGATCATGTGTGCGATAGCGTCATTGAGACAGATCGGGTCAGCGAACATTTGGACAAGCGGATATTATTCTCGTCTAGCTGCACATGGAGCGATGCATCACTCTCCAATGGGAACACATCGCGGGGACAGTCATGTGGGTGATGTAGACGAGGAAAGGTAATTGAGAAGTTATCAACATCTAGTTATATGTGAGATGGAAATGGAAAGTGATAATAAGACCTTCCTCCGTCGGTGTAGTACTAGTAGTGCACTAGAAAAGAGGGAGAAAACGGAACCGAGCTCAGACACTCCAGGAAACAGTCATGATGCTTTAAAGCACCAACTATGTATCTCCTCTAATTCCAAAAGAAGAGTATGATGGATAATACACGTTTTATTCAGAATGTTTAAAATCAAAAGAAAAGGCTAGACCTATGCAAAATGTGTGTGATCGCAGTTGGGTAAGATAACTGAGTAATCTGTTAGACAGTGGTATCTAATGCCAGGATGTCATCTAACGTGGCATCCTGATGAGAACTGGAAATTTTCTTTTGGACATGTCATGTCATTAACATAATCCTTTCGATCATCCATTGAGTTCATTAAGAAGAGCGCATGACTTGTGAATTATCTTGAGAGAACTGACATCCTCTGTCTTGTTGGACTTATCTTCATGATATCCATGAGCAAAATGACGCGCAAAATGACGTCACAATCTCGTGACAATGACGATTACTTCCAGGTGGCTATATAGCAAGAGCCTTTGAAGGTGATTTTCTGACGTTATTTGTCTCTTATTTCGTTAACATCTGTCATCAAGCCAACTTTATATTTTGTTTGTACATGTCAATGATATATGCTCTGGGATCATTCTAACTTGCGATTCTCCTGTTCAAGGATGTACGTTTCCATTAGAATCTTTTGTTTGGTGATGTATAAACTTATATGAGAAACAAGAAATAACAAGAGCAGCATCGTATTACGAAATTATTGCAGCATAACACGTTCAGCTGCTGATTATATTTCATGTGTCAAATTTGCGACCTGATCAAGACTTAATAATGTGATTACGTCGCTAGAAGCCTCGTCAACTTTATCTGAAATAGTTATCCTTTTTTTTCTTCATGAGAACACCCACTGTGATTTATAAATTAACGCCGACTATACAGTCCAGTACTGCACCACCACGAGGATCCGAGTGTGCAAAGTGCGAACAGAGCAACAGGAAAGCGGGGACGCGGTGGGGTCCTGTAGTGGGTCAAAATGTTTTCCATGTGCACGCATGCGCATTTCCCGTCAGAACGACATGACAAGTTAGTGACAGAACATCACTTTCGACGAACATGTTCAAGTTCAACATGTTTCCCCCCTCAGGATCACACATACGAGAGTCATCAGTATAATTGATTGTACCTCGCCAGTGCCGTGGGCGGGAACTGCTGCTCTTTTCCGCGATCTTGCTATATAGGTCTGGAACGAGAATAGCACAGCAGCAATTTTGTTTTTTCCTACAACAAGAAAACCTCATTTCATAGGAGAGTGGAAGGATGCATCCCCCTCCCTCTCCAAGCTTGTTTAAATCTTCTTCTTTTTTTTTTTTGATCTATTAACTTATTACCAATTATTCAACTTCTAATCATTAGGTCGTGTTTGCACGTTGTCGTGACACGTGAGGTGATTTCTTCTTCTTCTTCTTCTTCTGCTCAATCTGCTGTGTTATATTTTGTTCAACTCATTCGCCTTTCATATAAAGAGGAATTGGACTGTATATTTCAGAACTCGAAATTTTCATCAGCTCTTAATCAGCGGCACCGAAAACGTCTTGATTCAATTTCATGCCAAGATACTCCTCTCGTGGACTTATGTGCAAGTAAAGATGGTGCTTATGCATCATATCTAATTATATACGGGGCACGTGAAGCAAGTTATTACTCTGATGTGGAGAAATATGATAGAAAGGTCAAATCTCCGCTTTAACAGATCAATTGTACAAGGGAACATTCTCCAAATCATCATTCTAGTTATTATTCTAGTAATTTAGCTGTCATACTTATAGTTTTGTTTAGCAAATGAGAAATAAAAGGTATGAGGGATCACGTTTTAGAGATGAATATCTGGTTTTGAAATCCGTCGCTTGATAGGTCGAGTGATTATAAAAATGCCGCAGGTGGAGAAATAATATTTACAACAGCTCAATCATGTCAATGGCATTTTTATTAATGTGTTTAGATTATGAAACATAAGTCATTCATCGCCATCAGATTGAAGAAAAATGAAACCTAATACCGGAATGACGCCAACATTCTTCAACAACCGCGCATCTTTTTTTTTTCCTTGCGACATAACGCGTCATGCAGCTCTTGGTACAATAACGATATTAAAGTCATTTCATTCTTCGTGAAAGGGCTCCATGGAGTCAATATAAAATGACAGTGACAAGAGCACTTGCGTGGCAAGGAGTCTCACAAGTTTACCCGCTGAGGGAAGATAATGGGTATGTGTGCGTGACAAAGGCATGTGAGTTACAGCCCAAAAGACCAAAGCATATTCAACATGAATGTTGAATACGCTATCCAGAGCTGTCGTGGCAAAAGATCCACAGGGCTCCCCGCTAAGAGGATGTGATGTGTAGGCGTGTAAAGATCACGTGACTTTCTCTCACGCGACCTGGGTAGAGTTAACAATCATGAGCAAGTCCAAATATTTGGTTTTATATTACAATCGTTTTATTTGATCCCGATTGACAGTCCCACGGTATATAGGCCTATACAATCGTTCATACATAAACGTAGAAAGGGTGTTTAGCTTTTCACTTTTCTCATTGACGGCAGGATGGCATGTTTCCACTCGAATTCCAGTCATACATGAAAGAACAAACCTCTAAGAAGTGAGAAATTATCTATGATCGGTATTGGTCTGACAAAAAAAAATCTCTTCGAATTTTCTGACTGACTGAGTTGCTTACTGGTCACACCAATAAAAAATGATCACTGCCGAAAAATAATCAACATGCACTGAACCTGAACAGATTTTTTTTTTTTTTTTCAGACAGCTGCACCATGTACAAGTTAAAGTTTAGTCACCTAGACAAACTTCATTTCTCTCGACCTCTTCCGGACACTTTGCGTTTTCGAGCGCCAATCTTCCGAGTTTTAGGTTCCTTCTGTCAGTCCGTCTGTCTTCCGTAAACACAAATAAACACACACACACACACACACACACACACACACACACATACACACTTTTTTTTTCTCGACCTGCCCGTCTCTTTCTTTAACACTTAACGCACGATTACGACGTTCTTGGTAATTTTGTCTTCAATGGACCGCGAAGTGTCTACAGCAGGGCTCTTGACTTCCTCAACCCGCCCCTGCTGCCTGTCCCGCTTCTTCTTTTATTTATTTTTTCTTCCTTCCAACCTTACCCTCACGCCATCGCTGCAACTAACTCCAATGTCACCGCTGCACACGCAGTCCGTCCTCGTCCCCCTCCACCCGTGGTGCGTGGATGATGTATGGAGGGTCCAGCGGGGATGTGACATTAACATACAGGTCGCTGCACTATAATCATATTTTTATTACTGTCACGAAATTGCCGAACTGGAACGGCCTCCCTGCGGCAGAGCTCGCGTTCGAATGTCAAACTTTGAAACGTCGCCTCGGGGAAAGGGGGGGGGGGGGGGGTGGGCGAGTGACTTCCGGTCCTTGGTGATTTTTTTTTTCTTTTGCTTTTTTTAGGAGGGAATCATATTCCGACTGTCTTACAAAATTACAATCTTTTTCATGAAAATGAGAGGGTGTGCCCCATAACAACATGTGGATGATATCAGGTGTTTCCTCACTTTGTTGTAAGTGCATTTGTTAAAGGCGAACGCCACTCAGTTTCAAATTGAATGTATAAAAAGAAACACACACACACACACACACACACACACACACACAATGTGTAAGGTCAAACAAGCATTCATTCATTCATTTATTTTTCCGTCTCCATCAAAACATGTAAATATATTTTTTAAACATAACAGATAAGTGCATATATTGATCGACATTATACAAAATATGATAAATGCTATTTTTGGATATAGGCCTACCATTGATAACGCTAAAAGAAAAAACACAGAAAGCATTCTGAAATTTTGGAAATGTTGGAAAGCAAAGATTTCATATGCATGGGACGATAAATTACACAATTCCGAAGAACGTTGTCTCAGACACGGTTACAATGGTCGTAATCACAAGCTTAATTCCATATGCAAATTGGACAAAAATAGACAAGGAGATAATGTAATCGCATCAAACCTATCCCATATAGGTCTTGCAAAAAAAAAAAAGAAGATATGAAATAATCTCTTATAGTCAACGTAGTTAGCACTGTGAACTTTGTACCAAATGCATCGAATGTAACTTATCTATCTTCTTGAATTCATGTGAAAAGGGGGAACATTTAGAAAAGAATTGCGCAAAAAAAAAGCAGTCTATACAGTGAGGTCAACCAGTTTGCATATGCTCGTAGGCTACGTGACTGCGACCAGTGCAACTATCTTACTGTTCTGTTTGTTTGCTTGCTTGTTTGTTCGTATGTCATCGGAGTAATTTAAAAATGGGTAGAGTTTAACTTTAAGAGTTCTAGCAACTAGGACGTCCAGTGAACTTTGGCCACCCCCCCCCCCCCCACCGCCTTTCCGCATTATAGGATGCTTGTTCACATTGCACAAACAACTTCTCTTTGATACACTTTCCATCCAAAGTTGGAAAACGGTACAAAGAGACTCCGTCAATATCAAGGCCACTTTTTAAGCGTGGCCCATTTTGATCCATCAAGGAAATTCCATAAGGTGATTATCAATAGCGTGGCAGGTACAACTAATCCCCCTGGTTGGTAAGATATCATATATCTTTAATGCGGAAATTACTGCCGAAAATCATTTTATTTCTTTGAATTTATCAACAATCTCATATATATATATATATATATATATATATATATATATATATATATAAAGTTACTCCGTATTTTTGTCCACTCTTATAGACAAGAATGAAATGATTACGATCATATTCTTATTGAACAAATGCATATAAAACGCATGTTGATATTTTGAATAAAAATCGGACAATGATTATTGTGAACTCTGTGCATTGAGTATAGCCTACAGCAAACACCAGTGAACGTATTTGTTTCAAAACATATATCTGAGAAACTTATTTTGAACAGTCTTTCCGCGTAACCGTACCATTCTTTTTTAATCGTTTAATATCTTTCATACAGTTTTTTTTTTCTTCTTTTTTTCGATTGGATGATGATTAAGATCGCTTCGTCTTATGATTCATACCAGTCTATCTATATATGTCATCAATCTGTGTAGATTTTGGACAATCAGCTTATACAATCACGTGTTTCTCGTTTGATTGATACTTTAGTTTATGTGGCCGCTCGTCGAATACAAAAAAAGAAACACACTCACACACATACACACACATGACGTTTTATGCCCGATTAAAAAAAGAAAAACGCATATCAGAGGCCCACCACTGTGGATACTCAGGATTATCAAGTAAAATCAAAACAGTGAAAAAGCGGAGAATTATGCAGAAAATAATGTAGCATTCATCGAGAGTAAACATGTTATATGACATTGCGCCTTCACGAGCTTTGTACTTTAAATAACGATGAATCTTACTGGAAGAATAACTGCTGACCAGAGCGGATAGAAAGCCTAAATTAGGGTGTATTTTGAAATGTTGCCTCCCTGTCCTGTGTGACCGAGTTCGTTGCGTCTGCTGCTAAAGAAAAACACCATGAAAGTACACTGGTCCGGTGTGACTCTTCGAACTGATAGCAGAAATTCCGTCTGGAAACTCTTTTCATATACTTGTAAGAAAGGCTGGCATCCAACTCGGAAATGAAGTTAATGTAGAGCAGCTCAGCCAAGTCTTACATTCCTTTGCCTTGACAACGACACAGAACTCAGATATGGATAAAAAATAGAAAAACAACAACAAAAACAAAAATGGGAGACACCATGGTAAGCTAAGGGTGGTGTCCTGAGGTCGAACCTAAGTCAACGGGGCAAAAACATCGTGTTGACGGGGTCAGATTATCGATATTTCTTGCCGAGATCCTCGAGGGACTGTTTGCTGGTTTCTTTCTACCTTTCCATCCCTGACCGACTACTTCCATCAGAATGGGAATAAAAACAGCCGACCTGTCATCACTTTGATAATCCGCAATTTCAATACGTGCCCACCGCGTGTTGCTGTCAAGATGTTCATTGTATATAGCGCAGCGATTGCGTGCGTTGGAACATGTGTGTTGGCCAGAAACTCTGAACTTGAAGCGTGGAAAAGAACACAAAAACAGAAACCTTTGCTTAAGGTTTTGACTTTTGCCTCCTTTACGTCACAATTGCATGCATAAAGAGACCCTCATTTTCCTTCCTGGGTCAGTCGTAAAATTGTGAAAAGATACCAGAACTGGAACCAAGTTTTCTGTAATGAGTTTTATTCTTTATGAGCTCGACATAACGGTTATAGGATATACTTTCCATGTAAACTGGATAATAACGTATATCTGATGAAATCTATGTTTTTGTTGTTTTTCAGCCAGTTTGTATTATTTATCACTTTAATAATGGAAAGAGCACCTGTGGGGAAATTGTATATTGCGTTGAAAAAGCAAGCTGTATAGGTTCAGAAGCGGTTCGTTATTCCGAAGGTTTATGAATTCGAAAATGAAATGAGGATCGTTATTCGGAATGTTCGCAAATCCGAAAATTAAAAAAAAATGAATAATCCGTCATTCCGAAGGTTCGTTAATCCGAAAACGAAATGAACTTCATAATTCCGAAGGTTCGTCAGTACGCACCTTCTTTTAATTTTCTGGTTAACGAACCTTCGGAATACTCATCAACCTTCGGAATAACGCCATAAATGTTCGGGTTTAACGAACATCGACGAATAGGGAACTCATGTATGTTTCAGGATAATGAACCTCCGGAATAATCGTCGCTGTTACTTGAAACGTCACTAGTGATGTCACAGAAGCCTACACTTGATGGAAATTTATCTTGCGATCCACTATACTGTAAAATTATAACCCAGTCGTTCTTGCCGAAGGGACAAAGAAGACAAACCTCCACTTTCCTTCCCCGTGCGCTCTTTAAAAAAAAAGCTGGACTGGAGCGTCAGAAAAAGACATTTCACGAAGATATAGGACCTATTCAAATGACAGAGAGGCACAGCGAGATTTTTCAGTATTTATTTTTTTGTGTGATAAACACAAATATTTACACTGATTTACTAATTGATAGCTATAGGGAGGTGTATAAAGTATACTTGCATAGATAGTTTGATAAGGATTATAATATTAAAATAGAACCTGTATAGATACTTTTCATCATGTGCATGAAATAGTATATAAATTGTTATTGCCTTTTTTTCCTGTTGCAATTTGCAATTGTTTTTGGCACTTCAGGAAGTATATAGTCAGATAGTGACTTTATGTTCTGTAGGTCAATGCCGAGGGAGACACTTGATGCGATGGAAAGTTTCTAGCCGGACGATGGTAAAGAATCGATTCTACACGGAGAGATATAGCTCTGAACCAATCACTATGTCGCCGTGGAAACCGTCTTGTTGCCGAGTCGACTTGTATTTCACAAGCCCGGAAAAATTTGGCACATGGAAATTAACGAAATATCCTGATGTTTGTGTACAGAGATTTCCTATGCTCATAAATGACGGGTAAATGAAGCCAAGCAGGAAGAAGTGTGGTTTGCTGGCCGTTATCCTACCATCCTTCCGAACAGATTAGAATATCATCCAAGCTAAGGCCAATAATCCATGATTTTAAAGTCGTAGCAAGGAGGTATCACACGCTCCTTGGTCGTGGCAAGGATTTAAGGCAGCTACAGGAGCTATGAAGGAACACCTATATGTATCAAGTGATAATAGAAGTTTAGGTTCTATCAAGGACGTTCTACAACACGTGTTCATAATATTTGAAAGAAGACAAACACCGTGGTATATTCGGTATGTTCATCAGTAGGAACGATGCCGGGGAAAGATGCTGTTTATTCGTGGTAATAGTAAGATATCAATAACAATATTTGTGAAAGGCGTATAGAGACAGTTATCAGTTTAGGCAAGATATGGAGCAATATCATTGGTCACAACGTCAGTCCTGGTACATTTCTGGACTGAGTAGACGCTGTTTACGGGGAAGTATAAGTGGTAGTGCTGGACTACGAAGCTCCAGCTGCTATTAGAGTATACCAGTTGATGCATACTTGGTGGCAGCAAAACGTACAGGAGTTGTAGAGTGGCATGGTGTTGTAGCGGTGATGTGAAAGCTGTAGCAGTAGGAACGGTCCCACAAGCCATCTAAATTGATCACTACGCCATTGCCAATTCCCTACAAGCGCCAACCAATGTACAAATTGATGAACCCCTGACGAGATCAACTGCCACGAGAGACCATTCCCGGGAAGAGCTGATTCCTCGGGATGAGCTCATAAGCCGACTCTTGCAATCTTCTTCATTGCCTAATGACCCAGTTAATGTTCGCATTTTGTCACTGATACGAGCGGGGTGCATCCGCTGAACCTGGTTAGAGCGAAATCCAGCAGACTGATGGCAGACGACAATTCCGCTCGAGCGATATATCTATCGACAAGCACCAATCGTCTGGTATTAGTAGCTCTCGTGAACCCGCCATCTCCAACAATGCCCGATGTGAATGTACTAGAGTTTCCTCACGTTTTCATCCTTGGAACCCGGTCCGGAGTAATCTGAGTCGATCAAATCGATAGAGACAGCTGTTGCTCTGCATTCCATGCATATTCCACATAGTTCCGATAATGATTATCTCTATCCATGTCCTCGGGTTAAATAAGTAAGATGTGAAAAGGCCAAAGGAAGAAGTAGTCCCCGTCTTTTAGCTGAGACGGAGAAAAAAGATGTTGTTTTCTTTTCTTTTGCTTTTTAAGAGTTGCTGACATAAAGCCTTACAAAAAAATGAAATGAATTGAAATAAATAAAAGCAGAATAAAATGAAATAAGAAATGGCTCCCGCTGAGCTCAAAACGGATTGTCATATTGGCAACACATTCTAGAAGATCAGTGTCTATTTCTCTTTCAAATGTCTTTCCAATTTCATACAGATTTGATTACTGTTATCTAACCAGTGCCATGTAATCTTCTTCATTACTAAGTGATATAAAGTGACATTCAGAAATTCCGATTCAATGATGAAAGGACGATAACATCCGCAGCAGGATTATTCAATTCAATTCAATTTTATTCGGCACAAAATAAATCAAAAGTACATTATGTACACAATAAAAACAAAAGCAATGTGTATAAACATACATGCACATGTTATGGAAATTAATGCCGGGACCCCTTTGAAGCATCTGGTGCTTGTTGTTGGGGCCCAAAACAAGATTATACAAAATACAGTTGTTAAATAGCATAATGTGCAAAAATGAAAGGAAAGAAAAAAAAGTATACACAAAAAAAAAAACTTATCAGCCCTACACTATACACACACACCACGTTCTTATCACACACACAGCGCACACCCAACACACTCATTCAGTAGCAATGTCAGGAACAAAGAAGTGAAGAGTAGAAGAAATTTGGTATCAAGCAGTCTACTCAGACATGGATAACAGTTTCTTAAAAGTATGTTGTTTGAATAATGTTCTTAAGCGAGAAAGTGTAGTGGTGGACTTGAGATCTGGACTAATTGAATTCCATTCATTTACACCTGTAAAACGAATTGAATGAGTTCTAACTGTTAAACGGGCTAATGGCATTCTCAGGCTATATCTTTCCCGAGTAGAATAATTATGAAAACACAAATTACATTTAAACATATCATGAAACAAAATTGGGAGAATACCTTTATGATACTTAAACATGAACACTAATATATCAAATCGAACAAGTTCATAAATGGGTAGATTTTTAACTTAACAAAGATTGGCAAACTTGAACTGCAAAATTATCAAAGGACTTAAAGGGTTAAGAGTCTTTACAGCTGCCCAACTACTTCCATACAGGGGTGGGGTCATTCTGTTTGTCATCAGTTGCAAAGGAAACTTATATATATCGATATAATACAAGTGCAAAAATGATGGTCCACGTAAAGGCACTACACGTATATGTGCGTACGCGTATATGTGTTAACTTGTGTGTAGCCTTGCGTGGTGGTTAAGTTTGTCCAAAAAAAAGTTTATTGATTTTTTTTCTAAAGAAAGCGGCAACAAGTAACGCGTCGCAAGTCTGAATGTATATACACACACAAACACACCAAAATTCACTCACAAGCATGCACACAAGACATTTAATTGAAAAAAAAAATGTTGATATGTTGTCCCTCAAAAGTAAGGGCGATGTTCGCTATTCCGAAGTTTCTATATTCCGAAAGACACAAGGTCCGTATATCTAGATGTTCGTTAATTCGAAAATTTTGTGGCATTATTCCAGAGGTGCGTTAGTCAGACAGTGAATAAGGTTCGTTATTCCGAATGTATGTACTTGCATAGAATATGGTGGTTACTTGATAAAAATTTGAATCTAAGTGAAAATGTTAGAAAAAATGAGAAGTAGTTAGAAAGCTTGTTCAGGTCCCAATAGAAATCTTGAGTGAAAAACATGATAAGGATACAACTAAGGACAATTCAATTCAATTTCAATTTCTATTCATTCATTTTCATTCTTCTTTTTCCAACAAAACATAACACAAAATAAATCAGGAATTACATCATAAACATAAACATTCGACTTCGCAAAAGATAAATGATACCGATAAACATAAGAATGAATACTGGCAAAAAAATACAAAGTTATGCTTCAGTTGAAAAAAAAAAGAATTGAAAGGTCCACTAAAAAGCAAGCTTGGATAATGTGAACCACTCAAAAAAATTCATGAATTACTTATTTACAAACACTTATCACGAATCTAATATACGACAGGACGGAACAAAACGGGAGAATTCCCACAACAACATGACACAACTTGACAGAATAGATGGAAAAAAAGGAAGGAAAGAAAGAAAAAGAGAGAATGCCTACACGCTGAACAATTAAGGGAAACGGAACAGGGGATAATTGAGAATGTGATTCAGAGAGCTGGTGCTGCAAGCAGCTGTGCAAGGATTATGATGGCTTCATCATTGCGTAATAATAACAATAATGCCTCGTGATATATAGCAAATTCTTCCCAAATACTGAAATAGATAACAGGAGAATAAGATAAACCACAAGCTGCCGACAAATCAACGGTTGTTATGAACGATTGTGTATTGTGTCTTCGCGCACAATCTAAACGAGGTCTGCAGAAAGAAAGGAAAAGTTCTGCAACTTTATGCTGACAAAAGAAACTGTTTGTCTTATGAAGATATGGAGATACTCTGAGTCTTAAGAGTGATAATGTTTGTGAGATAACGAGTTTAACCCTCGATAAGAACCCGGTATATTTTTGAACGTTGAACAATATGAACATGTCAGTTTGAGAACTGCAATATATCCCATTTGCAGAAGTGGCAATACAGCTGTGTTCTCTTATATATACATCAGCTCAATCCTAAACCATGCGATCAGCGCAAAGTTTGATAGATTTACAGGAGTTTAGATTTAGCATTCACACGGTTTAAGTGTAGGCTGCAAGAGGCGGAGATATCTTAATTCAAAAGTAGAATTTTGGCACTCACACTTAAATCGCATTTAGCCCTTGCGGATGCAACCACACTAAATCAGAGCAAAACATAACAAATAACGTAATGTAGATTGGAAACTTTACAGGAATGGCGATGAAGAGGGGAAAAGAATTTAAACAAAAACGCATTAAAGATGACCAAATAAAAAGGATGAACCGTGCTAGTAAACACTCTTGAGTTGTTCTCCATACTCAAAGGCAAGGGAAATTAAATGAATGACTTACTGCCAGTAGAATGACCTTATACAATATCCATTCTCTTTTTCTTTTCTTTTATCAAATCTGCCTCTCTTTATGCCACATTTCTAATACACTACTCACTTAGGTTTAGATGGCATCTCTCTTATGTCTTATCACCTGGCAGGTCTCAAATCATCTTTTTTTTTAAATGCAGGTAATGGTACTATCTAATGATCCTTGAAATGACCTTTCCTTTTAACTGTTTCATGTGTCACTTGAAGTATTGCATAAGGGGGGGGGGAGATGATTATGATTAACATCGCTCGGAAATGTCACTAGGCCTGAATTGCGCTACTGACTTAAGACATCTTTTCGATTTAACCAATTGACACAGTTTTCTTGACCTGCGATGTTCATGCACATGATACCATAAAGATATCGCAGTTAATCACTTTTTTTTATGTCTGTGTGTTTGTTTGTTTGTTTGTTTGTTTGTTTGTTTGTTTGTTTGTTTATGTGGATAAATGCAATGTCTGCCGCGAAAAGCGTCAAAGAATATTAATATCAAAAGATAATAATTTTCTTGGTATTTTTGCGGAAAGAGAGATGGTATTTGTTGCACATACATTGTAATATTTCTATGCATAATACAATACCAGAAGATACATTCATTCATTCAGTCATTCTTTCATTCATTCATTCATTCATTCATTCATTCACTTATTTCAACACGGGAAGACCCATTCAGCCTTATCTGTTTGTGAATGGGTCCGTGCACAAAATCCATACAATTTACAAATTAAAAGTACAAACGAATTAAACCAATCACATAGAGTATATCATAACAAAACAAAAAATGTATGTATACAGCATTATGAAATGTTAAGAAATAAAATTCGTACATAAAGCAATCAAACACAAAGTTTTGAACATTATATAAATGATGACTGGCGGGGGGAGGGAACATACCGAATGTTCCACCCGAAGGGTTTGAAATGCTATTTAGGGAGGTTATAAGTCCCTCGACTTCGTCTCGGGACTTATAGCCTCCCGAAATAACATTTCAAACCCTGAGGGTGGAACGTTTGGTATATTCCCGACAACAATAGTCATTATATGGGTTAGTCAAATGCGTCAACGTCTACGTCAACCACCAGCACAACGCACTCGATCGCTCGCTCACGCAGAGCCAAATTCACTGTGCGCGCGCGGTCCTAGGCCTTCTGTCATTAATTTGTTACGTGAAAATGTTTTCCCATGGGAGAACATTACAAAGAATGTTCGCCTATGGGCGAACATAACGAATGTGCCTCCATCACGTGACTGTGTTCAGCCAATCACTAACCGGTATTTGACTAACCCATTTAATATAACATAATGCAAGTAGGCAAGTTGATTTAGTGGAAAGTTAAATTAAAGGCTCAAATGGGACATTATGAAATACGAAAAAAAGTATATAAAAACAATCAAATTTGTTAGGCAAGCACAGGAATATGTTATTCATCACATTACAAGGCAGAGAATGAAATAGATAAGTTTACGTAATAACATACATTATATACATTTACATTCACATAATAAACATAACATAATTATACAATCATACATTTACATTTATGTTCCTTACAATACCCAAATCTATACTAGTTGTATTTGTGCATACTATATATTAGTCTGTGGGCAAATCATACCAGGTAAAAGATAACAACAACAAGAACAAAAAATAAACGCCAACATTCTTTGTAACCGGGTATCGATTGCCGTTATCAGGAAACATTCTTAACCTTTTGCACGGCAGAGATAGAAACGTGCATTCCACAGTGCACTCCGGAAATGTTACTTGATGGCACCGTGATAACTGAAACGACTGTCATAATACGGGAATGTTTTCGCACTCAGTCCGCATCGACCAAATCGGAAATGTTTTGTTGGAATCTGGAAGGGACTGAAATAAGTGCATTAGCCGCGTCCAGTATTCACAGGTATTTGATGATAGACAAGGTAGACTATTAGGCGTTTTCACATCATCCCGATAAAAATCCAAGCTCGAGATATTTTTCGCCATTTTCACATCAGCCCGAAGAGAATTAGCCCGAATTTTTTTTTTCGAGCTAATTCGACAGCTGAGTATGTGCAAACAGCATCAGTAATGTGTGTGCCCTCTCAAAAAATCCTCATGATTTGTGTGCAGTTTGCCTCGATCGATCGGGTCACACACGTAAGGCATGATGGGATGCATCGCGCTAATTTCTCGAGTCGTTTTCACATTAGGCGTTTCACATCAGCCCGAAAAAAATCCAAGCTCGAGATATTCTTTAACTTCCAAGTCAGAAAATAGCGCGCTATTTCGAAACATCTGGCTGATGTGAAAACGCCTATTATCAAATAGCGCGCTACTATCCCGCTATTTCAGAAATTTCCCGAGTTGGATTCGAGAAATTTTCTCGATCACAGCGATGCAATTAGCGCGCTAATTTGTGTTCACATTATCAAATAGCGCGCTATTTCGCGATCGGGTCAATTTCCCAAGTCAGAAAATAGCGCGCTATTTCGAAATATCGGGCTGATGTGAAAACGCCTAATGATGGACTGGAATTTCGATGGAGCGGTTTAAATTCTTGATGTGTCTTTATAATACAGAATCATCAGTGAAGGATAGATTATTAGACGAAACTACAGGATCATCCGCCGTAAATCCCATTTTCATACTCTGCACGTATTCTTTCATACGGTCAGAATTGCTCAGCCAGGCAAGACTGCCTCAAAAAGCTATAATGATGATGATGATGATGATGATGATGATAATAATAATGATAATAATGATAGTAATGATGATAATAATAATAATAATAATAATGATAATAATAATAATAATAATGATAATAATAATAATAATAATAATAATTATTATTATTATAATTATTATTATTATTATCATTATTATTATAATAACAATGATAATGATGATAATAATGCTAATAATAATAGTAATGATGTTTCTAAGAGCATGAATAGAACACCATAATCATCACACTTTGACACAAGATTATATCATATTCTGCAAGTGATATGCAGACCGACTTATATCATTGATTATTATGTTGTTACTATAATGGGCATTATGTTCTGATGCATCAAAATGGTATTCGAATTCTTGGTAACTAACTCTATATCATAATGATTAATAGTATCCATACAATATAATTCTACATACACATATAGAGTGAGGGGGAGAGAGAAAGATAATCTATATCACACAATTAAAAAAAAAAGATAGAGAAATTGTGTTACTTCCACGCCAATTGGTATAACGATGAGATTGATGAGATAGTGTTAATTACTATTGGTTCGATTTAATTATGTAAACTGAAATTGCTATGATTTGTTTTAGCGTTCTTTTTTTTTTTTTTTTTTTTAGTTTTTCTTTAGAGCTGTGGGGAGGGATGGGAGCAACCAAATATGTTCACGTCTCTCAACGATTACATTCTGTTTATGGAAGCATCTCGAGACGTTGTCGTTGCTGAGGAATTTTCTCTCATGGAAATTGCTGTCCAGGTGTCGGAAGAGCAGATTTTTCCGACAGGGCCCTGGGAATTTCTTTAGATAACATAAAGCAAGCGAGCGATACTCTCATGATATTTTTTCTCGTGACTCTCATAATATCTTTTTTCCTCCGCGTTTTTCGGGCAGCCATTTTGGTTGGAACAGCTTCTGGATCACGTGTTTCGAATTTCGATGCCTGTTTCACGATTCTTCCGTTAACCTTTACCAGCTGGGATTTGGTTCATCGCACGTGATCTTGAGCCGTATATACCTGACGGAGGCAGACAGAGCGTCTGGTACTCGTGTCCAGGGGTGCACTTGGACCTATGATGATACTAAGGAATTTATCATTACTTTAAAGGGATGGTATACATATTGGCTGAGGTGAGGATGCAGCTTTTAACTTTTTTCGAGATGTACTTAAAAATGAATTAATGACATGTTAAAAAGCATACAATGCTGAGGGGAATTCAAAGTTTATTTGATAAAAATTGGTTTTGAAATGGCTGAGATGTCAAAAAAAGACAAAGTGAAACAAAGCGATCCTGAACAGATGGGTCCCACCTTTTATTTAATAGCTTTGTTTTGAACATCTCAGCCATTTCAAAACCAATTTTCAGCAAATAAACTTTGAATTCCTCTTTAAATTATGTGCTCTTTCATATTTCGTAAGAGGTCTGTCATTTTCTCAAGAAATGATCACCAAAAAGTTGGAAACCTCAAACACCCTCTCAATCGAAACTGCCCCATCCCGTAAGAAGTGGATTGAAATGATATGTTGTGACCACTATCACCTTCAACACTTGACAGAAATCTGACACAAGTCTGACATAATTAGAGGAATCATGTTAACATGATATAATTCAGCAACATTGATAAGTAGTGACATTTTTATCCTTCTGTATCTTGATCTCAATACAGGTTTAAAGGAAACCAAAACCCAAAGAGAAATGTGGATTGAGTGAAAGCAGCAACATTAGTAGAAGACGTCAGTGAAAGTTTGAGGACAATCGGGCAATCAATATAATGAAAACATAAAGGGAATTCCACAAAAAAAAATCATTTTTATGAAAAATACACATTCCATCATCTTCATACAGACATATGTTAAGGATAGCAATTATTCCCCCTGCTTTCTGAAAGCGGTTAGTCAAGTGCTCTTTAATTATGCTAGAAAAGTGAATTTTTGTGGAATTCCCTTTGTATTTTATTTCTATTTTATTGTTGTCCACGCATGACGCCATAACCTCTAGTAGTCTCCTCTTCCAGCGGTTCCAACACCAAAACTTTAAAAATCCATAACAGTTAACTTTTGCATTGATTGTCCAATTTTCCTCCAACTTTCACTGATGTGTTCTACTAATGCTGCTGGTTTCACTCAATCCACATTTCTCTTTGGGTTTGGGTTTCCTTTAAGATTTAGGGTCATTTACAAATCATTCCGCCTTCTTCACTTCCAAGGTATAAAGTTTATGTGCAGTCTGGTCACTTTCGATTCAATTTCAGGCGTGTCCCATTATGACGTGTTATACACACTTCTGACGACAATATTTTTGGGGACTACGTTACATGGACATGATTTTGCATCTGCCCTCAGTATTTTGTAGATGAAGACAGTGGTACAGCTAGCTTCAGTGATTTCAAATTCCCTGGTACAAAATGTCTTGCCTGTCTATTTCTGCATCAGGACCCGAGGAGGGAGAAAAAAAAAGTCGTGAAGCTGTCAGCGCTGTTTCGAAAAGGACGGAATCCATCACTTCTCTTAAATCATGGGAGCTGAAAAGCACGCGAGATTCAAGGGGCTGATAGTAAAAATTGCCAAAAATGTATTTCGGTGTGCATAAAGGAAGCCCAGGCCTCATAAAAACCACAAGGTTTGGTCTTCAACCCATAGTGCATGTCTGCCGCTTTCTTTTTATTCTTTTGTTTTGTTTTGTTTTGTTTGTTTGTTTGCTGTTTTTTGGGTTCTGTCTTTGTGCGTGTGTGGGTGGGATTTTTTTCATTGATTATATGCTGTAAGTGATATTCCGTGATAGATATCAACCGAAAGATGAATTTGAACCTAACTTCGCAAAAATTACTTGATGAAGAGTTAGACCATTTCGTAAGTTCACAATTATCAGTAAATGTAGATACACAATTTCCTCGGACATTTAAATGAACATAACGTCAAAATAATGTAAAGGGAGGAGGTCGTATTCAGTGCGAATATTATGTACACACACACACACACACTCTCTCTCTCTCCCTCTCTTTCCTTCTCCCTCTTAACACACACACGTCACACGCGCACACGCACACACACACACACACACACACACACACACGCCAGAGGAAATCCTACGACAGGCACACATGCAGACGAATAAATCTTGACTGCAATCAATTACATATACTGTCATTTACCCTGGATGAGGACCATCAGTTATCATTTACTGCGTTCAAATATTTAATTTATTCACTGTTCAGTGTAGGAAACATAGAATAACTTGCTGGAGACAAGGAGCCGAATCACAATAAAATTTTTACTTGAAAAAAAAATAAGGAAAAGGAGAAGGGAGAAATGGAGGACAAATAGCTAGACACTAATGTTTCATCACTATTCATATCAGCATGTCTAACTTTTTAAAATGCTATTTTGTATGGATAAGACCTATCTTGAGAATACTTCCGATTAATGTTGAGACATTCTTGACTTCGTCACCCCAGACACTGAAGGCGAACTAGATGGTTGCCCAAATCCTCGTGATTATGTGTCCAGACATCTGATCATTTCAAAGAGATTTGATTTATCATTGTAAATAGGCGTAAAATAAAATCAAAACGATAACGAGACATTTATTGTAGTAGTTAAAGTAGGTATATATATATATATGTGTGTGTGTGTGTGTGTGTGTGTGTGTATATATCTTCTTTTTTTTGTGTGTAAAGCTCTCAGAAACCCTTATGAAGTGCTATATGAATGCAGTTTAGTGTCATTATTACTATTATTCATCTTTCCTATAAGCAAATCCTGCCTTCCTCGGGGTCTGGAGAGGTAATACGTGTCATCACTGTCACACTCCATTAGGTCTACGTCTACACTGCCACCATTTTCTCTCAAGAATTTTGAGACGTTATTTATAAGGTTGCAATTTTTGTTTGTTTGTTATGTCAATCAATTTTTCCTTCGTTGACCAGGAGAATAGCGGTGGTCATTCCGGAGTGGGCTAGCTCTTTGACATTTCGTGACACACCAGGGAAGCATCTAACTTTCGTTTGTCCCATATCTATTAAACGATGACCCAAACAAAGCCTTTCTTCCGATAGAATAATCTCTTATTGTGCATTATCAAACAAGCCGCAGACGATGCTGTTATCGATGCTGCCTGATATGCTAAATACTTCGTGTCAGAAAGGCGTTATAAAGAGGAAGCTTTGCGGGTTTCCAATCCGCAGCGTAGCCATATAAAAATAGAAGGGGAGGGGGGGGGGAGGTAGTTATGTGCCTCTCGCTCTATGTCTCACCACATCTGATTGAAGAAGATAAAATGTAGTTTAAGTCAGCGTAGTTTTTTATATTTCCGGACACCATACTAAATGAACTCCCCTTCCCCGGCTGCTTGATCCCAGTTATACACTCTCGAGGACGCGGGCAATGTGGATTTATAATGAGAGGAAAGAGTGGCGGTTTCCAAATCTGTCACGTGACAGGGAAGCGTGGCGCCACAAGAATATGAATTGAGGAAGTCAGGACGATAGACGTCTGCCATATTTAAAGGTTTCGGTTCGCCCACTCTCATATCGCACTTTTTAATATGCAATCATGAATGAGGTCGGATTATGAAATTGCAAAATAGCCGATAACAACTCTTAAAAAGTGGGGGGAGGGGGGGGGGTCAAGTGAATGAGAGGAAGAAGAGGGAGAGGTAGGAATAGCGTAAAGAAACAACTGAATAAGTCCGAGTAGAGGATCTTTATTCGTCCGTAACGGTTCGTTTTAAAACAGCAGGACGTTAACAAAAATATCAGATTTGACAATCATTGGAAGGATGCCTGTAGAAAAAGAAGTCTTGCAGTTGAGATTGGAAAGCTGATATATCTTTCTGCCATGAACAGACAAAAGGATCGTTACGAAACTCTTTCTAAAGAAGAACAATGATAACGGAAACAAGGTTGAAACAAACCCCTATCAGATAAGCAAAGTGTATTTCGTTTTCATTTGAAATGTTCTTTCAATGTGGCACACTAGCTGTGCGCCTAATTCTTACGAGATTTTCATTTATTCACACTTTTCAAAACAAGAAATAGTTGGAATGACTTTAACGCCTTCTTATTATTCTATCTCTATAGTGACTGATAGAACTTTGAGTTCTGTTGAGATCTCTGAATAGAGTGAACAGCAAAGCGAACAAGCTGGCAAGCTCACGCGATAATGTAAAATGATTTCTGCGGATTAAGTTGTTCTGATTCTATCTGCCTCGTGGATCTATGCCATCACACTTTTGTAAATCTCCCGTCTCATCTTTTGACAACTGTGTGTCCCCAAATTCGGAGGACCTGCATGCATGCAGCCAAACTTGTCAGGATGCCTTATCAGCGTTGCTCTTTCCTGCTCGTGTCTCCTCCATGTCATCATAATCATACTTTTTTTTCTGGTTCCGTCCTTTACAAGGCGATGACGTTTTCAAAACCTCTTTGAAAGATGAAGACCTCTCAGGAAATTAGGCCATGTTTGCTCGTAATGGCGCTGAAAGAAAAGAACATCACTCTTTTTCTTCCATTTTGACGTGACTAACCATGATCGACATTTCTGCAGCTGATTTGAATTTAAAATTCATGACCGCGTTTCCTGCTACCGAATCACCTGTCTCCTATTTTTTATTCGTTTTTCTTATTTGTTCAGATTGCGTCATATCCATTGAATTGTATGTCATTATACTTTCTTTCAACTTTTTCCCCACAAACTTTTCCCCTGGGAGTAAAGTAATGATAACTACTATTATCGGTCAGTAATTCTGCATTAAAAAGATTGAGATCGAGAGCTGCAAATAGTCTGATTGCTATAGTTAGATACGAAGGGCATTGATCTCTCTGTTTCAAACATGAACACAAACACACATGCGTGCATGTAATACATATTATATACACAGTTATAGTGGAAAAATGAGCAAAGAAAATGGGATTCCATCGGAATTAATGAACATTGGATAATTGGATAAGAATGTGGGTGGTGTATAATTACAAGTAAGAATGATTTGTAATCAATGCCAAATCATCCTTTTAAAAAAAGGAAAGAAAAAAAGAGAAGTTTAAAAGCAGTGTTGTCGAGGTTGAATGAAAGTGCAAATTTCCAGTCAAAGGATGCAAATTACAACTGTCGACAATGTCCCAGCAGAAAGAGAGTCGGGGGGGGGGGGAGGCAAAATCATTATATATGAGATCAAATACGGTGTCATATTCAATATTTTTTTTTTTTTGCTGTACAGTGTGGAAATACGGACTGCGAAAAGGAATTTCTTGTTGGGTCCATCAGCTTACGCGCGTCAAGATACAACATTTCGCGCACTTTCCAATGAGCCATGTAGGGTTCTATATGTAGGGCAAAGATAACGTCATATTACACACACGCACACACACTCATGCGTTTCCAGATGCTATGAACACCATATGGTCCCCTCCCCCTATCTCCCCGAAAGAAGGTAGACACAGATTGGGCTTCACCATGTTTAAAAGCTTACGACCGCTTCTTTTCGCTCAATTAGCATGAATTTAACGGGCAGTTGAACTTCCAATGGTGTGGTATTTTGGGAAACTCTGACCTGAGCCGGACCCAATGGGGAATACTCAGTGTAATATTGTAATTCTCCTCTGCTGCGTTCAAATGATATTGAACTCGAAATGACTAAAATAACTCAGCTCTGTCAACATTGATCTTTCACTGATTCGAAACACACACGATACAGAGAAGAAACTTGAATATGTACGATAGAGGGAAAGGAGTCAAAGTTACAGATTATTGGAATACTCAGTAGATGAAGGGAGAGAGAAATCCAGGAGGCCGCTAGTCTAGACTATACATCTCATCAATGCTTACCACAACTTTTCAAGCTCAAATCATTATTATCTATCAGAGACTTATTCAATAAAAAGTGAGATTCCCTGTGACAGACCAAGGAGGTACTAGGCGAGCTTCTTGGTCAAACATTACCCTCATAAGACAAATAGACAGAGAGAGAGAGAGAGAGAGAGAGAGAGAGAGAGAAGGGGGGAGGGGAGAGGGGGGGACATCGGGTCAGTTTGGACATATCATCTGCCGCCTATCAAACATGTGTGAAAGGAAGTGCCTGATTGTACTGTTTGAATGATACGATAGCTATCTCACAGACATCCTTAACCCCCCCCCCCCAACCGATTAAAACAAAAAGAGGAGGGGGAGGGGGGTTTCGACATATTCATCTCTTACCCTCACACTCTTCTTCAGCATGATTCCTATACTATCCTTTTCACCAGTCTACACAAATTCCTTAAATCATTTGTATAGGACATGACGAAATAGTGAAAACGGAAATTGTTTAAAAAAAAAAATCCAACAAATCTCTTGGGTATCATAATTATGAATAATCCCCCTTTTCTTTCAGAAGAGACACACAAACACACATGGACAGAGGAAATCTTTCACCACACCTCTTTGTGGTGCTGTGCCAACATTTATTATGCCCCAGGCACACAGTGCCTTACGATGAGTTACGTCCGCCGCGGATAGATACGGATGAGTGGACGTAGGGGGACGCAGCGTGGACGCAGGCATCCGCAGGGTCGTATTTAGACGTAACTGTCCGTAACTAATCCGTAAAGAAACGCAAAAAGACGGGGCCAAGCCTGCGAAATTTTGAAATGTTCAAAATTTCGCGGAGGGACTCCACGGATGCAGACTTACGCAAGTAACTGTAACTAAACGTAACTTTCCGTAACTGAACGTAACGATCCGCAGATTAGACGTAGACCATCCGCAAATAAGTTTACCTCCCGTCCATTTGCGTTTATTCCCGTTCATCGTAAGTATCCGAAATTAATAGCAAGTTAACGTATCACAACACTTACGACCGCTTACGGACATTTACGGACAGTTACGGATGCTGCGGACAATTGCGTCCTTTGGCGTTTTCCATTTTCCTCTCCCATGGGAATAGAGACTCATGGTAAACTACACCACCCGTGTTGCTAAGCTGCAGCGCGTTGTATCTGAAGGAATACCGCAACTCAGTCGGAGCGGTGGAGTGGCAGAACGGCTGCATGGTCAAGTTATGAAATTTCTCCCACAAATGGTCATTTTAGGTGGCACCCATATACAGATGACATTGTTGACCCTTGATGCTGAACTTATTTTTCTTGCACTCTCTGAATGTATGTTATTCGAAAAAGGTCAATATTTTGGGTAGGGAATGGGGTTACAGCATATTATTTACTTTTCTGGCCGGGGAGGATGTGGGGCAGCGATAAACTATATAAGATGAGAACTACTGTATTTCTATAAAGTCTTAAAGGGGATGGCTAGTACCTGATCATTGGGAATCAGTTGGAATGCCGGGGGATGATTATCCGAATTCTTGTAGGATTCATTCAAGAGTACATTATATATTTCTTGTTGTGTGAAAATTATTTGCTTCAGAATGGTCTCATATTCAAGTAATGTGCATGCCTGTACAGTGTCGGGGCGATAGTTAACGGGCCTTTAACGATCGCCCCGTCACTGTACAGGCATGCTAACCTGGAAACATTGAACTGCACACTACTTGAATATGAGGCCATTCTGAAGCAAATAATTTTCACACAACAAGAGATATATAATGTACTCTTGAATCCCACAAGGATTTGAACTATCATCCCCCAGCATTCCCACTGATTCCCACTGATCAGGTACTAGCCATCCCCTTTAGCCACTTTACACTCCATTGAATGTGTATTACATTTTTTTTATTTTGTATTTTGGAAATGGAGGGGTGTTCTTAAGTCCAGATGTTTATTCTTTATATCTGGAAACTTATTAATCAGTAACTTTATAGTCTCCTTAACATAACGCTTAAGTCATGACTATCGATGCACAATTACAGCTAAAGCAAAGTTTGTCTATTCCATGACTGTAATTTATTTGTTGTTACTCTATTGTTTAACTTATCGATCTATATTATATTTTATTTGTGGTATAATTATGCTATGTATACTGGACATTGATGATGTATATATTCATATTTGAGTTGCACAAAATCAATTCAAACTTAGAGTTCAAAATTTCATTTTTCCTCTATTGCTGTAAAACAAATTAAAGGAATGCGAAAAGTCTTCACAAGTTGTACGTGACATAACTTCAGCTTTTCCCTAGTGTACAATGTGATATAAGACAGTCCGATAATGTGTGATAACCTTGTCATACTACACTAACTGAGCAGGGATCGTCAGAGAAAACTACATTGTCCATAATTATTCATAACAATCTGTAACTATGCGTAACTCTCCGCAAATATTCAGAAGTATCCGAAAGTTTACGCAAGTCGAAAAAACAAATAAGATGTCAATTCGTAAGATTATCCGCAAATGGACGCAGGTGTCCGCATCTGATCGTATCTGTCCGTATCGCCTTCATTTTTTCCGTATCTTTTTGTAAAAAATTCTTGTGACGGCAAGGGATCCGCGAGAGTCCGCAGGAAAAATGACTTTTTTGGACGTAACTCCGGACGCAGAGCATTATGTGACTTGAGCCTAGTTTGCCAATGGATATTTCGCACACTGGCATTTTTAAGGACTTATCGATGTGCATGTACACATAGCTGACTGCTCAAGCTCACGGAAGGAAGGATTCCATGCACGGTCTCCTCAATCACGGAACGTACGACGCCATCAGGTGTAAAAATAGATACATGAATAAATAAATAAATAAATAAATAAATAAATAAATAAATAAATAAATAAATAAATAAACAAATAGATAAATAGACAAATAAATACATAAATGAATACATAAATAAACAAATAAATAAACAAACAAACAAGTAAAGATATGGTAAACACTCATCTGATACGCCTAAAAGTGCCTAAAAGTGCATAATATGAGAATCCATTCGTGATTTATGCAGTCAAACGCTTTTTTTTTCATGTCTGTGAATGCGGCCTTTGTAAACTTTCCTTGATGGCTTTATCATCCATTCATCCGTCAATTTCGCTAAAGACATCACGGTAAAATGTTTTCTTCTGAATCCAAATTGTACTGGAGATAAAAGGTTATTTCCTCCAAGAAATTCCATATATCTCTACATACATATACAAGTCTTTCCAATAATTCAGGAACAGTATATATAGGTACTATTTAAATCGGATGAAAATTATTCGAAATTGTACAGGAGATAAAAGGTTATTTCCTTCAAGAAATTCCTTACTTTTTGAAGTCTTTCCAATAATTCAGGAACAGTATAGTAATACTGAAATCGGATGGAAATTATTCACAGAAGTGGTATTACCAGATTCATGAATAGGAATGATTTGGGGAATTTATTTTTCAATAAATATCCATGAGTGATGTAAGTTTACTAAGGCACAATTACGGGGGAACTCATTTTTATTATTATCATTATTATTATTATTATCATTATTACTATTATCATTATTATTATTATTATTATTATTATTATTATTATTATTATTGATATTATCATTATTATTATTATTATTATTATTATTATTATTATTATCATTATTATTATTATTATCATTGTTATTATCATTGTTGTCATTATTTTAGAAGAACTCCTATGAAGAACCATCTCTAAAATTTCTCAATTTTCTGTGAACATCACCTTCAGAAACTCAGTGAACTCTAGATTTGATATCACCGGCAGTATAAGTATTTCCATATCAAGTTGGATTGTTCTTTGATTTTAGAGGCAAATTCTGCACGGTATTCTTACTATCAATCATTGGGCATTGTAATGACTATCTATAATGACAGTACAACAGGCAAAAAAAAGGGGTTTTTTATATGTTTTAGGGTTTCTTAAACGGAGCTGATGTGCGGAAGAAATTAGATATAAGACAATAAAAGATTAACGTACATATCAATTATCATTTCAAATATTTGAAAATATTTCAATTCCGATCAATTCGTGATTGGTAAACATATAAACGTCAGTTAAATTCAACCTAAAATTTACGTATTATCAGGGGACATTTGACGTTACCAAGTTCGCAGGAGAGAAAACAGTATCAGGGAGGAGCTCACCTCCCGGACCGTACCAATTCACTGCGGGGTATAACCAAGGAGGTACTATAACCGAATCGAAGGTGCCATCGGGGTACTAAAAGTGGCAGATGGGAGGTGGAACCTCACACTGATGTGTATCTCTGATGATGATAGTTTCGGTATGTCGTGATTAATGAGTCATTAATTTCTTCTTCAGGATGGAGCTCGGCGAAGGAGGGGTGAGAAATGGGGGGAGGGGGATGGGGAGAGTTGACACCTGCAGCTGGTAACTTATTCCCATTGGTAGATAGCGAGATGACTCAGTACAGGACATACGCGTTATCTTGATTGCTGGTTAAGGGGATTAAAGTATCATACTTTTTGGGAGAAACGAGTGCAAACCGCATCAATGTTGTTCATGCTGCAGTATAAATATGAGTGTGATCAAGATGGTCATTTAAGGATGAGTGCAAAACATTAATTATCTTAATGGGGGTAAAATGGTTTCAACTTTTCCTTGCGCCCTAAAGTTTGATTTTGTTTGTTTTTTATTGTTCCATATTCCACATTTCAACAAATACATAAAACATAAACATCACAATACAAAAGCCTGGATGAATTGTCAAGTACAGCTTATAAGACAATAAAACATGTGAAATATGAGGAATCTACATAGAAGCATTGCTTGTAGGGTGTAGATTCCCAGATGCGGATGTGAGATTATTTCTTACTTGGTTATGTAATTAAAGTAAAAGTGGTGAAGAGCTCTCGAATTCAATATGCGGTTTACTAAAATATGGTGATTTTTGCAGTCTGTGACCCTCCCTTTTTTAAACTTTTTTTTTGGGGGGGGGGGATTCTTGCCAAAATTGGCTAGTCGCAGCTAATCAACGGTTGTTGATATCATTATTTGCGAAGCTTTCGCCAACATCCGGATACCACAAACGACTGTATATAAACTTGGATGAAAACCACAAGTAATCGCTATGAACTGGAAAATGGTGGAGGAATATGTCTGCCAGAAGCCATTTCCTCCCTCAATAATGCCGTGACATATACTAACAGATGGGAGAATTATATTCTAGTGACTGAATCTAGCGAACGACACTAATCTTCTACGTCGCCATGGGCTTGCACAAATTTTCCCGCCCCGGGGGTTTGGTCTGGAGACGTCCTGATTTTAAGGATCACGTACAAAGGCGCCCTGATCAAGTACCAAAATGTGACGTTATGCATTCAAATGTACTATTTGAATTATGTATATTTCGCAAAGATACACAGAGTGGTAAAAATGATTATCATTTTGCTTTATCTAATTAGGTAAGTATTAAGCTGTACGTGTATGCATGTGTATGACGCCACACGTCACACCAGAACATCTGTCCCTTAAATGCAGTAAAACAAAAATGATTGTGTAAATCAACGAATTTATCAAAATTACCTATACTTATATGAGCATATTGTATCTCTCTATTCCTTCAATGAAATAAAAAAAAATGTTGCATCCAACAAGCATGTAAGTTCTCTATTTCTTTATGTTTCTTCACTTTGTAATGGCAACTTTGACCTCAGTCTGGAAATCAACGTCCATCTAAACTCTTTTGAGCCCCATGATGATGAAATAAAATAACAGCTACTCATGTAATACACCAGCAGTCTCATTTAAAGGTTTTACTTGAAATCATGTCGAAGCTCAGATTCCTCTTTTCCGCTGTTTATCTGTGATGTTTAGGACATCCGGATTACAACTCCTTTTCACAAGTTGCTTTCCACCTTTTTGCTCTCTTGCAAGCAAATAGCGACGAGCCTCGGCGAGGTCAAAGAATTAACCTACATGTGCAGACAGGATCGTCAGTCCAGCAAATGACATGATTGTCGCCAAAATTCCGACGGAGATTAATCCACTTTCCACACACACGATAAAAAAGTGTATTTCATATTACCTTTTTCCAGTCAAGATCTGGTTTCCTTTTCCATTGACTTGTCGTGATCCAGTGCGCATGCAATCACGTACTGGTATCACGTTATTTGAACCTCGTTGCAGAAAGGATTTGCGATATATACTCACGTTTTATTCACTAACGACAGTGACAAGTTCAGCACTAAATAGTCGTAACCGATATACGCCGTTACATTGCGGTAGTATAATCCGTTTTTTGATGGGATACATGAATTATGTGCTATACGACTGTTAGAGTATATTACAAAACAATAGATAAAGAGAGAGAGGGAGAGAAAACAATAAAACAACCAGAGAGAGACAGAGTATTATTGTGGGTGATTTGCTACGGCCTCCGTCCAATCGCACATCAGTATCCTGACGACAAGTGTATAATTCAACTTAAAGGCATACTTTACCATTTGCACATGAAACAAAAACTCAACATTAGTGCTTCAAAACAGTTCTAAAATGTGAGTTCGGGCTAGAAACAACCAATGTAAAAATTTGAATCAGTATATAATCGATGTTAAGTATTGTTAAACATACAAAATATGACCAATAGTTACAATGAAAATGTTTCCAGACCAAACCGTCTATATTTATGGTTTATTGAGAAAAATAGCAAAATCTCCTTATATTTTAGGCTTCATTGTGAAAATGTTATATGGTAGGATGTCTTGTGATACAACTGACCTACACATATGCACCAAAAGTGATATCTTGAACATTTTTAAAATCACTGCTCCCAAAGGTAAACAGGACCTTTAAAGGGATGGTGTAGTCTTTGTGGATGAGGATTGGGCTTGTAAATTTTTGTCAGATACCAAGAAACAACTTATGAAATAGTACGGAGCATACCATTCTAAGAGGAATTCAAAGTTTATTATTTTGATGATAATTGGCTTTGAAACGGCTGAGACGTCCAAAAACAAAGCAAAACAAAGCAATCGTAATAAAAGGTGGATCCCGCCTTTTATTAGGATCAGGCGCGCCGGAAGCAGTTTTGGATTGGGGGGGGGGGGGCAAACATTGGAGGGGGCTCAAGATTAGACCATGCATATGTTACACAATATACACATGCACACACACACACACACACACACACACACACACACACACACACACATACACACGCACACACGCACACACATCTATCATATATATATATATATATATATATATATATATATGTAAAGTGGCGTACGGTGGGTCGAAACATGGGGGGAACCATAAAGTAATTTTGACGATCTGTATGCTTGTGCGTGTGTGCGTGAGCAATAATGGGACTACAATACATTACGGAATGTGATACATTCAACAACGCAGTCATTGAGGAACATTGTAAGTTTTCCTTATATGGATTATGGAATGACGGTGTGAAACGATCGACAAACTATATACTGTCAGCAACATAAGGTGAATGGCATAACAATAAAATGCGAGCGAGCGAAGCGAGCGAGCTTGAAAATTTTGATATTCTACAGTTCCAAAACTGGGGTTCGTAGCTATATCTTTCACTTTGGAAATTAATGGGGCGGCGCATCGGGCGCAACTGCTGGCAATTACTGGCAGCAACATTAGGAGAATGGCACAACGATTCAATGCGAGCGAGCAAAGCGAGCGAGCTTGAGAATTTTGACATTTTTACAGTCCAAAAACTCCCGTTTGTAGCTACATCTTTCGCTTTGGAAATTAAGGGGGGGGGGGCATCGGGCGCAACTGCTGGCAATTACTGGCAGCAACGTTAGGAGAGTGGCATAACGATTCAATGCGAGCGAGCGAAGCGAGCGAGCTTGAAAATGTTGACATGTTAGTGTCTCAAAACTCCCATTTGTAGCTATATCTTTCGCTTTGGAAATTAAGGGGGGCATTGGACGCAACTGCTGGCAATTACTGGCAGCAACGTTAGGAGAGTGGCATAACGATTCAATGCGAGCGAGCGAAGCGAGCGAGCTTGAAAATTTTGACATGTTACAGTCCAAAAACTCCCGTTTGTAACTATACCTTCCGCTTTGGAAATTAAGGGGGGGGCCATCGGGCGCAACTGCTGGCAATTACTGGCAGCAACATTAGGAGAGTGGCATAACGATTCAATGCGAGCGAGCGAAGCTAGCGAGCTTGAAAATTTTGACATTTTACAGTCCCAAAACTCCCGTTTGTAGCTATATTTATCTTTCGCTCTGGAAATTAATGGGGGGGGGGCATCGGGCGCAACTACTGGCAATTACTGTCAGCAACATTAGGAGAGTGGCATAACGATTCAATGCGAGCGAGCGAAGCGAGCGAGCTTGAAAATTTTGACATTCTAGAGTCCAACAACTGCCGTCGTAACTATGTTTTTCGCTTTAGAAATTAAGGGGGAGGCGCACCGGGCTCAACTGCTGGATGCGAGCGAGCGAAGCGAGCGAGCTTGAAAAATTTTGACATTTTACAGTCCAAAAGTTGCCGTTTGTAGCCATATTTTTTCCCTTTTAGTCATATATATACATGTTTATTTTATTTTATTTGTTTATTCATTTATTTTTATTATTATTATTATTTATTTATTTATTTATTATTATTTTTTTTTTTTTGGGGGGGGGGGGGCAAAAATGCGTTTCCCCCCCCCCCCACTTTTTGGATTGGGGGGGGGGGGCGGCCGCCCCCTCTGCCCCCCCCCCCCCCCCCCCCCCACTTCCGGCGCCTATGATTAGGATCCCTCTGTTTTGGATATCTCAGCCATTTCAAAACCAATTTTCATCAAATAAACGTTGAATTCCTCTTGGAATTACATGTTCTTTCATATTTCATGAAAGGTTTCGCATTATTTCATCAGAAAATGTTGGAAACCTGAATTAGGTCTCAACCAACACTACGCGATACCTTTAAGTATTGGAACACTGGATGTAAACAGTAATGTGTTAATGTGTTTGGTTTGATGCATCCGAATTGAGAGAGAGAGCAAGGAATGATTCAGAAAAAAGTAGAGTAATTTGGTGACAAATCATAAATGAAGATGATGAAGGGCAGAAATGATAGAGAATATAAGCTGCAGAGTGTCCTCTTCCATCAAAGCACGCGGTGAACAATGATGGCGCTATTTACATAACAGTTGGGGAGGGGTTTCATACCATAGCCATATCATTCTTCTGTTCCAAATCATACTCTACTACATGTAGTGGTTTCCTCAAGCCTTCAGAATCCCGGATCTATCAAAAGTTATTGTCTTTGACCTAGCATCCCCTCACCGTATTGCCTCTAGGGCATTAGGCATAAACTTTAATTGGTAATGAGTTGAAGTTCGGACAAAAACAGGAATGAACAATCAGTTGCTGAAGACATCACCATAAATAGCAATATCATCGACGCTTCACGCTTCCCCCCCCCCCCCATGCGATTCGCTATTTTTTAGTTTCCTCGTCTACATGCATGTCCGACGAACTCCTTGACCCGACCTAAGTATCCTTGAAAGTCAAAGGTACCCCGCTAAGAAATGTTCCGATTGTGTGTGTGTGTGTGTGCATGATTGTGTGTGTGTGCGTGCGTGTTTGTGTGCGCGTACGTGCATCAAAATCACTGAAGCAAAAATAACATTTCAATTTAACATTGGCCATGATGATATTTAAGACCACTTAAACACAACTCGGAATTCGGACCTTGCCAATGTATCGATATCTCTTTAAACGGAGAAAAACGATAGCCAGAAATTAAGCGTATCCACACGAATGACCATTACATGCAACAAATTATGAACCACATTCATTTTCTCCCCCTCCCTCGAAAAGAAGTGGACAGAGTATAATATCTACTGCGATATCTGTAGTTTAATCAAATTAGGCAATAGCCCGCATGGAAGAGAATGATTAATTGCCGAATTGGTCATCCATTGGCTGAGCACTTATGTGATCGCGATCTCGACACTTTAAGTTTTTTTTTTCCTCTGCTTTTCAACCCCAACCACCACCCCGCCCTCAAACTCTCTCTGCAAGAAAGTTGTGTTTTCTTAATCCTAGTGCGAAATCGCCGGGCGATGGGATGAAGGAGAGTGGAGGAGATTAGAAGTGAGTGGGACTAATTACGGTGGATCCTGCCTGCCTACGTAAGGGGGAAGCTAACCAGCTACACGACTCACGCAAGAGAACGAGGGCAGTGTGATCTTATACGAGGGGGGGGGGGGGGGGAGAAGAGGGGTCACGATTGAAGAAGGAAGGGTTAGAGAATGAACAACAGTCAAAATGAGGGAACAGGAAAGGAAAACAATTTGCAAAAACGCATTATTAAACACACATTTACACATTCCTATAGGGAACAGACGAGAACATAAGGAGAGGGTCACATGACTGAATCAAACAAGTCTTGGGTATATGCACTTAATGATTTGAGATTGCACTCAATGATTGGAGGCGCAAAGCGGAGACGAAACCAGAAATATTTTGAGATAAGTTTGAAGGTTACAATGTCACACAATCCTTCCCTACCCCCTCCTCAAACCCCCCCACCACTTTACCCTCTCCTAAAGCATTTGGTCCAAAGGGTGATGAAACAGCAGAAAACTTGATTGTGATGTCAAGATGAAGAGTGTTCATTGCATATTGAACTTATCTATTATCGCAAATTAATTCAACCATCAGCTCTTCCGATCTAGACCAGTCCTTTTTCTTCTTCTACTTCTTCTACCATACTACCTTTTTTCTTCTTGCCAGGAACTAATTATCTACTTACAGAATTCCTCGCCAGGAAGTGAATGGTAAATTGGCGGGTAGGAGCGGTTAACCACAACGCATTCCTCCTCGTCTGCACGCCACGTCTTGTCTACATCACACCTTGGAAATTATAGAAACTATATTAAATGAGATGCCGTATAATTTTCTCCCAGATAATGAAAGGGTAACGACAATATTCACAAAAAACCCGAAGAAAAAACAACAACACATCATCAAATCTGTTTAAAAAAAAGAAGCGTATCCTGGTACAGCAAAATTTCATCGCTATTATGTGATCCAAGATGATAGGCCGTTTATAAAATCATGATGTAATGATACAATGTGATATGTGATGTGATATAAAACGATGTAATATAATTCTGATTGTAATGTAATATGATACAGAATTATACTGCGTCGTAATAATAGCATGATATTATACCATATGCATGGGATTTCAGAGCTGTTAATTGTGGAGAGAACATTGAATTTAAAACCTTTTACGTTCTAGAAAGTGTCGTGTACACGACGTTGCCAGTTTCACACTGTATCATCCAGAGTCAAAAGAGCTTCTCTGCCATACCTTGACGAACAGGTGGGTTTTCAACCTTCGGATCCTCGCCGTGTAACGCTTTTACGGCAGACCCTTTACTAAACTGAGTAGATAAGCAGCAGTCTTTGAGATATTGAGGGAGATAAATTAGATATAAACTTATCTATATATTCCACTGGACAATATGTTATATTAAATCCCTCTGTGCTATTTTATTCGATTTGTTAAACATAAATAGACGTATAATCTGGTTTCTACCGGTTGATGTCCTCATTTAGTATTCGGACGAAATATAGCAATATGGGTTCAAGAACAAGAAGAAGAGTATTTTCATCGTTTTTCTGTAACCTGATACTTAAATCATTATTTTCCTTTCCGACCCGGCTATCGCCTGTTTCAGTCGATCTTCAAACATCACCTTTAAGATCTTCATCGTGTTCCGATCCGTTGCAACAGGCCACTTTCCACACCCTGTTATAGGGACAGGAGTCATTTGGTTTGTTTGTTTGTTTGTTTGTTTGTTTGTGCGATTTTTTTTTTTTTTTTTGGGGGGGGGGGGTTGTTGTTGTTGGTTTGTTTTTTTTTGCATCAGGGAGAGTGAGCGCAGGTTTATGTCATGTCTCATAATACCAAAAATAACTGCAGATTCTACACGGAAAATTCACTTCATGTTTAAAAGTTGACATACCAAACAGTGGACACTGGGAAGGCTTTCGCTCCAGATGTTATGAGAAACGATGAAAAGTTTTAAATAGTTTAATCTTCCTTTCAAAACAGTAAACTCTCTGCCCCCACCATTTCTCTTTTTCTCTCGTTTTCGTTATCCATCCCTCTCTTTCTTCACTGCCATAACTGCTTATTGGCTCAGTGAACAATCCACAGGTAAAGTTTCTTCTTTGTAACGATATGTCTTTGACAAGTACTTGCTAAGTGGCTTGAATTCTCTCACAAAATAAAGATAATGTTCCCGGTGTCACGCGCCCGCTTCCGTGGAATGTTAAACACAGAGATAATGATAACTCCCGCACACTTCGTGACAAGAAAGTATGAAAGATTCAGTAACGGTATTTGTCCATTTTGTCCATCACAACAAAGATTAACATACACGAAAGAGAGATCAGCTCTATCACAGTTAGATTTAGATCACCAAAATAAGAAATAGAAAAAATGAAATTGTTTCCACCCCTTCTCCCAAATATGGTAGTTTCAGGGACTTTTATAGATTATTTGTATCTTTTTAAGGGATGGGGGAGGGGCGAGGTAAGAAACAGTGTTTAAACTTATTTCTTGAGAATTCCCCTGTTCTATTACAATCGCTGCATGCATTATGTACACAGTCCAAAGGGGGTAGAGATTCACATTATAGGTTCATCTCATTCTGTGACTAGAACAAATAACCAAATAAGGTATACTGAATTGGAAGGCGTAATTACGATTGGACCCTTGCATAGATTTTGTGATGAAATCTCGCGGGCTTTTTTTTCTGACTTTGAGGAGTATTTGAGTGAGTTTTTATGGTTCGCCACATCCAGCGTTCGATGGTGTTCTAGTGATGGAACTTGGCACTACCTCCAAAGTGCGTTAATAGGTGAGGGGGCGGAGGAGAGCAGGGGGAGTTGAGGAGGGGGAGGCCCACCTCTCGAAGAGGAGCCTTACGAAAGAACAGATAAAGCACTCTTCTCCCCACGGATCAAACCATGGCGGTCGTTTTGTTTTTGCACATATCCTCTCCGGCTGAGATGAGCAAGCGATAAGATGCAATCCTCTTCTTCGTGCTTTCAGCATTGTCCGTCCACGTCTCGCGAGACTGCGCTCCTCTGATGCTGTGCCAAAGTTTTACTCTTTATATCACCCCAACCCCCCCCCCCCCCCTTCACCCTAGCTCCAGCTTCTTCAAACTTGAAAGTGTGTATGTCCATGAAGCTTGACTTGGTGATTACATAATCTTTAAATGCAAGATATCAATTCTGAAAGGGGATAATGAAGATAATTGCATAATCAACGAAATCTAAAGCTGGATTGTCGGTAATCATTAATTAGTATAAGCGCTTGATAAAGCATGACGCAAGGAAATTAGTTCTTGGCGGGGCATAAGATTTTTTTTTCCTTTTTCCAGTGCAGCTAGATCAATCTTAGAGCTAGACGTCTTTGCTTGATCAAATAGTCACGTGGGTACACACACACACACACACACACACACACACACACACACACACACTCACTCACACACACACACACACACACACACACACACACACACACACACACACACACACACACACACACACAAGGCAGAAGCAACAAAGCAACATCCTAAATATAGTTTGCTAGTAGCGTCATATTGACTTTGAAGGGTACATCTTGGCTTTAATGATGTATAGTTAAAGCTAAGATTAGGGAGGTGAGTTCACCTCCCTGTGAAGGTGTGTCAAACAGCAGAATACCTTTCAGGATGGTATTAGATTGATCACCTTTTAAGAGAGCAACCACCTCCATGAATCACGTTAAGTGCTACAAACTCTCGGCGAGGTCATGCTACGCACAGTAAAACGAAGAAATATCTTACGCCTATATACAGTCAATCAAAAAAGCATTGTGTTTCAAAACTTTTGCTCTCGTGAAAGTAAAAATAGAAGGGCTCTGTAGTGTCTTATCTTTTCCGTATCGTCAGGCAGTTTTCAGAAAAAGAAGCGGTATCTCTCTCGAGCGAATGACCGCCATTGACCGGTGTTGCAGTGTCAGTCCAGGGTATAACAGTAACTCTTTGACAAAAGAGAGGGGAAAAGAAAAGTGTCTAAAAACAACCTCAAAACTTGCCCAGGGTTTGCCTATGGAAAAGAGCGACCTCGCATCGACTTTGCAGAGGCGCTTCAGAAAGGCACTGGAAAGAAGTGACTCTAAAGCAGATCACAAGATCAGTACAGGACTAACATGAGCGAACCTGGCTACGGTTATCATGGGTGTAATACTGAAATCTTTATTCATTTTTTCCGATCAGCATCAATTCGGTCGACCCAAAAGATGATACGAGGTGAAGGAGTATATCTTATCACATTAAAAAAGGGGGAGGGAGAGAGTGGGGGGGGGGGGGGAGGGACAGCGCGTAAGATAATGGTATATAATAACCGTCCATCAAAACAACTTGTCTACTAGTATTCGATCAAGGCAGAGAGGTGAGCACCTCCTCGATCAAAGAGAACTGTCCTTGCGTGCACGGCCTAACCAGTTTGAACAAACTGTGGCTCATTTTCAACAGTCATTAAGTCTCGTTTACGAATAACATAAATGAAGCAAACACGCGAAACGCATCTATAATTCTAAGGGTCCCAGCCATAATGTTCTAGAGATATAGCGGTTATACTGTGATCGGCACTAATAGCAAGACATGTACACTCATATCTTACGATTCCGTGATCACGTTAGTGTTGTGTAGCTGTAAAAACCTACTTTTAAATTGTCTGACAAGGTTTGCCACTTTTTTTTTGATCGCGTCGCCCCTGAAGTGCAGTCGAACTTGTGTCTATAGTAGTCCTCAAACTGATAGTCGTTTCAGTGGCTGCTCGCAAGTAGCCATCACTCATTTTTCTTCTTGCTTTTGAAGTAAAAATATCGGTAATTCTTAAGCAATGTGATTGGAAGAGTTAACTGCTACTTAATGTCCTTTTTTTTCCAAACAATTTGTTGAGTTAAAGCTGATTAAAATTTTTCCAAATATGCCCAAGCACTGTCTCCAAGGTAATTTGAGTATGGCTATTCTCAAAAATGATTACCAAAATACGAGATGGAAACATAAAAACATAATTATTTAGAACGAAGACATACAATACAAATACATAGATGAAAGTAATCTCCACCTTTGAGCCGTTCAAATTTCCATCTTAGAAAACCGCCCTTTTCATTTCCTTTTTTTTTTGAGGGTTTACTTTTCTGGAGTCACTATCTACAAGCACTTCTTCTCAAGGTGTTCCCACCAACATGTTATTCTTCTTTTTCTTTTCTTTTTTAGTTTATTTTGTATGTGATTATTTATCTTTGTGTATCTTTTTGTTATCACATTTATGAAATGATTGTGAAAAAAAAATTGAAATTGAAATTGAAGGGTCTATCGTCAAACGTATTTGCAGTGCGTCCACTACAATGGGAAGACTTTACCCTACTGGAAAGAACACAGTCTCCCACAGTGTGTTCACAGTGTGTTCACAGTGTGTTCACAGTGTGTTCACATAGTCGACAATGTAAAAACGCTCGAATTTAACAGTGTGGACATTAATTTTCACACTGTGGTTTTGTTTTCACGGAGTTTTCACATTGTAATGTTCTGTGTCGCACTGTGAATTGATAATTGACAATTGTGTTCACAAGGTTAAAACGCTCAAATTTAACAGTGTGAAGAGATTTCACACTGTGTTCACACTGTGTTCACACTGTGTTTCTCACACTGTGTCTCTCACACTGTGGGACAGTGTTCTTTCCAGCAGGGTGTAAAGGGGAGGAGGGTACCTGATGCGTTTATGCGGCTAAAGTACAATGCCCTATCAGGCATTGTGTGAAGATCGTTCTCTCTGAAAGGGAACTCTCTATAATTATTTTCAAGAATGAATATTAATTGAAGAATATTAATTAAAGTACGTATTTTTGTTGCATATAATAGTTATGAACGATGGCCACTTCCGTTTCTTTCTTGTAAGTTGTAGTTAGTGGCAAGAGGGCTAAATGGGCTCTCTCTCCCGCACCCCGCTGGATGTTGTTTGTCGTGCAATTCCAAACCATGGTCAAGTTGGCTTTAATAAACAAACTGAACGAAAACCAGCAAAATGGCAGGGGTTTCACCTAAAACTTTTCTTTGATAATAAAGCCACAGTTAGCCTATTATGATAGTATATGTTTTCTCCCATTGTAAAAAAAAAAAAAAAAAAATGACCTGCATTGATTCCGTATGTAGATGTAAATGTTATACTGTACTTTATACTTTTTTGGGAAATGAAATGAAATGAAATGACAAAATGGAATCCCCTAATATCCTGTCTGTTTAATCTTAATTCATTCTTTAAAGCTAACTTGGAAAACAATGTAACACTTCAAACAAAGCCAAGGATGGAGGCGAGAATACACATCAAGCGTGATGCCACTGAATAAAACAAAAACAAAAATATACAAATCAAAACAGAAGTCCCAAGTGTGAAATTGTACGTAGGCATCTGTATTAATTCACTAACGATGCGTGTATGAATGCAGATGTACAAAAGGTTTATTCAAATATTTTCGAAGAATATCGAGAATTCCATCAAAATGAAAGATTTCCTTATGATTTCTGATTGATCAAAAACAATATGTTAGAGAAAAATTATGGAGCTCACATGTCCCCAAATCTATTGCCAAATCTATTGCCAAATGTATTGCCTTCGTATGTTTGTTACAACCATTTTGTTTTTGTATCGTCGATACTGAACTCACTTTTTTTTTTTTTTTGGGGGGGGGGGGAGGGGTGGTTAATTCGATCTTTCCTCCTCCGCATACAACATTGACACGTGCGTTGTTGTTTTTTATCACATACGATATGACTCCCCTCTATCAAGGGACAAATCATCTAATCGTCTTGTTATTCCGATGTTAACAAGCGTGGGAATACACACATGACATAATGCGGACACATAAAGTCAGATCTGATACTGGAGAAAAAGAAATATGAAATTAATGCGAACAGCAACATCTGTGCGTGGCAAGGGAGGTCGCATGAGGCCAATGGCATGAATGTGCAGCCAGTTTTATTTTGCTGAAGTCATCCATACTTTCTCTTGACATATGCATTATTCTCGACTGGAATCGCTGATTTATCACATGGTGGCGTGGATTCAGATGAAATACATTCGCCGGGATTATTCCAGATCAGTGAAAAATAAGTGCATAATTTTTCATCGAAGTATTCCCGTGTTGCCTGTCAGCCTATAGCTGGGATCGACGGAAAACATTTGTGACATGGGGATATAGAAGTCATGTCCACATTTCACTCCCATTGTTAGGGGGAAGAGAAAAACTTAGCCAGTGGTCGTTAGCGTTGTTTTGATGAGTTTTTGTACAATTTGTGTCAATTACCCATTCCAACGAATGCTATGTTTGATTTATCCAATAGCGTGACCGTTGGAATTTACGGGATGCCCCTTCTGAGGCAATTGCCAATGAAACATCGCAGCTGGTTGATGACAGAACATACATGAATACATCTAATACATGAAACAGAGAGAAGAGCGAGAGAATAGTAAGAGAGAGTGGTAAGAGGGTTAGGGAGGGATGGAGGGATAGAGGGAGGGAGAAAGAAGAGAGAAGGTGTGGGAGAGGGAAATGAAAAAAAAATAGGAGTTCATAAAACCAAATTGCAGCTCCCTCAGTGGACGTTACTCTGGGAGTGTTTAATAACTTTTTAGCGGAAAAAAAAAGCTGCGGTTTTTTAAGTCTCTTGTGACGAAGAGGCAGTTGCGATGTCTTGACGTCTACAGATGATATCACATTATGGAAACCGGTATGCATTCTGTATAGGACGACACCCTGCTGAAAAGAACACAGTGTCCCACAGTGAGAAAACGTTGTGAACACTGTGTGAAATCTCTTCACATTCTTAAATCCAAGCGTTTTAACATTGTGAACACATTGTTAATCACCATTCACAGTGTGAAATCATCTTCATAATGTTAAATTCGAGCGTTTTTACATCACCGTTCTTTCCAGCGGGTCAATAGGCCTAAATATGATATTCATGATAGCGATATGATCAAGGGGATATTGGTCTACTAGAAGTAGCGACTGAAACAGCTCGTCGCTGGCTGCGAAAAAAAAAATGACATTCTTGTCATATAAGTCGTATATTTCGACTGAAACATATTCATGTCAGGTTCATTGACTGAAATTTATGATCTTCGATGATTATCAACAAAACTCTGACATACATGTATTGAAGAGATTCCAGCGAGTTTATAAATCAATATTTACACCCTTCCTCTCCCTCTTAGTCATCGTGCCTTATGACATCTTCGTAAGAGTGTCATATCGACACCATGTTCACATTGGAATGATATTGGTGTCAACAGTTCTGTTTATGGGCTCTATAAATTGCCTGTTGTCCGATAACAGGAAAACGTCTTACCTGTACCTTGTTCTCGTCGTTTCTCCCCAAAAGTTGGTTTTGTCTCCAAACTTTGTGAGGGGCATAAAGGTCAGAATACCACATGTACACTTGGTTTGAGGGAAGCAAACAGAACGATGAAAATTAATTGATGCGGACAAACACCGGCAGTAGCGATTAGGCGCACAGACGTTGGCCATTTCAACCGTGACTTCACCGGCACCCGCGGGGGGATTCAACCCCCTTTTTCCAAGTCCCATTTGAACTTCACACGCCCACAAGAATGACATGTGATGATGGTGCATTACGTTGCATGAATATTCAACTGTATGAATTGAATTAAGTTTTGGATTATTACCAGTAAGAGTAAATGTACTGGTAAAAGAGAAAATAGTGTAGAATGCGGTTAGACCATCATAAGACGATACAAACTTGCCGATCACAAATTTAAATGAAATAATCTGCAAATGGCACCCGAATTTGGGGTTACTACGAAGAGGGGAAGTGCCGAGTTGCTAACTGAAGTATAGCAGATTTTTATCTCACGCAAGGCGGCTTCGGCTTCCTCTCTTTTTCCAGAGCCCGAAGACTAATGCTTCGTACTTTTTGTCTTAGATACGAAATATGAAGATTAATGACAGAAATCCAAGATTGTCTGAAAATCTTCGAATAATGGTGAAAAAGAAATGTCATTTTTCCCGAAAGCACCATTAGTTTTTTTTTCGCGATGAAAAAAAAAATCAAATATTATTTTGTGCATTTCTGTCTTTCTCGAAATTCCAAATGGTTTCAATCATTCTTCATTCATTCATTCATTTCAGTAATGATACATACATGTTTGATGTAGTGACATTTCATTAGTATTCAAAAGGTGAACGCTGTATCTTCTCGTCAAACTCTGTACCAATAATCATAAGGCACTAATGCATGGGTTTGGATCAGCGTTACGCAGTAGGGCAGTGGTCTCCTGCTCTATACCTACTCCGTAGGACTGTCCGCAGGACTGTTTGCACCTTGCTCACCGCGCTGTAAGAAATGAAAGGGGGACGTAATTCGCCCATCGCTCATATCAGTAGACCTTTTAACAAATGGCAAGGAGCCCTGTCTGAAGGACAGAATTGCAGAGATCCACAGTAGGATTTCTTGGCTCCGGGCCTGCTCCATAGATCTCTGAATTTGAAGAAGAGGTCCTGACACTCAAGGGGTCCTGAGACTCAGAAGCAGGCTTTCCTTCAAGGCCTTTCGCCAGGTTGTTTGCCCTTGACGCAATCACCAGCAACAACGATTTTCAGCACGATATATTTTGGCGTGTGTGTTGTGTTATGCTGTGTTTTGTTTTTTCTCTGTTTTAGTGTTATTAGACTACCTCTCCAACCACGCATTGCTAGAGGAATCAGGTGGGTACAAAAGTTTACAGGCACTGAAACGCCAAGGCATGCAAAACACCTGTTTCGGATCCTTGCTACTTTTTGTTAGAAAATATCTGGGAATTCTTCTCTCCGTTATACAGAGACAACTAGACCAAGCACATCGTTCTGTCTTGGGTGATCCATTATCGGTCATCATGGACCAGGTATCCAGCTCAGAACAGCGTGCTTCCGTGTCTTGTCCTTGAGTCAGGACAGAGCTACTTCAAAGTGAAGTTCGATTTGCCGTCGCTATTTGGAATAGTCATTCTTAAGACAGGAGGTATACAAAACCTATTCGTAGAAAGCCTTCTGTCATTGAAGTATACATGCATGAAGTTTTAAAGCTTTCCGTAATTAACCAATTAGGTTTGGTGAGCTCCGGCCCCTCTGTGCACCCTTGTCACCGAGTCCGAAGTGTGATCTGCAGAATGTCATGTTACATATTCACCAGTTGCCTCTTCTCGCCCGTAACATGTTGCATCCGATATGTGGCGATTCCCCGAAGATTAATTTTGATACATGGCACATCCGAGTCCAGCATACAGGTAAAATGCTTAACAACCTAATTCCTGACGAAGACAAGCCTAAGGCTATAGACGGCATCAGAGTTCATAGACCTGACAACATTGCCCAATTATCATGTTTTGTTTTCCTGTAGGGCCAGTAAACTTTGTGCCTGCAGTTTGTACAGGAACATGCTGGCAACGTCCGCTGCTCTCCGTCCTCCTTCCAACGTCCTTGCAGGCGTGATACAACCAAGGCGGATTCTCGACAGGACTGCTTCTAACGTGCACGTGCTACGTATTCCTCGTAGATTGTGCTCCATGTTTACAGTTAGGAACAAGAAGTCACTATCAGTGACCTGACCTGCATGTTGCGTCCGTTTTATTCTTCTCTGATTAATTAGTTTACCTGATTTCGTCTCTTGTGTTGTTTTCGAACTGACCGGTCTGAGAAAAAAAAAGTAAGTGCTACAATGTTGAAATAGACGTGAGGTAGTTGGTCTAAAATTAAAAGGAGACAAAAGAAAAGAAAACAAAACATTTGTTCAATGAGACGTGAGTGCGCATTTGGATCCTATGTTTGCTTTAAGGGCGATATTCCCGGGCTCCTTATCTGATTACTGTAACTCAGTGTCATGTAACATAATGATTCAATGCCCTTGCTCCCTTTCGTAAAGAAGAAAAAACCAAGGCGATAGCTTCTACGGACATTTCTCTCACTTCCATGACTTCTTTGTCTCGCGCATCCTCGTTCTGCAGGTTTGCAGGCTTGCTCGTCCTACAAAAGAAAAAAGAATTGACCCTAATTATCATTGTTGTGTTTCAATAATTTTGTAACATCACCTGCAGCATCATTATCGTTATTACTTTAATTTCCTTTCAAAAGTATACTTTCTCGAGAGAATGAAAAAAAGAAGAAGAAATACCCCCTTCTTTTTTTAAAGGCAGTGTGAACTTGCTCCTCTAGCAGGCTGCGTGACAGATATGCAACCTGAAAAACTACTTGAAATTAAATCGATGAACCTGTTTGGGAAACAAGACAACAGTTAACATGTATACCCGGAAAGTCCAAGGAAAGGAAAGAGGTTAAATTACTTGCCATGTCTCCCAAGCTAGTGTGGGGAGTTGCCATGTAAGTTTTGTAACCTGCATAGGTTTAATTCATCGAATTTCCATACTTTTTCTTCATCACACTCCCAAGGCTACGGCTGATGGATAGGTAATATTGAATTTGGGGTCTAAGGGTACATTTGTGTCTGCACATGTCGGCATAAGCCATCACTTCATACAGATAATCAAACTGTCAAATAGATATCGCATTTTATCCCGCTTTTTTAATTTGTAACGACACTCAATGGATTTTAAGGACGATATGCCATTATTATTAGAGTCATCCATGCTGGGCTAGCCTCGTTACTTCTTTTAGGACATCATGCCTAAACCACCTTGTCCAAGACTGAATGTCCCCGCAAATTCTTGACCGTGTCCAGGACACTCCGCACTGTACATGTGACCACTCACACAAGTTATGAACTTGCTTCTTATGTTAAATGAGCCGTTATCGGTGTCAGTAACGCCTGACAACATATTTTTAATTAACCAGGGTCCTAAGTGTGTAGACATTCAGTGCCGCGGCGTATTTGACGCGAGTATGGTTTATGATGTGACGGACGGTATAACCCTTGGTCAGTTGGTACGAGATCGACACCTGGATGACCATGGAAACGTCCGTAAACCGGTGTCTAATGGCCGGGATCTCAACTAGCTGCATTCTTGACCCGGTGGCGCTCATCCGGCCAACCCTGCAACAGAGCTTTCGAAAGGAAGCTGATGTGAAGAGAAGCTATCTGTCTCGATCCGAGTTTTACTCGAATTTACAATCATGGCCATTGTATACGATAAGGGTTAAGGGTGCATTGTGATGCTCCTTGTTAACCCACAAAGCACGTCGGATTAAAATCAGGTGAATTGACTGAAGCACGACTAGTATTTGATATCCTAGATCTGTCGTGCCAACATCAGATCCGGATATATTTTGTAAGAGTGTCCATGGAAGTGTTTGGGCATACAATTGATGTCTACCGATGGAGATATGTGTGTAACTGGATGATGATAATCAAGCTCTTTGAATATTTGTATACTCATTTCCCCTCGTCTACTCTCCCTCTCCCTCCCCGCCTCTTTCTCTCTTTCTCTCCGTATCTATCGATGACTGCGATCCTCGAATGTAATTTCGTTGTTTAACTTTCTTGCACATCAATCAATAAATTGTATATAGTCCTGCCGCATGAAGAAATCTAATTAACTATCAGCTCAACTATCTGAGCACGGCACTAACAAACGAAATTCAAATTTACTAAATATTTATATCACAGACGATAAAGTTCCTCCTCGTGATAAGTCACTTTTCATTGCAGCTATTCAAATACAGACAATAGAAAGATCACGTCAGGAGGTGAACTATAAGCGTTGGCCCGAAATATTTCGCGGTATTACTAATAATAGTACGAATGTTATGTTTGACATGCTTTGCAGCTGTTGTCAAAGCCGGCGTTGGTGATCGCCAGTAACGACGTCTCAAGCTGTTATAACGAATTGCCTCGCAGCGCACAAAGAAGCCAGACGTCCGGGTATCGCCGAGGGTGAGAAACCATCTTCCCTGAGAAGGTTCGCGACGTCGTGCTGGGAAAACGATCGGGCTTGGTTGTCGGCAACAACGGCGAGGGGAACACCGCGAAGAGAAGAAACTGGTTCTGTAGCGAGAAACGACCGCCCCCAGCGGAGGGAACCCTGCGCGTGGAATGGAGACACTTTGCGTGTTATTGTTCCATTTCTTGAGAGGACAGCGGGTTGCTCCCTTCGGAGGATTTGTATGGGTTATGTTTAAAAAAAAATGAAAAGAACCATCGATCAGGTCGAGAGGTGGATGCGAGGGTGTTGAAGGTGGTACGATAGGTACCTTGTATCTGCCCTTTCACATTCATCCTTCTTCCCCCATCGTATCTAATCGAAAGATGAAGACTGCCTTAACGTTAACGGGTAAAATAAAACGATAGAGTGTATACAGCTTTTACATTGAACCAACAACAGTTGCTGTTCTCTGAAGCCCATTTTCGGTCAAAAGTTCTCAGGATAACGGCGAATTCCTTTCCAATGATTAGTTTGAAATATTTCTTATATACATACTATGATGACATGACCTCGAATCTCTAACGTGATGTTTACAACATGAGCGATTATTATATGAAAGGACGTCACGAAGTATTATTTTATTGAGACTACCCACGATGTTTTCCGTTTGATAATTTCCGTCTCATACCATGTCGAAATGATGATAAACAGATTAAGGATCAGACAAACAGAAAAAGTAGAAGCGTCACCAATTTCTAATGAAATAGTTAAAGTTCTTCTAAAGTTTTACATGCTTACACCTAATAGTCATATTCTAAAATCCTTCAACTACCATTTCAAACTTTATATCTCTTGATAATATTTTGGAAATAAAAAAACACCCATGCGTCGTGAAAATATGTGATTACAGTGTGTGTGTGTGTGTGTGTGTGTGTGTGTGTGTGTGTGTTAATCTTCTACAGCGCACGCTCTTTTGATATTGTTGTTAACATCGCTATTTTTGGCGAAGACAATCACATGATTATAAGACAATAATTAAGACAAAAGTTTGGTGATAATTGCCACATGGGTTTATTTTGATCTCAGCGTATACTAAATTTATATAACATGACACCACATAACGAAAAAAGAAAAAAGAATACCACGTATCAGTTCCCTTTATCATCAATAGATCATTCTTGAGCCTTTAAGTTTTCATGTGTGTTCTAGAAGCAAACTGCTGATAATGCTTGAGTAATAGCCGCTTCAAGACGCATAATCTTACGCAAAATGCTGACATGCACATGAATGATTACCATAATATACGATCGAAGTGGTACCAGGCATATGCCAGGGGAGTGGGATTCCGTGTGAAAGGGAGAAAAAATGAATGTGGATAAACCTACTGTATTCAATTTAGTTTGTTTCGAGATATCCTCCTGCTTGTAATGTTTGTTTGATGGAAAGAAAGTTCTCTATGTTGAAACGTATATAGCACAACAAACCTGCCTGTACTTCGCTGTGCTCTGAAGCACTTCAACTCAAAAGCATATCATAGATGCCCCCCACATGAAGAAGTATGTAAGACCCTTTCTTTCCCTCCCTGACACAGCGGGACCTTGTTAACGCACATCATGGAGTCAAGTTAAAGAAGACCCTGCCATCTCCAATGCATTAACCCTCTCGACGCCGATGTTATGAGATATTGGCGCGTTGTACAGTGCAGCTACAAACAGCTGTGATGACCCGTATATTGCATTGAATTAACATTATGGCTTTAGAAAACGAGAAATGCAGTGTCAAAACAGGGAAAAGCTATTGCTCACGAGGACTTGCACGCTTTTGAATTAAAGGGGAATTTTCGCGAACTTCTTTGACTGTCAATATGAATATGCAAATGAGTGAGCTGATGATGATGATATCGCCTCACAAATTGCCATACAATTGGTACGAAAAAACAAAACAAAAAATCAAATGTAATTGTGATTCAGTCTCAAATCGTAATATTTCTCACGGAATATTTTAAAAGTTAAAGTCATTTAATGAGGAATAAAATGTTTGACACTTTTATAAAGGAGAAATAAAATTTAGTCAGTTTTTGGTACAGGATCAATGGAAATTTTTGAAGTAGGTGCTGTAATCCCTCGTTTACGCATTCATATCAATTAATTGTTCGAGAATTGTTTTTGCAAAACTTGCATGGTGAAACTTCAAAATCAGTTTGTGCGGGTGTGTATTTTATTCATCGTTATTTATTTCAGGTAAGTATTTACAGTACGTTGCTTTATTGTACTCTCCTAATGTGCGTTTTAACCTGCTTGTTATACAAGCGATTATTGCTACTCTGTAATAATTTGGGAAATGGACTATAAGAATAAAATTAAATGAATTTCATAACCCCTGAAATGTTTAACCGATCTCGAACAAAATCTTTACTGTTGTGTTTAACAGATCTTTCTCTCTTTCTTTGCAGACTAACTTTTAACTGGTCCAGAATTGCCCTTGAAGCATGGTGACAGACAAAGTTTTATTAATATTGAAAGAATAATAGGCCCTACATATTTTGTGCACAACAGGCCCTACAAATTATTATTGTGCACATCACGAACTCCAATCGCCTGATCGCTAAGTCTCTTTCTCCCGGGTTCCGGCTAAGGCCCCTGGAAATTTTATGCTAGGATTTCAGATGCTCTCTGGTGCATCAGGCTTAATTTCTGAATACTCTCTGACTTATTTTTGAATATTATAACGAAACTAAAATTGGGCGGGGAAAGCTACATTCTAAGTGGAAAAATACATCATAAGCGGGAAAAACACAGCTGGAGCAGGATTTTAAAGAGAAAATTACTTCTTAGCGGGGATTTGAAGTCTCTGCATGACGTAATACAATGTACACAGCGATACCAGTGTTAAAGTCAATGTCAACATTCACGACATCTATATAAGGGCTCGTAAAGCGATTGGCATTACCACCTTCGTTGTAGAAGTCATGGAAATCGCACCGGAGTCCATCTTGTTGGGGCATAATCTGTCATATAGCTATCCTTTCATCACCGTACTCAATTATGGATGGAAGAAGTGAAATAAAGATAAGATGTAAACTGGATTTCATTGATCTCCGGCATGAATGTTACTTGATTTTTCCATTCCTTGCCACTGGCAGAATACCGCGGGGCTTCAGGTGGATCAGTCAGCATGGGGCCTCGCCGTGTCCCAGGTCGGTCTTCCGGCTCCCAAGATTTGTCGACATGCAGCCAACGCAAGGCATCTTTTTTTTTTCAACTTTTCCCACCTAAGGTGATCCTTTTTAGACTCTCTGCTACGTCGATCCTCAATCAGAATTTCAGATCTTTCCAGACGCAAGATTTCTTAAATTTATAATACGTGTATATCACAGAGTCACATAATGACTCTACTTATCAATTTCTCTGCCCCCCCCCCATTTTCTCTCCCTCGCTTTCCCAGCCTCCTTGCTCTTTTAACAGAGATGGAAATGTCTTACATCGCGACCTCAACATCATAATTATTATGTCTCTTGCAGAAATCGATGCCAGCGGATGAGACCATGACCATGGGGAAGGGTGTCAGTCGATACTATATAGCTGGCCATGAGTCCCTTTAAAGTATGTGCGCGGGAGAACTTAAAACAAAGAATACAGAAGACAAAATCATGACAGAATTTGATTTCTTCATTTCTATGTATTTTCTATCTATCTATCTATCTGTCTATCTATCTATCTTTATCTTTTTTATGTTATTATTAGAATTATTATTATCATTATCATTATTATTGTTATTACTATTATTATTATTATCATTATGATTATTACTAATATCTTATCTTATTTTTTACACAAAATCGTCAATGTGTCACTTTTTTCCTTGTCCACTTGTGCGCTCTACTCTACAACCTCGTATTTAATAGGCAAACACATCTGTCCGAGCACGCCAACAGATCACATTCAGTTTAAAGGTAGCATGATGCTTGATATGTTAACGTACCAAGAATCACACTTTTTAACCTGTTTGGAAAGTAGTATTTGTTTTATATTTCAAATACTCTCAAATGATTGAGAAGCTATCAGTGCCAACAACAGATGGTAAGCTCAGAAGAAAAAAATCTTGCGGAAACCCGTACCACTGCAAACATAAGTGCCAATGATCAAAGTAAATTACGAGGGGCAAAAAAAAATCGTTAAGATAATGTACGTGAGCAAAGAGAGCATTGCACTTTGCTAACCTTATTGCCCACTTGCACATTGTGAATCCACAGTGAGGAAAAAAGTGGGACAACAAAAACGCAAGGTTCTTGACACCTGTATGATTTGGACTTTTCAAACAGGCCAATGTTATCACAATCTTCAATGTAGATTGCATGATGAATTATCTATATTTAGAGCAACGGAAATTTTCGTGGAGAGGAAAGAAAAACCCCTCCTTCAGGCTGACTACCTGTATAACAAACGCGGTCACTTGAAGACCCGAATCAAGAACCTGGGCATGGATTGGACGAAATTCCTCTCTCGTACCACGCGATATCCTAGTGGAAGGAAACAAAGTTCCCATGGCAACGAGAAACATGTTATTTATAACGGAGCAGTGACCGAGATCGGTGATAGTATCAGAGCAGATTGAGGCGACAAATAAGTCCAAGTTCTTTCTCAATTACAGACTGACTGACCGAAAACAGTTTTGACCTTCCTTTCCAATAAGGTTTAAAGACATTTTCTTGTTAGAGACCGAAGCGGTGTGCTCCCCAAAAAAATAATAATTGCATTTGAGAAAAGGATATAGAAAGATTTATCCGAAGCAGACTGTAAGTACACCATGAGAGGACACATTGGACTGAAATGCACTACAAGGTTAATTTCTGCAAAGTACACAGTGCATAAAAATCAACTCTTATGAAGACAATAATTTTGAATGTTGGCATAATACGTTAAAGAAAGCAGTGCTGCAGGTATCAGGAGAGGATTTCGAAAAGGAAACATGGGACGCATGCGCTATGTGTGAATATTGAATCACTTTTTAATGTCTTTCCTCATATCGATTCCAATGGATGTCGTAACACTGAAGCATTGATGTTATATTTCCAGAGTCAGGTTGGTTGGAATGTGCTTGTCTCCATAATGCGTGTGTGTGTGTGTGTGTGTGTGTGGGTGTGTGTGAATGAATGTAGGTGTGTGTGTGGGTGGTGTGCGTGCGAATGCGTGTTAAAGAGGTAGGTCACGTCAGACAAAATAATTTTAGGTGTGCTCGTGTGAATGTTGAATCATTCTTATGTCTTTCTTCATGTCGATTTCAAAGAATGTCGTAACATTTAAGCACTTATGTTGTCATATTTCCAGAGCCACGTGGATCGGAATGTGCTTCTCTCATATTACAGCCATTTATGCGTGTTTGTGTGTGTATGTGTAAGTGTAGGTGTGTGTGGGTGGGTGTGCGTGCGAATGCGTGTTAACGAGGTAGGTCAAGTCAGACAAATTTGAGGTATCCTCGGCGCGTCTTATGAAGACGCAGGAAAACCGAAGACATTATCAGCCCGCCCACATCCAGCCAACGCCGAGAAGCGAAACAAGCCTTGGCAGACATTATGGTACATTGGATATGACAGGTTCTGAATTGTCAAGTTCATGGCGGGGAACCACTGTTGCGTCATGCACCGACCGCTTGACAGCCTAGCAGTCTAACCACACGAATGATCCACATAGGGATCGTATTGAAAGTGTGGCGCGTGAAGTGAGTGCAAAATCTGCACTTCATGTTAAGGTTGACTTTGATATGTATACAGTACAACTGAATATATAAAAGGAAGGAAGTTTCATAAATATTTATAGACATTGAATTGTGGTGGCATCGTCTCACAGCTTTCCCGTTTGTTTAAACAAAGATAAATGACTACAAAACCATGTTCTACATGAACCACGTGTTCTGCAGTTCTGTCTCCACAACTATACACCCGCCAATTGTCTGATACATGTTACTCATTCTTCTTTATAAAACTAGTTTTACATCTGAAATGAACTTTATGAAGATTTGTGTGCAGATCATGGAGAAACTTGTCAGGCGGTAACATTATTACCACCTCTCACTTACAAATCAATGAGTGGGACCAATATCACCATGAATGGATATATCAATATAGCATGTTGAACTTCAACTAAGTTTTTTGCATTCCTCACTTTCCCACACCACATTCCCATTCAATTTCCCTAACAGCTGATGTAAATGCATTGTTTTAAATAGACTACTGTGAAGCCCGTATGGGGGATCCCTATGCTAGTAACTGTTAAAATCGTGATTACCGGGGAACTCATCACTCCGAGAAATGTTCCCGATCCCGAAAACCTCTCGTTTTGATAAGTAGGGCCTACATCAAACACGATCTCGATAACACCTAGTCAAAGAGGGTATATATAAGATAAGAAACAAAACACGTCATTAATTGACGCACAATCGGAATTCGATGTCAACCAAACCTGGGGACAATAATGTTCAAGTTGTGGCAACCAGACACTAACTTCAGAAAAGCAATATACATGTAAGATACATAGAAACAATCATGAGAACGCTTTACAGATCATGATTACAAAGCGGTCTCTCTGGTTCATGATGTGGAGTGTAAGCAACAAAAATCTGTTAAGATATCCGTTGGAAAGATCCTCGCTCAAATGTTTTTCCTCATTTAGGCATGCTGGAAAAAAGGTAAGAATTTAGACACAGTCATGGCAGTCTGCCAGGTGTAATATATCAAACAGGGTGTTGACCCCGTGAAAACACAAATCAAAGTTTCTTTTTTTTCTTTCATTTCATGTTCATCTGGTATGAATTGATATCAGAGAGGATACTGAGCAGATGTGCATAAAGTCAAACATGTACAGGCATTTCATTCTCAAGCAATCATAAACAAGATGCTTTATATCGAGCGTGACTATTACGCCGTTAACTACGAGGAATCTTAAAATGTATTGAAAATGTGTTTGAAAATATAAAGATAAGATATTGGGCAAGGAACATCCCCTTTTTGTCAAAGCGAGAGAGATTAGATCTCAACTTAAAAAGACTTCACGAATGTCGACTGCTATCTGGTGAAATTTTTGTTTTCAGAAATGATACCCCCGGGGGAGTACAGTGCGTACATGACACTTATTTGTTCATTGTGAAGATAAAGCGCTCAAACTCCCAATAGTATATATTATTATCCATACAGAGGATTTTTAGAGCCCAAATACACGTGTTATTTTGTCGACGCACCTCATAACCTCCGACCCACTTAGAAAGTTTGTTGAACTCGACCAATATTTAAATATTGGACGGCAAGAGGGGGATTCCCCAAAGTTTTTGTAAACTGCACCGTGATTGGTTGAGATATACGAGATGACCCGAAATACGAAATAAAAACGTCTGTGATTGGTCAATCACGAATTTACTAAAATATCGCTTTTTCTAAAATTCTGTGTTTACATAGTGTTACTAGACTTGTTTCAATAACAGAAGATTTGTTTGGGCCTAGCTCGACGTTGATCTAAGTTTCCTTTGGAATGTACGTACATCAAAATACATAGATCACTGTTTTATCTGGGAATGAAGTGGATTAACTTGCACTGAAGAGTGTACCATACCCCATGTCAGGATCAAGTACAGTAGGAGACCATACAGCACTCAGAGACAGAAAGGATAAGTGAAAATATTCTTTGCTAAAATCCTCTGTAGGATAATAATGATAATATTGGGTGTCCTATTTTCGGTCAATACAAGGAAATATTGGACTCGCTAAGTAAAATATCGGACTCGTCTTCGACTCGTCCAATATTTGTGCATAGCTCGTCCAATATTTCCTTCTGTTAACCTCAAGGCCATCCAATATTATATAAATAACAATTTCATTGTAATTTAAATCTTAAGCGTATCCTAAAACAGAGAGAGTTTTGCCCTCTTCGAACCGACAATACGGCATTGTTGCAGTTATATGGCGTGAACGTTTCATAAAAACGAAGATATATAGAATTCGGACAGGGTATCAATCAGTTAAACTTTGGATATTTTTTTCTTAATAACCACATTTCTAATGTTTAGCCAGACAACCTAGTGCTACAATTCTCTCTCAGTTTTTTTTTTTCGTCCCTCACTTTATTAGGGCACAAATTCATCAAATTTACCAATTTACCTAACTTTTCGTGATGGTATAATGTGATGAACTTCACAGAAATCTATCTCATCAGGCTTGGGGCAACAAAATAGATACACAGAAATGTTCGGCGTTGCCGTTATTTTTGCGCAATACTTTGATGGCGGAACAGACCGGAACCGTCCGGAATTGCTCGGAACAACCCGGAAAATTCCAGAATTGCTCGGAAATTCCCGAAACTGCCTACGACCATGCAGTCCAACTGGTCATCCGGGGCCCTCAAATTTTCACGCCGCTTTATTCGGGCTGTTTGTAATGAGCTGACCGGAATTGTACTAAATTGAAGCGGTAAGATACTCCCCGCGTTCTCTTCGTGGATCGGCCTAAACGATTACTCGGGGATTCTGCTTCGTGGTCCAGGAATGGTTGACAGACTTGACAGGATATTGGGGTCATCCGGGAACTTTTCTTAATGGGAGACTCAACCCCAACGCAATTCCAGATCATCGCTAAAAACGAAAATACTTAATTTGCAGCTCCGTGACCACTTTGTAACGTTCTGAAGTGAACATGCAAACAACATCTAACCCTTCATTGTCAATTGTTGAGCAAAATATCATTGATTAGCCTTTAAGCTCTGAACTTCAGGATAAATGAATGCTTCATCATGCATGTTTATAAGATTATTTTCCTGAACGTCCAGTTTAACACAGTTGAAATCATATGAGCAAGACTATGTTATCAGTAGTAATAATAACATTAGTACAATCGGTCAATGATGCCGAAAGTAGAGGCCATTCAAATTTTTGTGAGTTTACTGATTATGTTGTGCAAGAAAAGAAAAAATGTAAGAAGCTGCATTGTGGTACTTCTGATTCAGGTGTAGAGCACCTGAATTATGGAATATGTTACCTGAGAATATCAAACGATGCAGTGCTGTTAAAAGTTTTGAGTAAAGTTGAAAAATATTCATTACAACAGTTTATATGAAATAATTAGATACGACTTTTTAAATCAGGCTGACTTATTGTGTTTGTGTGTAAAAATGTCTCGATGTTCTTGACGCATGTCTATGTTTGTCGCGCCCTTTGAAAAAACAACAACTTATACTTTATGATTGTTGTTGGATCTTCAAGTTATACGTTATTTCATTACTTTCTGGAGATCTATCCGTTTGCCATTTATTGCCCATTTTTTTTTTTGCAACCGTTTATGTAATTTGTATCTTTATTTGTGTGTCAATGTTATGTATCATGTCTGTTGTTCATGTCGAATGGAAAATACATTCAATTCAATTCAACTTCTGATTGCATAAACGGTCATTTTAGACTTTTGTGAGTGCAAGTAGTGTTTATTTGTGTATGCGAGTAAACTTTCAAATACCACGGTAACGGTTGAATGGAATGACGTCATGTTCGTGTGACGAAGTGTCCAATGTAATAATTGCCATTGAAGACCATTCACCAACCATCACACGTTTGTGCATTCCGCCGTAAAAGTATGTCTAAATTCGCTTGTTTACTTTTCACTCTGCTGCATGCGCATTACAATTTTAATCTCTCAATGTTTGATCTTCATATCGATATCAAAAGTTGCTAGTGTTAACATGTCCATACTCGAAAAAAAAAATGAAACAATGCCATTACAGAGAAAGAAAGAAAAAAGAAAGAAAGAAAGAAATGAATTAGTGAAAGTGACTGCATGGTGTAGCTGTGCTGGTATGCGTGACTCGATACGCTATCCTTGACCAATGGCCATTCCAACCAGAGGCTGCTGTGGGATTCCTCTACGAGTTCGACCCCAAACTTTTTTTTAAAATAAACCCAGGTGACTTGCAGCAACTGTCAAAATGTTGAAAGCTCTATTCATTTTTAAGGACGTTGGCTACTCTAAGAACAAAGCAGCCTCGAGAAGGCGTGTGACACTGATTATTTGTCCGTCACACCAAGGAGTTGTCTGATAACTCCTTGGCCACATAGGCGTGTATCACCTCTACTAATCATTCGGTTCGCACCACGAGGGACTACTATGAAACGGATTTGACTCTGCATGAAACAAATTTAATGCATGTGTGGGCAGACTTCTCATAGCACATTGTTTTTTCTTCGATATTTGGTTTGAAGGGCTTTTTTTTATAGATATTATGACTATGGGGATTCACTGTCTAACATTGGAACTGCACAAAAAGTATTTGTTGGTGAGGTTTTGTTTATTTTTTAAAATCTATATTTGTTCTGTCTTTTGTTACTGCTGTTGTTTTATCTACTGGTAAAAGTGCTAGCGTTCTCGCCATAGCTGGGCACTCAAATTTTGCTTGAAATCAGTCTTGATCGATAAAGGTGTACGTTGGAATTTCCCTGGCTAGGAGTGGAGTCAGATTTCGTTCGTGTCCCGGTTGAATCCCTGCGACCGAGCTAACAATTTGTATGTTGTAAAGCCCTTTGAGCACCACCAGTGAAATGGGCATAATTATGTATGCCTTTATGTATGTATGTATGTGTGAGCGTATTTATGTATGTATGTATACACAATGTATGCTGTATGTATATTGTATGCATGTATGTATGTACATTATTGTATGCATGTATGTATGTATAATGGTATGCATGTATTCATAATGTATACAGCTGTTATCATTATCTGAGAATGATAATCAAACTACCGGCAGTCATCTGCCCCTATACCTATACAACTTCATCCCCAACTTTTCCTATCCCACCCCTGTATAGCCTTCTACTCTTCCCTTTTATACTCCTGTGATTAGCTCCGATCTTCAAGCTACGCGATGACCATAAACTCGAACACTAACCTTTAACATTTCTGCTGATTAAGAGCCGTGGCGCTATTAAAAGGAGTTTACATCGGATACTTTAGAACAGGTGTCGAACTCTATTAATCGTCCCATCTATAAAGAAAGAGCAACATCCTGTTCGTGGCAGCCTTGACACCATTTGATGTGACCCCGGACCCAGCTTAATGACGTCATTGCTTTTGCTCTTGGAGTTGAATTCACGAGGATAGTTTCTTCTTCATTCAAGCCATCGTCTCCTACTGCGAGTATGTGAGCGCTATATAGTAAAATTGCACATATTTCATTTTGTAATCGGTACGGAGTAAGACAAACCAAGTACGTAGGCCTACTGCGTAACATTATCTTTCACAGGAATAGGTTGCTAATCTGAAGTTAGAAACATTGGTAAAAATCACTTTTGTCTTCCTTCAAATCTTTGATTTACATCACAATCATATAAATATACTTCCCTCTCCCCCATAAACAGTAAGCTTAAAGGGAAACGGACCCGGGATTCAAGAGGGCGTTGTTGCATGGACCCCTCAGGCTTACGCCTTTGCCATGTTCTGGACGCTAGAGTAAAACCGATACATGGTGAGTATGACCCCGTTCAGATGAGGCGGGCAGGTTCGATGTTCCGCAATTACTTTGGTGTAAACGGGGTCTATAACATGTTAAAAATGGTAGACATGACGTCAATCTCAGTTCGTCTTCTGATTCGTCTGTTCCTCTCTGTCTGGTTCCCCTACTACATACGAATTCTTCAAAGACGAAGTCAGCTTGCTAGCTAGCCGCGGAAACTTAGTTTAAGTAGGTCTACAAATAAGAGGTACTTGGTAGTCGACGGATTGCTGTGCATGTAGGCCTATAGGTGTAAGACTAGGTCCAGATCTACATTAGATCGATATGAACGGTCTAGTCCAACATGCACGTACATATACTTTTACAAAGGAGAGCACATGCAATATGCTACTAGATCTACTCATCATGACATCGTCATTCCTAGTAATGAAGAGAACGGCGATCATTAAGCCAACCAACAGCGCCCCCTCAAGTCCAGGTGCAGTGTCCCTTTAAAAGTAAATTCACACACACAGAAATAGACCGATCGATAAACATAGCATTCTTGAATAATTTCACATCTTGATTTGTTCAAGAGGAGTGAACGCATACTCACATTATCATAACGATTCACATAGATCTAGTATGTAGAACACTTATACATTGTTATTCTATTGGCTAAAGGATCTATTGGCTAAAGAGTTAAATGTATTCCGTGATACATCAAAACAAAGAATCCCCACATAGATAATATATTTTTTTTTTTACATCTTAAGGATTTTAGTTAGAGTGATTCTAGTTTGCGTACATGGCTGCCACCAATTAATTTTCTGTCTGTACATGCGGAACTTTTCCATAAAATTTGAATGTTTTATGTCCGGTAAAACAAAAACAGCTTCTATTACTTCTACAGTTCTAGTGATTTGATTAGATTTAATATATTTGATTCTATATCACAAACATACATTCATGTAACAAACATAGAAGTTTAAATAATATCAATGTGACAGCAGGGGATAGAAGTTGTTTTGTTTTGTTTTTGTGCACAATGATAATGAGAAATAATCTGAAGCGAAACAGAATGGCTATGCCTTAAGTAAAGCTTGATGTGCTTGCACCCTTTGTAGCAAATTGATAACGAATATAAATTTGTTCATTAAAGTCAACTTGAAGTTGTTGCCTTAATGATCGTCTGACAAGAAGTTTCAGTCCATATCATCGTTGCGTGATTCGCACTTCAATGCTGTTTCGGAAACGTATGACTTCACCGCAAAAAGATTCTTGCGTGTAACATGTGATGCTACAACATATTGCAGTTTTGACACCATTCCAAGGTATCGTGGATTTGTGCACGTGTGTGTGTGTGTGTTTACTTATCACAGACTAAAGCATGTATGAAAGTATCCTATCACCCACAACAATGCAGACCAAGGTTTTGGCCAAATTAAACTGGCTTACCCATGGCCATTAAACAAATACCGGACGAAGTGGGCATCGAGAAAAGTGCAAGACACTGTTATTACAGCAAGGGAAAACGTTCCCTGTTGTTCTGGTTCTGTTTTGTGTGTGCATGCCATGTGTGTGTGTGTGTCTAACTGTGTGCGCGCGCGCGCGTGTGTGTCTGCAGTATTTCCATGATATCTTAAAAAATCATTCAAAAGTGATTCAAAAGTGAGTTATACAGTGCAGATCCCACTGCAACGAACACGTCATAACAGAATTCTTGTTACAACGAAGTAAGATTCAGGTCCAAAATAATTATCATCTATATCTTTATGTACTTAACTGTTCGGCCATAACGAAATTTTGATACAACGAAAGAAAACTGTATAGGTTCCGAGGACTTTGCTATAACGGGAGTGCATGGTATTTGTAAACATGGAGTCCAAACTCCAGAGGTGTGAATGGTGAATTGCTTGGCCAACTATAGATTTAGTGGTTTCGATATATAACGGCGCAGATCTGATTTGCACCTTGGGTAGTTAACTAATCTTTCCAGATGGTAGACACAGCTCAGAAGAAACGGTGACGAACTCGAGGGAGCCCCCAAAATTCTGCGATCCTCTCGATTACCGGGAAGTGAGGAAGGAAGGCATGGAGGCGCTGAACCGCCACCGTTTGCAACAGGGCGCAAAGGGCGCTGGCCAGCCTTCTTACCCACACAGTTGTCGTTCACCTGTTTCGGAAGAAACCTCGTTAATTGAGGGGATATGTAATGACCACTGCCTGGACAGGATGCTTGGGAGAACCTGATACTTAGTTCAGCCAACATTGCTTAAATCAAAATGGTATAGATATATCAAATACATTTCGGCCATCAAAAATGTATCAGACGAAAAGACATCGTGTTGCTATATGCTAATTCTGGAGGATGTAATAGTAACGAACAGTCTTTTCCAGAGTGACAATCACCCTTCCTAAATATCGACGTCCGATCATGGATTATATCGGGTGCGGGAAATCTCCCAGCACATGTTAGTCACGTTTCATTATCTGTTAAACTTGATTAAAGTAATTTTCGATTCTCGCACATCGAAGGGGTGTGTATTGAAACTCCTCTAAGGGTAATACAGAAATGGTTGTCCAAATATTTTAGTTTGAAAAATATGACCATCTCAGGTCTTATGTGTTGCTAATGACAATGATCCATCATCTCTTCTGGCCGTCATGAAAATCTTCACTATCATAATCATCATCGTTGTTGTTGTTATTATTATTCTTATCATTATGCACTCTTTCACTGATATCGTTGGCATTATCAATTCTACCTTCATTGTCGTCATACGAGGTCAGATACCCAAAAGGTCAGAGTTTTAAGACCAAAGGAATGTCGGCGATATCATTCTGCAAAGGACTGATCTCTAAACGCTCATTATTGAGATACTCATTATCTGCAGGTAGCTATGTACCACCATGACTATTGTTTAGAACACGCACTCTTGAAACGTCACGATTGATCTGAGAACAGGGCATCTTGAACAACTCTGTTTAACAATTCCAATAGCCGATGACCTCGTCTGTATTAAAAGCCAAGTGTAAAATCACTTAAAGTTGAATGGTTATCGATGGCGATTAAGGTTGCCAAAACAGTGAACAGATACCCACAACCGCTTTTTGCTTTCAGGCTAAACTATTTGGAAGTGGGAACTAGAATTATGATGCACGCAACAAATCGGGTAGGGAGAGACACACACATGGAATGAGAAGCTTTTACATTTTCGAGGTATGATTTGAAATCATTGTAATGGTGGACACAAGATACAAGACGATGTGATTGACTCTCTATCTCGGAGTTTCTAAAGGCAATAGTAGCTGGGTCTAAACTCGTCTAATATTTAATGTAAACTAGCGTCCGTCAAGGTGTGAGGGCCAACTTTGACCTTTATGTTTGACAGTGCTTGAGATAATTCGAGTTACTGACCGCTAAAATCCTTCAAAAGAGATGATAAAATGAATATACAAACCATCTTCATTGTTTGTGATGTACAACAAGCGTCTTTGCTAGCGGCGAACTTGTTAAAACTAGTCGACTTGCTGCAAGTGTCCGTTCTCAGGGTTAGGCTTGCCTTATCGGCAACTCTATACAACAAAAGTTCAGATGTCACTTTACTCCTTCCCCCTTCTCCTATTTCGCCCTCACCCCCTGAGACCAAGATTTTCCCTTTCTCTATAAACGCATGCCAGCGGTAACCAACCCTGTACCTGCTTACTCATAAAGGCCCATAAGGGCTTTTTACACTTTCAAATTTTTGCTTAGTCCCGTACCAACGGTGGGGCTAAGGGGGGGGGGGGGGCCTTAACCCCACCGTTGGTACCGGACTCTCCTTAGCCCACTTTCTGTTTACACTTGTTTTTGCCAAAGTGGGCTAGCCCCACCGATACTCCCGTACTATCTGGCCCTGCAAAATAGCAAGGTTAGCACCACAATTGCGGTGCTAATCCCGCAATTGCGATGCCAAGCAAGCGAGTGTAAACAGAACGAAGAAATATTAGTACGATTTATTGGCAAGTGTAAAAAGCTGAAAAAATTGGTACGGGATTAACGATACTCCTGGGTCAGAGAAAGTACGGGGTTAAGAAACACAGGTGTAAAAAGGGCTATATTGGACTTCACTCTTGTGTTTGTTTCCTTGTTAAGGCTTAATCTGGGGTATCTTTTAAGATTAAATCACCTCAAAAGAGGAATGAGTACATACAATATCCAAGTACATCAGTACATCTATTTATCCATCTATCAGTTAGTAGAGGGTGCCATCTGCCGCTTTAGATGGAAAAACCATCCTTAAAGCCACTATTAATCATTTGTAGATGGCAAAAAAAAAAAAACATTAGTGCTTCAAAATAGTTCTAGGAGATAGGGATAGAAACAACCAATGTAAGAATGTTAATCAGTATGTTAAGCATGCTAAATATACAAAATGTGAACAATAGTTTTATTAAAATCGTTTCTAGAATAAACCGTCTGCAGTTATGGTTTATTGAAGAAATTAATGATATTTCCATATATTTATGGCTTTATTTTGAATTTTTTATATGGTCTGATGTTTTGCAAACAACGAAACTATACATTATGATTTATGCGTCGAATTTATGTGCTAACTCGAACATTTTTCTTTCGAATCAATGCTCCCAATGGTAAACAGTGGCTTTAAGTTTGATTGAAGTGGTTGGTTTGGCAATAACCTACCGAAGTACTTTCATTTTTGTTATACCTGATTTACAACTTTGTTGGTCTTTTTTTAATTTGATTTCTCTATAATGAAACCATTCGATGTGTTCCTCCAGCAATCAAAGAGTGGACGGGTATGGTTCCTCGGAGACTGTATGCGGTCATTCCATCGACCTACAAAAAAAAAGAAAAAAAAAGAGGAAAAATAATGAAATAAAAAACGGGGGAAAAAAGTCACGGACTTTTACCGGCAAATCGTGTCACTATTGAGAGCGTAGTTTATTGACGAGAAAAGCAGGCCCGACAGAAGTCACCCACGAGAAAGTCTTGAGGGTCGGGATTTAGGGGGTCAGCCGGAAGGGCGTCGGGTCCGGTCTTCAGAGCGGTGAAGATGCCAAGAACTTGACCACGCAGAGCAAGATCAAGGCCACTAAGAGAGAAAGAGAGAGGGAGGGAGATGGAACGATGAAGACGGGAAAGAAAGGGAGAGAGGTTAGCTTTATCTATCCCACTCGTACAAGACGTCTCGCATTAAGTTTGCTTTCTCGCATTAAGTTTGCTTAGTTGATTGTGAGTGTGAGAACATAATCTGTATACAGTTTATTCGCGCCATTCTACTGACTGGTATGAATGTCTTAAGCCACGCATCTTCTTCACGAGAAAATAAAAACAAAAAATGTATATAGATACATAAAAAGAAGTGAAAGAAGCAAAACACGTTACTGTCAAGGGGCTTAACTATTGGCTTCTTACGCCTGTGTGGGCTTTAAAGATATTTGAATCTGTGCTAAATTTTATGTTTGACCGTCATTAGACTCAGAGGCTTTGGTAATATGGGGTGAAATGAAAGTGATGCCATCATTACCTTCAATAGGTGTGCCTTGGACTGAGAAAATCTCATATCGAATGTCAATAGTGTTTAATTGTTTGTATAGATTCCGCATTGAAAAATGCGCAATGCGTATGCGCATGCATGCTCATGCATAATGGGTATATAGGGCGAGTTTGATGCGGATAATCTGCATTGGTCCGAGGACGTGTGGAAACAGGGCCTATTTTTTGCATAATGATCTTTTCACGACTATTCATTGCTTACAACATATTTTGTAACAACCAATACCATAGCATGAATTGGCTCAGTTGGCAGCGCGTCTACCTCCTGGTCCAAAGGACCCGGGTTCGATTCCCGAGTCTAATTGAGCAATGTTGTATGTAATCAATACCAATACCGTCCCCTTTACTCTAGTAAGAAGCAAACAAACACTCTGTCCCCCGCATAGGACATTAAATGGAGGTCCCGTGTGTGAGAAAGTCACAACTCATTCACGTTAAAGATCCCGCTTCAAATATGCATCGCAAAGTGAAGGTTGTTTAAAGTGATTGAGTGGTCCCGCCTCACATCCAACTGGACCCCGTAAGGTCGCTAAATATGGGCTATCCAGCCATCTTCTTAGAAGGAAACTAGAGAGGGGCCGTCAAAGGCGGCAGACCCACGCCTAAGTACAAAGTCGGGGTAAACATAATGTGCATTCGGTCATCTACCAGAATTCGGCCACTTAATTGCCAGTGTGCTTTATCACCAGCCAGTGAGTTCTACCAAAGATCGTACACTGAAGTGTACGATCTTTGGTTCTACAGTCACATCACACGCAAATCACATAATTACACATACAGTATTAACACTCATTCACGTACAGGAAAGTCCTTAAGTCTCCTCCAAAAATCCATCGAAAATCCCAAATTCCACCGTCAAAAGTGCAGAATCGGAACTTTTCCAAGCGCGCGCGAATTAAGTCCAGTTTTAAGAGTATTGTCTACGCGACGGGTCGCGGAAAAAGCGCTAAAAATCGAGAAATACGCCGTTTTCTTGCGGGATATTTTGATTATAGCAAGCCGAGAGTGTGATGATATCAAAGGTCGTATGAGTGTACGATCTTTGATGGTATCCACAAAAGCAAAAAAGAAAAACAAAATTTACGTACCCCCTAGGCAATTACCCCTATGATTAGTGTCTACGGGAATTATTCAATGCAAGGGTTGAATGCAAATGTCTACTGCACCAGTATTCGGCCACCAACGAGCGCCGCAACGTCCCCGGTGCAATTTTGCACCAACAGTGTAGAGCGCGATGCATTTTCAGCGGCCTTGCACACGCATTGACATTGAGCACGCATATCGTGCAGTGTGACTGCGACCGAGCAAAATGCTCCTCCAACGAAAAAAACAATCAATGTTAATTTGAAAAATCATCAAATATCAAAGGTCGTATGAGTGTACGATCTTTGATGGTATCCACAAAAGCAAAAAAGAAAAACAAAATTTACGTACCCCCTAGGCAATTACCCCTATGATTAGTGTCTACGGGAATTATTCAATGCAAGGGTTGAATGCAAATGTCTACTGCACCAGTATTCGGCCACCAACGAGCGCCGCAACGTCCCCGGTGCAATTTTGCACCAACAGTGTAGAGCGCGATGCATTTTCAGCGGCCTTGCACACGCATTGACATTGAGCACGCATATCGTGCAGTGTGACTGCGACCGAGCAAAATGCTCCTCCAACGAAAAAAACAATCAATGTTAATTTGAAAAATCATCAAAATACGGGCCAGTTTGTGATGACGGAGAACGAACTTTCATAAATCTAGAAGGACATAGTCCCTCAAATAGGCCTAAACGTAAATTTCGGAATTCTTACGAACATTTGAGCAGCGAAGTCGGATCGTTGGGGAGTTTATGTCTTCGTATGGTAGCGGAAAATCGCAAAGTGAGAAACGGGAAATTTTCGGAATGGTCACTATACCATGGGGTCAAAACTTCAAGGTCACACAGAATTTGCAAGGGTCAACCGATTATCACCAAAATCTAATCGATTCTTTCCTGTCATTATCCAAACATTCCCTGAACATTTCGTGCAAATCCGTTTACCCGTTCTCTTGTTATCTTGTACACAAACAAACAAACAAACAAACAAACAAACAAACAAACAAACAAACAAACAAACAAAAAAAAAACAAAAAACAAACAAAAAAACAAAAAAACAAACAAACAAACAAACAAACAAACAAACATACGGAACCCTTTACATAACCCCCTGCCGATTTTCATCGGCGTAGGTAATGAAACAAATAAACGAACAAAAGTATTTATAACGCAAACCATGTCGGGCACTGAGATCTTTGCAGCGCGAAAATCCTATAGGGGAGAATAATTTACATGTAAACGACCTTTAGGGGCACGTTAAGTATGGTTGCTAGAGAACTTTGTCGTTGTCGTTGTCGTTGTTGGTTGGGGTTTTCAAACCGCGGCATAATTTAGTAGGATCGATGACAAGAAAAGAAAAAGAAATACAAAAAGGAGAACCTGTTGAAGGTGAGAAAAACACACAGCTCTCTGTGACTGATTAGATTTGGCGAGAATGCTAATGAAGAAGTCTTAATCTCATTAACGTAATTTCATTTAGCATTGATCTCTCTCTTTCCTCTTCACTCTTCACTCTTCTAAACACTGCAAACATAGTCGTGTTTACCACTGACGTGCCATACGAACAAATTGTTAGAGAGGGAAAAAGAAAATCATGCGTTTTACACAAATTTCTAGATCAATACGACCGTGAACTGCCATTTCTGATTTCGGCACCACACAGAGCACCACACAAATACGCCGTGTGACAAAACAGCCACAAAAAAGCAACTGAGAAATCCGCTGGCGCTTCTTTTCTTGTTCTCAGTTTAAACGTTGGGGGCGGAAGACGGCACTGGTCAATAGCGACCCTTCACGAAGGGACTCTACTGGTCAGTGAAAGCCAGTAAGCGCCAAAGCGCGATATTAGTAGCGGGGACGAAAGCGCCCATACATAAAGGAGGGACGAAATAGTTATGATTTATGAAATCATCGAGAGAACCTGCTGGGGGGGGGGGGTATATATCAATTCATTCACTCACTTATTTTCATTCTTAACTTCATTTTTGTCGACGGAGGTTGAGACAGCCGCCTTTACGATTTATTTCTTGAGTCAAGTAATATCAAATTGTTAATGGCAAAGATTGAAAGGACCGTAACTGAAGTCAGTACCTTATTCAAGTAGGTTGCCATTAAATTGCTTCCATGGTTACCTGAACATGTAGATACCCTAGGACAGCTCCTGAATGACTTTCCATATGTTGAACCATGGAACTCTTATGTATGTGGTCAACTATGACTGAAGCACCAATGACAAGTTAACTCTTTGTCGAGCCAGTACGGATAACTCGGATAGTGCGAAGCCCTGGCGAACCACTACAAGACTGAGATTGGTCAAGTGATCTCTTGACCACCTAATGAGCATTTCTGGCATCTCATCCGTTTCTTTCTGACCACTGAAGTACTTTTGAGACTGTCCGTGACATCGGCTTGTTTAAGTGAATCTGGCAGTGTGACTGACATTGGCTGATTAGATTTGCCATGTATCGTCAACACCCCTAACGCCTCTGAGCGGTGTAATTTTCTTGCGATGCCCAATTTCTTGTCTAATTGACGTATACAGGCTCGTTTGCGCCCTAACATACGTAGAACGTCTGAACGACTCTCGTAAATCGTAAATTTAAGAAGCCAGTGCGGTTTACTATTAGTGTTGCTTTTCACATTATGTGCTAATTGTTTTCACTTTACATTCGCATAGATGTTATTCTGTAGTTTATTAACAGCTGGGCCCCGTTGCACAAAAGTTAATATTATGGTAACTTTGCCGTCCAATGGTAACTTCCATGGAATTCGTGATTTTGATTGGCTGTTGAGTATTGTTGCCATGGTAGTTACCACTGGATGGCAAAGTTACCACAATAGTAACTTTTATGCAACAGGCCCCTGGTAACATTGAGTGCACATAGTAGTTCATTTGCTTTTGTAAGGAGGCGTTTTTGTGGTTTTTTTTTTCGTTTAGCAACGTATTAGTCTTCATTTATCACTGTTTTTTTTCACCTATGATTTTTTCTTTTCTTTTTGTTCTATTAGACGACAGACCATGCATGACTTCTATTGTTTTGGTGGCCAGCATCCATAACATCATGCTTATAAATGGGCTGAGTACATCGCTCGTGTACCTGTACGTTTTTATCTTTGGTTTTGTAAGTTTAAACCTCTCTGTCAATCTGTCCGTCTGTCTGTCTCTCAGTCTGTTTGTCTGTCTGTCTGTCTGTCTTGCTCACTCTCTCCAAAACCGCTGCTACAGACATGACAAAAGCCAACTGGCTGAAATGGCAATCTAACCCACGAATGAGGCATCAATAGCTCATACGTGATTACAAGTTCCAAAAGGTTGTCTTTTAATTCACCTTCCCAGATTCGTATCATGTGCAAGACTAGATTCAGGTTCAGTGTGTGGTTGAGCAACCATCGCTGTAATGTTATCAAATATCATCATGATTATTACCTCGACTTTCTTTATCAACATTCACCTGGTAATATCTAATCATTACAATCATTGTTATTGTTATTTCTATCATCGTATTTATCCTCACTAGAAGATAACATAAATAAAAGCAGCAATATTGATAGCATGATTTTGAATAGTAGTACAAGTAGTAGGAGGGAGACGAGTGGATTTGAATTCATTATAACAACAGCAGTAATTGGCGAAATAGTTACAATTTTATCATTACCATAGTCATTATCAATGTCCCTTTTCCTTCTTCATTGTAAAATTATTGAAACATGAAACACAGTGATTGGCAGACGCTGTGCCCAGTCATTGCCCCGTTGACGAACACTCATCTCTCGTTCATGTTGGCGGGGGATACTCAGTGAGTAATGAACCTTGAAGTATTCCGTCAACACGCCTTACTACGAAAGACCAATTAGCAATTTGGGATGGGGGGGGGGGGGATGGGTTCTGTGTATGGGTAGCTTTCTCAATAAAACCCTCAGAGAATCTGTCAATTGAAACATTCAAAACGATGCCCAGCTTAGTCACACCATGTTATTAATTCGTCTGGTCTGCGGCGGAAGATCTGGTCATTGCTGATGATATCCCCGACAGAAGGGCGAAACACTCATCGTATAGCGCCTCGACTATTAAAAAGTCGTTACAAGATGTGAAATCCGTCACCTCGCCAATATTTCTCTTTAACAGAAATTGTCTATCGTATATCATATGCCGCGAGAGCTGCATTTCTTTCGCTTCTTTTTCCTCTACGCTTACTTATTCTTCATTTTCATTGTAATGAACGCCCTTGTAGACTAACTCATGCATTGATACACACACACAAACACAGACAAAAAAAAAAAACACTTCACAGACACACTCTCACAAACATTTATGAATTCTTACTTGATTTATGTGGAACCCTGGCGCTTCCTCCATGCATGTGTAAAAGAAGAGAGCTACACACAATCGGATTCTCACCTCTATATTATAGGGCAAGCTCAGATTGTACAGTTTGCATATATACATATGTATATATAGCTTGAGATATTCATGAATAACTGCCCTGTCTTCTCTTCCGAAATCGGTTGACAAACTAGATATAAATATGATAAGAATGGCACTTAACAAAAAAAAGATAGCAACAACATACAACATCAACAACCAGGACTATAAAAGCGGCACATCTGCTTCATGAAGATTGTTTCGCATGTTTTACATGAGTATTGAATATGAGATTCGTGATGGTGATCACGATTGTGAAATTGTAACACTTATTGTAACAATAATGATAACTGCGATGGTGATGATTTGTTTACCGTCATTGTTTCCACCAATGTTGACATTGATATAAGATTTTATGCTTGATTATCTGTGGGAAATTGTTATTGGAACATACGCAAGACTTCTGCAACAAGAATTAAACCTTGCCTAGACTTTATTTTCTTTTTCTTTTTTTGACGTCAGCAAGTCATTATGCCAATCAATCAGTTAGTAGACGCATAAAGGAACAAATAATAGGATCTCCAATCACGTGAAGCTCTTGAAGAAGGATAAGCAATTGCACCAATTGACAACTGTCGTCTTCTGCCAGATTCTTTAATTGGTAGGTATAGCTACATTTTGCATACCATTACGCAACTTCTGGCTAATTTCTGTTCGCTGAGTGATCTTATAGTCCAATGTGCAAACTTACTCTTTCACTACTAGTAAAACTATCTGGATAAATCTAATTATCCAGGACCGTAAAAAACTTCCTTTCTTACAGTATATGCTAAATATGGACATTGATACTTGGTTGTCCAAGTCAGGGTCGTTATCTATCTTGACACAGTTTTCATGACACTCAACAATTCCTTTTATTATAATTTCAAGCTGTCCAACATAATTTTGAGATTACTCCTGCGTCTTGAAGTTTGACAGCGTTGAGCATCTCTGATCACTCATTCGTGCAAATTTACTTTTTCAGTTTCAGTTTCTTTAATTTCTGCACTTGTACACGTATGAAATCATCATAACAAATTAACAATGCTTGCATCAAAATATAAACAAGAGTACTTAAAGAGTATTCAAAAGAAATGCGTATAATTACGTGTATACACGGACATCTTTAACGACTTTGAACACTGACGACCTTTCGAACACGGTGAACGACGACGCGTTGGGCGTATTCAGGCTCTATCAAGACACCGCCTTCTCATGATCGTTTTGCATCTTCTAGAATCGCTAAAATGATAGAACAACACCTCATTGCATTCTATGAGTTCCGAGCTTTAATTCGCTTGATGTCTAGATTGCAATATTTGAGCCTTCTCTTTGAATTTCTTCTTCAAATGCTTGACGAATCTGTCTGTCAAAGTTTGCAAGATATCTCGCAGTTAGTTATAGTGAAATATAGAAAAGGCGCATGCAAACAAATAAACAAAGAAAATAAAATGGAAAATCTTTGAGGTCGTCATGTACGCCCACGTGGAAGACACAGACATGATATAGGGTGTGGAGTAAGCTTTTTTGTTCCGTTTACTCGTCCGCTTTCATTGACCACAATTAGCCTCATATCTTTTTCTGACGTCATTCCATCGTCATTGGACACACTGATGGCGTATTGAGAGTTGAGAAAGGATCCTTCAAACCAGCTTGTCCTTTTCAACCAAAATGATAGCTATTCGCCACCTTGAAGTAGACAGCGTTGGTCGTGAAGTGTAACATTGATTGCAAGGCACAAAGAGTGATACATCATTCGGAACAGTATATGAATAGAGATTTGTTTGATTCCAGGAAGGAATGAATTGGTGATTTATCAGAATCTCAGCATGATTGCACATTTGCCTCAATTTGCAACAAAAGCGCAATGAGTGAATGTAAGGATCTGGGATTTGCGTATATAGATATGTGAGTGGCAGCTTATTGAACGTTTGCCTTCAAATCGAAAAAACCCAACAACAACAATAACAACAAACAATCAAACAAAATAATCAATGTCTGATTTATTTTGGTTTTATTCGTGTCACACACCGGGTGCGTTTATCGTTAATTGGTACACCTTTTCTTCTTCTTTCTTGGAGGTGGGGGGGGGGGGGTGGGGGAGGGTTTGACATGGGGTTTATGCGTGTCTGTGTCTGTGTCGGGATGCGTGTGTGTGTGTGTGTGTGTGTATGTGTGTGTGTGTGTGTGCGTGTGTGTATATGTGTGTGTATGGTTGTGTATATGTGTGTGTGTGTTTGTTTGTTTGTTTTTTTGTTTGTGTGTACATTTTTTTTATGTGTGTGATTGTTATATTATGGTGAATAAATATAGAAACACCTATGCCAAATTAATGTAACTTCACAAAGGTTATACGACTATTCTTAACTCCGATAATGTCACTCTCGACCAACGGCATTATGTTATAGATATAGTTATTTTCTTTTTGTGGCAACGCCCTTAAAAACCACCATGCCGTTCTCTTTCCGTCGTCTTCAGGAGAACAAACGTCTGCGTTTCTTAACCGCGGAATTCCTGGTCACATCGACATGACTTTCACTTCACGAATTGCGGCAGAATGTTCTGCGGTTTAAGTAGAACGTATCTCGCAGTCTCATTTTCATGGATGGATTTTGGTGGGTTTTCTCAGGCGTTTTGGAGTGATGAAACTTCAGGGGTTGACACTAAAGCGTTAAAGTGCCATTCTACTTGACTATACATGACGAGATACTTCATCTCGTCAAGTCAGCTTAATATCCACAGCTATTCTATGCTAGATCGTGTCGACTAACACTTACTAGTCGACATAACGAAATAAAGTATATTTACCATAAGTCCATGTCGTCATGGTGATATAGATTGATGAGCTTTAGAACTGCGACGCGAACGCTAAGACGACGCAGCCTCCCGGGTTGGACAATGGAAATAGCTGTCTCGCACATGCGCGGAACGCCATTTTTTTTTTTTTTTTTTTTTGGCGTAAGTTAGCGTCGTCTTAGCGTTCTCACCAAGACGACTTCCCCAAAATTAATGTTGTCATGGCGACATAATTATCTTGCCAAGTATACTTCACACGAAATTTAAAAAAAATGGTCATGTCGTCATGGCGACATAAAATCTCTTACACCAAGTCGACCTCCCAAAAAGTAACGGTTTTTTGGCGACATGAGTTATCTTGCCAATATGACTTCCAAGCTATAGTTCAGTTGATAAGTCGACATGGGAAATTAACCAATTTCTTAAAATATCTACGTGATATGGATACATAGTCGACTTGACAAGATGAAGTATCTCGTCATGTAGTCAAGTAGAACGGCACTTTAACACTTCAGTAGCCTGATATAGGTTTGCTGAAACAGTTGAGAACTGCAGAATCCCACTGGGCCTGAGTGGGTGAAAAAGTCAGGTTAACTTTACGTGTACAACGTGAAGCCTTTTCTTTCGTTCCTGTCAACACAGATTAAGATCTAAACATTAAAGGAGTCTCGGATACTTGTGAATAAGTATACGAATGCCAAACCCTGTCCTGAAAACGAAATCAACTCTGCCTATAAATTATTGTACATTGCGGGATTATTACGGAATATATCATATTGACACCTCAACGCTTACGTTCTATGAATGACTGTACACTTGGTATGAATGATTTAGAATAAAAATTGATGTGATAACAATAATATTGAACTAAAAATGAATGACAGAGCTGATAATTGTTACGGCAGATTGACCAAGCAGCAAAAGATGTAATGCATATTAAATGAGGCATACATTCCGCGTAAAAACCCATAGACATCTGGAACATATAACTGAAGGAAAATCAAGAAAGTAACGAGTGACTTATAAAGACAATTGGCTTATGACACTCACCAATTACATTCTAAAGTTTTCATGATCTGTTTCATCGCAAGCTTTCATCAGCGGCTTCCCATCGCGTCTAACCGCTTCCTTTGGGTGCTACAAACTTGGCGCACCATAACACCTCCTTGTCACGGCTTGTGGTCCTCTATCGCTCCCTCTCTCCTCTCGTCTATCTCTCCCCCACTCTGTCTCTCCTACGTGGTTTTCTAGGAAGAGAAAGCTGAATTCAAGACCGGAAACATTCTCCTCACCACAGAGTTCAGCTGTAAACATGTTTTCCACTCTCTCCGAGCCCACTCACGTCATTTTGCGAGGGAGAAAAATACTTATTCTTGACTTAAAATATGTAGCTTGACAGGTCTCGAGTATCTCGAAAAGTCCTCTATAGTTTTTCTCCCGCTCTCTCTTATAGCCCCCCCCCCCACCCCCATTGGTTTGACATGCATGAGCTCGTCGAAAGCTGAGAGATTCAATTCAATTCTATCAATTTTATTCAGATCGCTAGAGATTTAGTACTCATTGTGCAGAGACAGCCAGCCAATGGTTTGCAATAAGCCAGTTCGGAGATAGCTCATGTGCGCATGGGTACAAATGACCTTTTATTTTTCTCAGTTGGTTAGGCACTTGACTCAATTCAAAGCGACATAATGATAATGTAGCAGCTTGCCCAACATACCAATTTATGGAACTCGTATTCTAACAAAGAATGAACCTGTGTAGATGAAGTGACCAGAATGGTTCGTCAATCAACACTTCGGGAAGCATCTATTTCATTGTGCTGTTTTGAATACATTAACAAAATTTTTCTGTTAATATTGCCAAATACCAGGCATGCTGTCAGGTGGATGTACTGGTAGGCACCATTTATAAGGAACCATGAATAATCATAGCATTACAGATGCTTATCTAAGTGAAATTAAAAACCAACCTGTCTCTTGGTACAAAATATGACCTTTTTCTGCTCATGCTCAAACTGGAACCCCGAACTGGCTTATTAATCGTGCAATAGAAGCTTCGTTTATGAATCCCTTTTACAGAGATAAAAAAGATAAGATAAAAGAAATTTATCAAATTCGTGTCTCAAACGAAAAGATATGCGTGAAAGATAACACATAATCTTCAGGAGGACGTCAATTGGAATGATAGCTCATTGTGGGGCTTAGCCACATCACGTATTACCTGTGTGTTTGATATCATCAGCATCATCATCATCATTATCATCACCACCACCACCACCACATAGGATCACTGTATGAGACCTGGGTACAGTTTCATGAAAGATGTCAGCTCTGACAAGTTGTCAGTCTCTGACAATTTCAGTAAAATCTTGATTTTTTTGATTGGCTGAGAAGCTCTAGCACCGATGGTCATGGTGATTATCAGAGACTGACAACTTGTCATGGCTGAGAACTTTAATGAAACGGTGCTTGAAGTCGACTAATAGGAACGTGAAGTGAATTCTAATCAAACGACAGCCAATTGTTTCGAAGCTTTAAAACCTACTGTTGGTGTTACATAGACTTCAGCAGCAAAACGTTTTTAATTGATTTTTTTTCAACTTTGGATCAAAATGAACATTTTTTATTCATTATTGGCATCTCCTTCTTTTCATACCAACCTTGTCCCAGGCCCTCCCCTCCCCTCCCCTCCCCTCCCCATTGCCGGTACCTGGGACATATTTTCCTTCACGTTCGAAAGGACCAATCTCAGACCCATGAGAAAAGATACGCAAGTGCAAACAAGCGAAGAAATATGATCCCTCTAAAAAGCAGATCACTTGTGTCTTGGCTTTGGTATAACGAGATAATTCAATTATTGACTAATACCCATTAACGTGTACCCCTGACCTATTAGCTCAGCAATTAATTCGGAACAACTCCCAATTAGCTTACCGCTAAATGGTAATCAGTCTGATCTAATTATCATCCATTCATTCAATGTCTGTATTTTCTGCATAGTGAGTGCACCATGGACCGATAAAAAGCCAAATTGCAGTACAATACTAGTATAATTCAGAAAACTCACAAACATGTCACATTTTCAACGCGTGTTCACCAACACATTTTCAGCTCCAAGAAAATAGACAAAATACTTTGATTTATTAACTATTTAAGTCTATTACCACATCATTCTACACAGCATGAAATTATAAGTTTAAAAACGGAAGAATTTCATGAAAAGTGGACCTCATAACACATTTCCACCAAATTCAACAACTTTCTTATGCCTTATTCCAACTTTTAATAAAGTAGTGTCCATTTGGCTATTGCGTTTAATGATGTTCCTCTTTATTACCTCCGCCAAGGGAGGAGGTTATGTTTTCGTTACCGTTGGTTTGTTTGTTTGTTAGTTAGTTAGTTAGTTTGTCCATGTGCAAAATAACTCAAAAAGTAGTTTAAGGATTTGGATGAAGCTTACATGAAAGGTTGAAAATGACACAAGTAACAAATGGTTAAATTTTGGTAATGATCAGAGAATTTTGGGGGGAATTAATGAAGGATTTTTGATATTTTGACAGGTAGGGTCAATGAACTTGGGGGTTCAAGCTGCGCATTTTTGAGGTTTTCAAACGCGCACTAAAGTGCGTGCCAAAGTGCGTGCTCTAGTTTCTGCTAGGGCGAGGTGCGACGCGCAGCTGAGGGTTTATGACGTAACAAAGGCTTCTATATTGGGAAATCGGGCGATTTTTCAGCATGTATACTATGGTTGGAAATCACTGATCTCTATGGAAGAGCCCAAAGAGCTTTTTCTCAGTGGTGGAGAGGAGAAAAATCTCTTTGCAAGATCATTGGTGGAAACTAGCTGCTTGGCGGCTAGTTACCTCCGCCAAGGAAGGAGGTTATGTTTTCGTTACCGTTGGTTTGTTTGTTTGTTAGTTAGTTACCTCCGCCAAGGGAGGAGGTTATGTTTTCGTTACCGTTGGTTTGTTCGTTATATAGTTCGTTAGTTAGTTCTTCTTCTTCTTCTTCTTCTGATTAAGTCTGCCTCCTTCAATAGACTGAAGATTCTTGCAGACTGGTGCTATTTACATTATAATACAATTTATTTACAGATATTTACAAGCACATAGAAAATTTGACGAAAATACTAGCCACTGTGATCAACCGTTAGACGGTTTCGAAATGATCCCACAGATGGCGCTGAAACAATTTCTGACGACAGGGAATTCCAGTTCCTTACAGTTCTTGGGAAGAACGAATGGCGATGCGATTCAGTTCTCGAATATGGTACCTGATAGGAGTGTGGTTGCGAGGCTCTCGTTAACTGAGTAGCCTGTTTGATGATATAGTCCTGTGCTGAAAGAGGAGTGAGATTATTGTGTATTTTGTACATCATAATTAGACTGTCATTTTCTCTGCGCTGTTCCAGAGTGGTCCAATTAAGGTCTTGTAGCATTTTGGTGACACTCGAGGTGTTATGGTAGCGATTTAAAGTGAATCGCGCAGCTCTTCTCTGGACCATTTCCACTTGGTGGATTAGGTTCTTGGTAGATGCATGGAGCTACCAAAAAGAACAGTAGCTCCATGGTAGATGGGTCCCAAACTGTGGAAGCATACTCAACAATTGGTCGAACCAATGTTTTGTAAGCTGTGGCTTTAACATCAGAAGATTTTATGCGAAGATTGCGTTTTAGAAATGCAAGCACGTTATTGGCTTTATTGACAGTATTGTTGATGTGTTGGGTCCACTTCAAATCAGAAGTGATGGTTACACCCAAGTACTTCACGGATTCAACAGATTCAAGAGGGGCGTTATTTAGATGATACACGTGTTGCACCTTACTTCTTTTCCTGGATATCGTCAAAACCTTACATTTATCTGTGTTCAAATCCATCATCCATTTTTTCGCCCAGTCACCAATTTTGTTTAGGTCCTCTTGAAGATTTTGCGTATGATGTTGATTGTCGATAGTCATGTAAGAAATTGCATCATCAGCAAAAAGGCGAACCTTTGACGCGAGACCAGTTTGTCCGTGTGCAAAATAACTCAAAAAGTAGTTAACGGATTGGGATGAAACTTGCAGGAAAGGTTGAGAATGACACAAGTACCAAACGATTAACTTTTGGTAGTGATCCGAGAATTTTTGGGGAATTTATGAAGGAGTTTTGACATTTTGGCAGGTAGGGTCAATGAACTTGGGAGTTCAGGCTGCGCGTATTTGAGGTTTGCCTGCGCGCACTAAAGTGCGTGCTCTAGTTTCTGCTGGGGTGAGGCGCGCCGTGCAGCTGAGTGTTTATGACGTAACAGAGGCTTCTATTTTGGGAAATCTGGCAACTTTCAGCACACAATGCTATAAGTACATATGTTGATATCTTGTATATATTTGTATTATATTTGTATATATGTTCATTCTTGTTTGAAATTTTCTATTTTGTGTATTTTCAATTGACATTGTACTCCCATACCCCATGAGGGTCGTTGAGTAATAAATCAAACTTCAAACTTCAAACTTCAAACTTCAAACTTCAACTGCCAGGGCAAGGCGCGCCGTGCAGCTGAGGGTTTATGACGTAACAAAGGCTTCTATATTGGGAAATCGGGCGACTTTCAGCACACAATGCTATAAAAGTACGTATGGATGGAAGTATCTCTATGGAAGAACAAGATCAGTTACATCATTTTACTGCAATGAGGAAAAAAAATTTAAACGAATAAAAGTCCCATGTGGCTAATATCGTTGACTATTACATCGGAAACATGCAGTGTACATCGCGAAATTTTTCTCTCGCCGGGGTTACGGGGGTAGAGGAAGGGGGGGGGGGGGGGCTGATATTTAGGAAGGGATAGGGGAAACGAGGTGTTGAAGGTACCAGACAGCGTGACGTGTTCGACCCCGAAGTCAAGCCGAACTCAGTCACGGTCGATTCTCATCGCTGCAAAGTCCTTCGAGCGGTATGCAGGGGGTTAACGGCAAGTGAGGCATTGCACTCTTAAAGGGTCAATCCTAACTTAACGCTCAAATCTAGTATCAAGTGTATTTGTAGCACATAAAGGTAATTGTATTGTACTTACGTTCATTTTTCAACGCGTAAGTCAAAACATAAGATTGTGTTTTGTGAGACAAAGAGTAATGTCGCACGTATTAATTTTGCCACTCAAGTTGTCATTTCAAATTGTATACAGAAATCCACGAAAGAATAGATCAAATTTGTATTTTTGCCCTGAGGCTAGTATTATTGTAGTGAGAACGTTTTATTTCGGTTTTGTTTTATGTGGTTATGACGAATCATGTCTTCACTTAAAGTGATATGAGATAAACGCTGCTGAGTGCAATGTAACAATAAGATGTTTGTCGGGCCGAAAAGGTGAAATATGATACTAACAAGGAAACATTTTGAGTTTCTTTTTTTTTGTGGCAAACTTTTAGTTTAACGTTCGTTACAGTCGGTAACCTCGATTATTTAAATCTTTGTGTCCAGCCGTATTCAGAAGATAATCATTTACATAGATAGTACATACAAACGCACACGCATGCACACACAATTGGAGATAGTTCTTCCTCGTCTACGAATAGACTTGTGCGTGTCATCTGCAGCCCCCATCATTACGCATCAATAAGCGGTCTCTTTTCTAATTCTTCTTTTGCTCGCTTTTTTTTTCGCTGTCTTCAAATTACGTGCCTACGTCTGTCCCCTACGTTCCGCCGAGATAAATGTGGAGTTTCCCTTTTTCCTTTAAAGCGGGCGTTTCCTATCGACGGCTTCCATTACGCTCGTATAAAAAGAAATCCGTCTGAAATCTAATTTATTCGAAAGAGCACGATGCAAAGCCGTCGCCTTTACATGAAGGCATAGGTCATGGGTACCAAGAAAACTGGGAACGCTAGACGTAGAAGGTGGCAGATAGAGAGAGAAAGAAGGGGGAAAAGGAAAGAAAAAAGACAGAGCTGCATTGGCTGAGTTCGAACAGTAGAATCTTAGTGAAATAAACAGATCGAGATGAATTAATAGAGGGAAAATCAAGAAATCCATCAACGCACTGGTAAACAGTAGACAGACGTGTTAAGATGGAACTTCTTTTTTAATAAGAAAGAAGTGGATCAATATACATTCAGAACAGATTGGAATGGTTTGTGGCATATTTTCTCTTTCTTCACGACAGTGCATTAAGTACGATATGCAATGTAAAAATACGTCACATCTAAAAGAACACACAAACACACACACATACACACACACATACACACACACCACATATGAGCAGAGAAAGAAAGATAATCATGTTGCGATGAGTAACCAGGCTTGGATAAACGGATAAAAGATGAAAAACAGCAAAGCATTATCAATCCGTTCCCACTCCCAATGATTTTGAGACCTATTTCAGCAACTAATTATGTATTCTTGTTATGGGAGCTTACATGTTGAGTACAAATCTGTTGAGTTCAGTCGTCATGATTATGATAATGATAATGATGATAATGAAGATGATGATGATGATGATAATAATGATGATAATGGCAATAATAATGATAAACTGTCTTTTTATCAGAGTAGTAGACAAAGGAAAAATGTATGCAATTTTGACTACTCTTGATGTTTGTAACTGAACTTCAAAGAAGTAGCTCAAAGTATCGAAGGAGCAATAGTTCAATACAAGGCATTTGGGGAGAAACACTCATGTGAGGACGATGAATTAACTCGAGTGAAATATGTTTCATTCCGTAGGATAGGTTTATATAAGCTGCTGTTCAAGCATATGATTTTCAAGTATTTTTCCTGCTGGGGGCTACTTGCTGTTCTAATTCACCGTCAATAACGATTTTACCCACTTTGCGATCTAACTGGACATCGACATCACATAGGGAATATAAAACGTGAATAAAGATGCTTACCGTGGAACAAGACTTTAGTGTATAATTTAAAAACCAGTGTTTTGATTTTAGAAATTTTGGACTAGAATATTTCTTGAATCATCGGGATATGTCTCATTGTTTTCATTTGCGAAAGAAGCGATATCTAAATGTAGCAGGTATGTCGAAGTAGAAATCATACATATATTCTAGAACCATATTGGATAACGTTTGGACAAAGTCGAGTGATAACATTGCTCTGAATAACATCCATGTTGATAGCAATCGGGGTCCGTGAACTTGGTGAGATGCGATATCTGTTCTTTTTCATTCGCTATTTTCGTACAATTTCGCCTCGTCGAAAAATATATGCTGCGTGTAGTCCCAGCTTTACATTTCAAGTTTTAATAGTCAAGATGTCCGCACTCTGGAGAGTGGGATATTGCAGGCTAGTCACATTTGCATCCATGTGATGCAAGAATGACTACGACTACGGGAGTATGTCAAGCCAAATAGGAAAAGCCCCCGAAGCAGACGATACGGTGGGCAGAATTCGGACCACATTGCTCGGGAAGCCCAGCGTTTATACTTTCGCTGAAAACAAGGCGGAATTTCGGCTTTCTCCCAGCTTCCTTCGCGATTAAAATTGGCTCGCAGGACGCAACCCCCTCGGGAAGACACCGGGCTGAGTTTACCGACAGAGTATCGACCTGCGTACCTCGGGCGATGCCGCTTGGGAAATCTAGCGTGCAAGGGACAAGTCACAAAGCCGAGATTATGCACGAGGAGCAAGCATAGAGGAGACAATTGCAAAATTGAGACTATTACGACAATACCTGGAGATATGTGGCTGGGGAGAATTCACGTGCCGATTGTTGTACTGCAAGCTGCAAGCGACTCTAATATGAATAGAAAACTGAGTGCACAGCACTTCCATGTGTTGATTCACTTCCGCAGTTCTCTGGAGATCGACACGTCGTAGCAACAAGTGATGGTAGCAAAGAATGGACTCAACGAGACAAAAGTAAATGAATAAATAAATAAAATAAAATGGTGACGAATGTAATGATGGTAATAATAATGATGATTGTTGTAAAGTGGAATATTTTTGAAAAATAAGTTATCTAACAGAAGTCATTGTTTAATTGTACACGTCCACTTTGATTAACATTGAATTATGTCTTTTATGTGGGCATGATCTCGAACGCACTGTGTACTCACTAGTATTGTCTGATGACATTTCGTCAGTAGCTCCATGCATTGTCTAGATTGTATGAGAACCACAAAACGCAAGCTTAAACAGTGTATTTAGCCCAATGTACTTTTGCTTTATAAAGATTACATATATCTGTGCGTATACGTATGTCAAGATGTGTATTGTGTTTGTTTGTTTGTTTGTTTGATTGTTTGTTTGTTTGTTTGTTTGTTTGATTGTGTGTGTGCGTGTTCATATTCTGGTCCACAGCTTGTACCTTTATCTGTTCAGAGCCCTGTAGTGATCTAGGTCGTCCGCAAAAGTGCTGCAATGTACCATAGGTGAAAACAACACCTGCTGTGACTTGTCCCACTTTGTAACTATATGGTGCCAAACGGTACAGTCTTATCTTTGGAAGCAAAAACTTTGTTGCATCAAGAACGTTTGCCATGCTTACAAAAGGTGAGCAAAAATCACTTTGGTTTACCTGTTCGCTTGTATGAAAGTCTGTCTAAAGTTAGCAGCTTAAGCCCCTTTCACAATGATTGGTCTACGACCAACGTGCAACCATCTGCAACAGTTTTTTCCCTTCATTTTTGGGATCGCTTGTTTTCTTGCGAGCACTCGCAGTCGTTGTAGGCAGTATTGACTGGTCACATCTGACTTTTGGGTTCAAAATCCAGAAGCGACTAGATGCGATCGATTCACTCGCATTAGATCGTCCAACCATACAGTTGTGCGATTGTCGTACGAATTGTGGACAACGTTGATGCGAAAGTTCGCACGACTCCGATGGTCGCATTGGGTTTACTGGGACTGGGAGGTCGTCGCCTTTGTTGCACGACAGCATTTGCAAATGCGAATGTCTTTATGTGACCCGATGAGATCGATGGCGATTGAAGCCGGTTGCAGCCTGTCGTGCCACCAAAATGGTTGCAAACCGTCACAGACCAAATGCTAGGCAACCAGTCCAGGCCTACGCCACAGTATACACTGAAGTTTAGGACATCACTGAACTAAGTACACTTGTTTTATTTTTTTCTAACTTGCGTCTAATTGGAATTTCACGCACTGACGAAACTCAGAGTCATATTGCTTCACTTGCTTATAAGAATTCACCTGAACTTTATTTTCCTTTGAAGTCTCCCCTCCTTTTTAGTCAGGACAATTTTCTTGAATGGAATGGATCATTTACACTCTCAGTGATAGCCCCATGGTGATACGAAATCGCCACGAGTAGCTGAGAGTTACAGTGAACTGATCTATTTTGGTACTCTTGTATCCTCACAATCATGCACCCGTAGGTGGGAAATTCACAGTCTATCACCTCGCATCCTTTGAATGAGTGAGTCATGTAATTACACATTCCTCTTATTATGTTATCAATGTTATTTTCTCCGTTGTCCAGTCACGGTAAGGGTCGTCTGTGTCCCCAATGTATAGCACTCGAATAGACAAAAGGGCAAAAAAGGCGGGATGAATGAAACCTGCAGATTTACGCCTTCGTGCAGACGACTGAAATTCCCGTACCTATAATGCTAAATTTTAATGAAGATGATAATAATGCGCTGACTGAAAATGTCAATTGTGGTTCACAGAAACGCACTTATTACTCTGACGCCTGATGATACAGCGAAGAGGTTTCCCACTTTTGTTATTTTTTAACAAAATATGCTCGTTATCTGTCAAGTCATGAAGTCGGTAATTCTTTTCTTTCTTTCTTTTAAACATATTACAAAGGTCTACACACGAAAGTAAGCGATTACTAGCTTTTTGACCTGACACCAACCAGGTTTTATCTATCATTTACTGGAACTGAATGGTTTTTATGAGAGATTCTTATTGCGAGATGATGTGTGTGTTTCATTCGTTGGTGTCGAATTGTGCAAATTGTAACAAACGATGATATTTGTCTGGATGGCTTATCTCTCTTTTTTTTTCCTGAGCCACGTTAGAGGTGGTCGCGCGCATTTGAGAAATTTGGCGGGGTGTCTCGGAATAAGTTGTGGGTGTCAATTGGGACACACGGGTTATTGTGCACCTCTAAGTTCAAGGTTGTTCCTCAACTTGTTTAAAGACCACTAATATCTTAGACTTGATATATATTTAATCGTATCGCAAGATCTGTGTTTCTCTTCTTTTTTTTTTCAAATTGCTCAACATCATAAACCGACAAATGCATATTTTTATCTATCTTTGTTGATGATGGAAATAAATTGTATTGAATAAAATGGAATATAATTGACTGCTTGGAAGATAACTTGAACTTCCAAGATTGAGAAATATGTGAAGTGTATTTCTTAGTGTAAGCCTGATGGATGAAATCATTTATGTTCTATAGATTTTATTCGGATCCATGGCGATTTGTTATCTGCAATGATAAAAAAATGTGCATACTTCAAGCAGACGTCTTTGGCATTTGAATCTGTGACTGAATCATTAATTTTGAATGACAGAAATGTAGACGCCACTACATGCTGGACTCCAAATCGCGCCAATATTGACAAAAGCTGCTCGCTTTGACGTGCTTCCTTATCTCACATGTTTTGCCGTCACGTGATTCATATATAACGAGCTTGATTGTACAACGGGTTAAGGGTAAAGTGTCATTTCTAAGCAGTTCCAAGTAAGTCCATCATCATGCAGATAGAGAAAAAAAAGTACTTCCCAGTGATGCCTCATTTGTTACATAACGAGGGATACTCTTGAAGTTACGATTAAAAATACATCGTATCTTCGTATTACGTTCTTTTTTAGCAGCTTAAAATTGCAAATATCTAGAATTACTACGAATGGAGATAGTAATGTTTTGCGATGAAACTCTCCATAAAATAATTGTAAGGGCGTGGTAGGGGAACAGTTTTGCTCTTTACCTTGCTGGGGCAGACACAAGACGTTTCATCGTACACACTCCATGGTACACGTGGGATCGTACAAGAGAATGTAGGACCCTATTCAATTTCTAACAAGCCTTCAACAAGACCAAGCAAATTAAAAAGAAAAAATAACAGCGATGGTTATATTTTTGATGGAGTCACATATCACATCCCTTCATTGAAACTATATGTTACAACATTGATTCAAAAAGTTAGCTGAGGAATATTCGTTATCGGAGAGTTATCGGAGAGCACGTGTAGTATTGAATGTTTGCTGTACGATTCTCTTTTTAAAAAAAATTGTGTGTGTGCGTGCGTGTGTGTGTGTGTGTGTGTGTGTGTGAGTGTGTGTATATGTGTGTGTGCTTTTTAAAATACTATACACTGTATATGACAAACACCGTTTACAATCAGATAGCATGATGTACATGCACTTTTATCTTTTCTAAACTGTTAGATGGTCAGAGTTAAATCCAAGTCCAAAATCAGAGGATGCAATCATGTAAAACGAAGTTTAGCACTAGACCATGTAATTGAAGTGGGGGCTATAACGGAAAGCATTAGCAGACATTAATTGCATGCGTACCTCGGACTAGATTTGATCTCTCCGTAACTTGATCTCCCTTTAAAGGCTGAGCTGAAAGTGAAACGATAGATTTGAGAATTGGGGGTAAACCATCAAAGGACTGGTAAGCATCACGAGCCAGATTAGCGGAAGGTGGTTCCCCCCTTCCCACCAGCCTCAACAACTCCCTGGAGGGGCGCTCGGCTTCCTCTCCGCTGTTTCCACCAGTCACCGTCAACCGTATAGTGGTCTCATGCAGTAACGGGTGAGCCAGATTCCTGACCCGTGGGAGAGGGGGCAGAGGAGGAAGAAGATGGAGTCGGGGGTGGCGGGGGGGGGGGGGGGGGCACGGAGATGGTTTCATACAATGAATGTGAGCCCACACCTTGTCGAGATGCGCCACAGCTTCCTTGGAAGAAACATTATGTCGAATGTCTTCAACTTCTTCTTCTTCTTCTTTTATAGTATTTTACTTTTGTAATAACCATTTAGTATTCAATAATTTGTCCCTGCTGGCCAAGTGTGCCCACGTCATCAGAAAATCTTGCTGAGCTATGCACTTCCCCTAAAGCAGCACCTGAAAAACAAAAGGAAATTACCATCATTCAACAACCCCTTCTAAAGGTTGTTGTCATCAATTGAATTATAAATGCTTTGCAGTATAAGGACATAGTCTCTGAAATTTCTATTGAAATAAGTAAAATCTATTACCTTGTCGTGTGTCCAGATCCTCAAATGGTTATGAGACATCTGCACATCGCAAGTATAATAAACACACACGCACACAACAACAACAACAACAACAACAACAACAATTACATTGTTGAGTATATAAATACATGTATGTCGATCTCGGCCCGGTATACACAACTAAGCACCAGAATAAGAATGAAAACAAGGGTGCGGTGGAGGTTAGGGAGGGGGGGGGGGTAGCGGACGAGGGGAGGGGGTTATGATTTCATGTAATGATTAGTTTATTATCATTAGGGAATCATTATATCACTAGTTTCCTGTTAGTAGAAGAGTTGGCATACAATACTCCTTCCTTTCTTCTACCCTGCCGGTGCAGCTGTTGATCATGCAGACCTTTCTACGTGAAATATAACTTTACTCCATTTTTCTCGCCATGATAGAAGATAGCTGCAGGGACTTGGAATGATTAGATCTCCGATTATGATCAGCAAACTCGAATAATCTGAGGCAGCTAGCCTGCTCAAAGGATGTCATTAGCCGCTCTAGCAAGTACGCCCGGGAGTGACCTGGCTTAGATATGGATGACTAAAGCTCGTTTTCGACTCAAATGGATATACAGCCTTTTCACACTTTACACGGCAGCAATGTTGCGAGTAACATGAGTAAGGAGCTTCAAGCTTTAATGCTATATTGATTTTGCATTTATTTTCCGCATTTCGCATAACATGTCCCATTATAGTGATATGTATTGGGCATATAAGCTTGGAAAAAGTAGATTGATGGCAATGCAAGGAAATCAATACCGAACAAAATTATTATATGCGGTTTCTTCAGCTAAGCCCATCACGAAGGTGGTAAGAATATATAAATACCTGATACAGTCCAAAAAGTTTGTTTAGTGACGTAATGGTAGGGGATGCGAAACCAGGGATCGCAGCCCCGCCCCAAAGGAGTTTTCGAGATTCTCCCCTCCGTTGGGATCATTGCTCCTTGGTGCCAGGTAAAAATGGCAGAGGTAAAAATGGCAGGGGTAAAAATGGCAGAGGTAAAAATGGCAGAGGTAAAAATGGCAGGGGTAAAATGGCAGAGGTAAAAATGGCAGAGGTAAAAATGGCAGAGGTAAAAATGGCAGAGGTAAAAATGGCAGAGGTAAAAATGGCAGAGGTAAAAATGGCAGAGGTAAAAATGGCAGAGGTAAAAATGGCAGGGGTAAAAATGGCAGAGGTAAAAATGGCAGGGGTAAAAATGGCAGAGGTAAAAATGGCAGAGGTAAAAATGGCAGGGGTAGAAATGGCAGAGATAAAAATGGCAGAGGTAAAAATGGCAGGGGTAAAAATGGCAGGGGTAAAAATGGCAGGGGTAAAAATGGCAGAGGTAAAAATGGCAGGGGTAAAAATGGCAGGGGTAGAAATGGCAGAGGTAAAAATGGCAGAGGTAAAAATGGCAGGGGTAAAAATGGCAGAGGTGAAAATGGCAGGGGTAAAAATGGCAGAGGTAAAAATGGCAGAGGTAAAATGTTAGAAGTAATGAGAGCGATTTCGTCAGAGATAAGCGTATGAAGAGGTTTTGAATGATAACCTAGCCAGATCAAACTGTTATCGAATTATCAAATCCAAACTGCAGATTTGAAGAAAGTTTATTGGATTATGTTTTAAAAAGATTATAGCACTCTCATTCTGAGTTTGATTCAAGTGCAGTGGTGTAATCTGTCTGTTCAGAGGAATGATAAACCAGCTGAGAGCCTAGTAGGCCTATGGGAAATTATTTTTATTATTCAGTATTATTATCATCATTATTATTATTATTAATGTTATCTATCATTATAAGGGGGTTGCAACAAAGCTGCAAAGCCCTTAAACAGTATAATCCTACATTGTTTCGCCCAATGAAGTTATCACACACACACACACACACACACACACGCATGAACCCACTTTTGGTATAAACATATACTTCTATCGCAGATATACACATGTACATACTCTCACATACACACCCTTACACAAACGAATTCCGCTCACGTCCAGGCTATTGTCATTATATATATATAAATATATATTGTCATTATTTTTCATTTTTTGAACTGTTTAGTGTAAAGAAGTGAAGGAGACATAGTCGAGGCAAACTATTAAATTGTCATCTGTTCTATATGTTATTTTCTCACATTCATGTTTCGTAGGAGTCTATTTATCTCACAAGGCCTGATCGCGACATAATGTACAAGTAAAAATACAAAACGCAAAAAAAAAAAACTACAGCAGATGTACCGGCAGACATAAGTAAGCTCTTGCAAAACATTTCATTACATTATTACAAGTGTCACATGACGCAAAAACAAATATCTCGAAGTTTAATGAACACTTTGTGGTCATTTTACAAACTTATGCCTATTAAAACTGGAGAGGAACATTAGCAATAGACTGTTCTAGTGAGAGTAAAAACCGATAGTTTGCCATTGGATTTCTTTCAACTATTGTTGAACGAATCCGCAGGCGAAAAAATGTAAATGTTTGATGCCTCTCAAACTTAGCTGTTGCCCCAAAGCATGGGTGTAAATCCCGGAACACATCAGAATCAGGTCAATAGCACCATTAGACCCTGAGATAATCGCAACTGTAGATTTCAAATGGCGACCATTTTGAAATTCAATATGGCGGAAAGAGAGAATTCCAAGTGGCCCAATATCTGAAGATGTTTGCAATATGTTAATGTACATTTTGTGCTAAATTTGGTGCTTGTATCCCAAAATGCACGATAGGTTTGCTAAGCTGCCCCACTAAGAGTATTTTATAGTGATACCCCAAAACATTTTCGTGTCATTAATTATGTCTTTAACCCCTAATTTTGGGGGAGCGGGACATCAAGCGGGGAGAAATGAGACAACCTGGAAAGAAATTGGATAACCATCATGACCAAAGTAGGATTTACATGTGCCGCGGGGATAAATGTAACGGTGCCAGGTAAAAATGGCAGAGGTAAAAATGGCAGGGGTAAAAATGGCAGAGGTAAAAATGGCAGAGGTAAAAATGGCAGAGGTAAAAATGGCAGAGGTAAAAATGGCAGAGGTAAAAATGGCAGGAGTAAAAATGGCAGAGGTAAAAATGGCAGGGGTAAAAATGGCAGAGGTAAAAATGGCAGGGGTAAAAATGGCAGAGGTAAAAATGGCAGAGGTAAAAATGGCAGTGGTAAAAATGGCAGAGGTAAAAATGGCAGAGGTAAGAATGGCAGTGGTAAAAATGGCAGAGGTAAAAATGGCAGAGGTAAAAATGGCAGAGGTAAAAATGGCAGAGGTAAAATGTTAGAAGTATATAATGAGAGCGATTTCGTCAGAGATAAGCTTATGAAGAGGTTTTGAATGATAACCTAGCCAGAGCAAACTGTATTTATCGAATTATCAAATCCAAACTGCAGATTTGAAGAATGTTTATTGAATTATGTTTTAAAAAGATTAGAGCCCTCTCATTCTGAATTTGAGTCAAGTGCAGTGGCGTAATCTGTCTGTTCAGAGGAATGATAAACCAGCTAAGAGCCTAGTAGGCCTATGGGAAATCATTTTTATTACCGTATTATTATTATCATTATTATTATTATTATTATTATTAATGTTACCTATCATTATAAGGAGGTTCGAACAATGCTGCAAAGCCCTTAGACAGTATAATCCTACGTTGTTTCACCCAATGAAGTTACCACACACACACACACACACGCGCGCACGAACCCACTTTTGGTATAAATATATACTTCTATACGCAGATACACATGTACATACACTCACATACACACTCTTACACAAACGAATTCCAGCACTCACGTCCAGGCTAGTATATTGTCATCATTTTTCATCTTTTGAACTGTTTAGTGTAAAGAAGTGAAGGAGACATAGTCGAAGCAAACCGCTAAATTGTCACCTGTTCTATATGTTATTTTCTCACATTCAGGTATCGTAGGAGCCTATTTATCTCACAAGGCCTGATAAAATGTAAAAGTAAAAATACAAAACGCAAAAAAAAAACAAACTACAGCAGATGTAGCGGCAGACATAAGTAAGCTCTTGTAAATATTTCATTACATTGTTCAAGTATCACATGGCGCAAAAACAAATATCTCGAAGTTTAATGAACACTTTGTGGTCATTTTACAAACTTATACCTATTAAAACTGGAGACGAACATTAGCAATAGACTGTTCTAGTGAGAGTAAAAACCGATAGTTTGCCATTGGATTTCTTTCAATTGTTGTTGAACGAATCCGCAGGCGAAAAAATGTAAATGTTTGATGCCTCTCAAACTTAGCTGTTGCCCCAAAGCATGGGCGTAAATCCCGGAACACACCAGAATCAGGTCAATAGCACCATTAGACCCAGAGATAATCACAACTGTGGATTTCAAATGGCGACTATTTTGAAATTCAATATGGCGGACATAAAGAGAGAATTCCAAGTAGCCCAATATCTAAAAATGTTTGCAATATGTTAATGTACATTTTGTGCCAAATTTGGTGCTTGCATCACAAAATGCACGATAGGTTTACTAAGCTGCCCCACTAAGAGTATTTAGTTATACCCCTTTAATTTATAAAACATTTTCGTGTAATTAATGATTTGTTTAACCCCTAATTTTGGGGGAATGGGACATCAAGCGGGGAGAAAGGAGACAACCTGGAGAGAAATTGGATAACCATCATGACTAAATGTGCCACGGGGAGAAATGTAATATTGCCCTATTAAATTTCTCCCAGTGGTAACAGAAACAGTAAAAGATCCCTACCAATATTGTTCATACCTGCATGTCTGTTATCAAGCAATTTTATTTTCAGAAGTTTGCACACTAATATTAAAATACCTATTAACAGATAGGATAGGACCTACCAGATCTAAAGTAAGTCTGATATTTTACTGACAAGATACCTGTAGAGCTGTATAGTGGTTAATATGTCCATTTTCAGGTGTACTGAGGCTCATCTTTTTACTGATATAATTGGATTGTTGACTGGCCAAGCATTTTTCAAGTTACATGAGTGTCCCATATTTCTCGTGTCCCATTTCTCCCCGGTCTCCCCCGTGCTTTATTTCAGAAGGCACGAAAAGCGTGTATTGCAAGAAAGGTGTCAGAAACATATGAAGAAAAAAAATCTGTCACTTTTACCTCGTCCTCTTGCATTTCAACGACTACATTTTTATCAATGGCATTTTTATCTCTAGCATTTTGACCACTGACATTTCGACCACTGACAACTTTACCTCTGACATTTTTACCACTGACATAATTATTTACCTCTGCCATTTTTACCTCTGCCATTTTTACCCCTGCCATTTTTACCTCTGCCATTTTTACCCCTGCCATTTTTACCTCTGCCATTTTTACCCCTGCCATTTTTACCTCTGCCATTTTTACCTCTGCCATTTTTACTTCTGCCATTTTTACCTCTGCCATTTTTACCCCTGCCATTTATACCCCTGCCATTTTTACCTCTGCCATTTTTACCTCGGCCATTTTTACCCCTGCCATTTTTACCCCTGCCATTTTTACCCCTGCCATTTTTACCCCTGCCATTTTTACCTCTGCCATTTTTACACCGAACCAATGTAACACTGCCCTGTTAAATTTCTCCCAGTGGTAACAGAAACAGTAAAAGATCCCTGCCAATTTTTCATACCTGCATGTTTGTTATCAAGCAATTTTATTTTCAGAAGTTTGCACACTGATATTAAAATACCTATATTAAAATAGTATAGGACCTACCAGATCTAAAGTAAGTTTGATATTTTACTGACAAGATACCTGTAGAGCTGTATAGTGGTTAATATGTCCATTTTCAGGTGTACCGAGGCTTATCTTTTTACTGATATAATTGGATTGTTGACTGGCCGAGCATTTTTCAAGTTATATGAGTGTCACATATTTCTCGTGTCCCATTTCTCCCCGGTCTCCCCCGTGCTTTATTTCAGAAGGCACGAAAAGCGCGTATTGCTGCGAGAAAGGTGTCAGAAACATGAAGAAAAAAAAATCTGTCACTTTTACCTCGTCCTTTTGCATTTCAACGACTAAATTTTTATCAATGGCATTTTTATCTCTAGCATTTTGACCATTGACATTTCCACCACTGACAACTTTACCTCTGACATTTTTACCACTGACATAATTATTTACCTCTGACATTACCCCTGCCATTTTTACCTCTGCCATTTTGACCCCTGCCATTTTGACCCCTGCCATTTTTACCTCTGACATTTTTACCTCTGCCATTTTTACCCCTGCCATTTTTACCCCTGCCATTTTTACCTCTGCCATTTTTACCCCTGCCATTTTTACCTCTGCCATTTTTACCCCTGCCATTTTTACCTCTGCCATTTTTACCTCTGCCATTTTTACCCCTGCCATTTTTACCCCTGCCATTTGTACCCCTGCCATTTTTACCCCTGCCATTTTTACCCCTGCCATTTTTACCCCTGCCATTTTTACCCCTGCCATTTTTACACCGAACCTGCTCCTTGACCCAACCGCGAGCAGGATCACTCCTCCCTCCCCCCCCCCCCCCCCACACACACACACTTAAACACTGGTAATAAACGTAAACAAAAAAAAAGGGGGGGTAAATAGTGTGCATATGCCTTAAGTTATTTTCTAATCAAGAATCTCAATTTGATTGATTCGTCTGATGTTTATCGATTATCGATATAGGTCCCTTACTGACAAGTATCACGTGACGATAACTATGATGGAGCAAATCGGAAAAGAGAGGCAAAAATAAAGAAATTTAATGAAACAAGCCCTCCAAGTAGACCTTACACACGGAAAGGGAGATCTTATCTTACTTTCTTGTCCATTGATTCATCAAAGTGGACAATAAGATATATGGTAGTATTCATCATGATCAATAGCTTCTATGTATAGTGAGCATACTTTTGCAATTACTAATAGTCCAAACCGTTCAGTTGGGATCTTACAACTATCCTTACACAAATATCCCGTGTATATGCAAATGTACATAATTTCTTTGTTCATTTTGATGGAGGTGAAAATAAAGTTGAAAAGTTGACAGTTGAAAAACTGCAATTTGTAGAGCTTACGTAAAGCTTTTGAACTCTATTCCCGAAACGTTTTATCCTTTCCGTCGTATGATTTTTATACGGTTTCGCTCGTATAATCCTTTCAATAACATCAAAACTAAGTGAGCATTTCTCTTATTACATTGTTTCCACAGTACCCAAACGCATAGATTATATACATACGTAATTAGTCTTGTGTAATCGTTGAGCTATGGTGTGTTATGGTTTTTCTCAGAAATCCTATATCAGATGGTAATTAACATTCAATATGGAGTAATCAGTTATTCAAAACCGGCATGGACGATTTCCCATGAAACTCATTTAAACAAGAACAAAAAGGTGATAACATCGTTTGAGGTATATACCTCCTTTGATTCATACCGCGAGGTCGTGAAATTCTGTGAATCATAAAACTTGATCGAAGTTTTATCTTGGTGAGTTTGAACGTCAGACTCAGTTGCAAATAATTATTTCCTCTCTACGCAGACAAGTGGGGATTACGTTTTTTCAGTGGTTCTTTCTTCATTTTCACCAGGGATGGAAAAAGAGAAGAAAGAAAATGAGAAAATGTAATATACGACAACACCAGAGAAGGTTGTCTGGTCTGTTTCGTTACCCTTCCCCTTCCCTTCAACACAATTGTGTCGCATCCCACTCGAACGCCAGGCCATGTCCTGTTGAATATCGAAATCCCTGAAAAAAAGGCTCTAAAAGATAATCATCGTCGTTTTGTCGGGATTCCTTCGCAGATGTAAGGCCTCGTAATGTCATCAGACAGCGATTTAATGTGAACAACCTGACCTTCTCCTTTTTCTTTTTGCCTTTTATTCTCCGAAGCCAGCTGAAAAGGGCATATGTTATGAACAGTGTGTGAAATAATTAAATTGTCGATCCGGGGAATGCTATAGATTTGTCCAGGCACCTAATATTTTCTCGAACAATTCTCATTTCCTCACCCTCTCTCCTCTGTTTGTCCTCCACCCCCTCTCTCTTTCTCTGCCCCCTCTCTCTAAATGAATGAATAAATAGATAGATAGATATAGATAGATAGATAAATAGATAGATAGATAGATAGATAGATAGATAGATAGATAGATAGATAGAAATATAGATAGATAGATAGATAGATAGATAGATAGATAGATAGATAGAAATATAGATAGATAGATAGATAGATAGATAGATAGATAGATAGATAGAAATATAGATAGATAGATAGATAGATAGATGGATGGATGGATAGATAGATAGGTAGATAGATAGATGGATAGATAGATAGATAGACAGATAGATAGATAGATAGATGGATGGATGATGTATTTGTTAATGTATTCAATTTTGGAAAAAAAAAGTGTTCAAAGCATGAGCACAGCTGTAGATAGTTCCATAAGTTTTGGTTTCAGTTCACACAAATGAACAGTTTACGTCAGTAGTGGGAAAATGGAAACAAAAAGGCATGGAAATACATAAAATCTATATATCTATGCATTTATATATCTGTTATTTACCTGAAAAATGATGACTATCGGTTGATCATTTTGCACAAAAAAAAATGCCGAAGACGTGTCACAAACTGCTCTATAGATAAGCTAAACTTCGTTTTAGAACTATTTTCAAAACTATGTTTGTCTTTGTACAGCTTTTAAAGGACATGATATGATAATCTGTTCATCTGTGATGAAACTTTGCAGAAGGGACACATTCATCAGAAAGCTGTGGTTCTCCAGAAACTACATATAAAACAAAGCAGAAAAATAAACGACACATGGCGTTATATACAAAAGCATTAGACAAATTGACGAGTACTTCAATCTCGTGTGTGAAATAAAGTTTGAACTATAGGTACGCTTCCACAGAAGTACGAGAAGTGGCATCCGTATGACTGGACTCGTAAGTATAACAGAGAGTGAGGTTAACCATGGACGAGGGCTAGCTGTACGTACGTGATCGTATTTCTTTCTACCCTTTCTTTCCTTATTTCTCCACTCATTGCCTCTCAGCTATAGCAAGGCTGATTTTCAAATCTGCCTGGTTTTTTCCCTATCCTAACGAGAAATAGTATACTCCCGTTGAGAAATGCCTTATAAATTTCTGAGGAACAAAGGCTATGACCACAAGAAATGCATTGGTTGGAAGACATGTCAAGTCTGTATAAAGTTCGTCATTATTTTTTTCTCTCTCTCACTCAGAATAACGATCTAAAAGTGTGGTGGAATATCTTCATCAAGTTTCCTGAGTAACCTAGCATTTTCTGTTTTGTATTGATTGAATTTGCGATTTCGCGTTCAAAATCCTCACATTTTTATTATGCCAGTAATGGACAGAAAGGCATACAGCATACAGCCACGCCATAGCGACGAACTAACGTGGAAACTGTGATGGTGGTTCGCAAGACACTAAGAAAGATATACCGGCATGCAATACAATACACTCACATCATCCATCCCATGCAAAACGTGTCTATCATTGCCCAATATGCCATGGTAGGGTTCAAAGTTGAATGTACGTGATGAGTGCCGCGAGTACTTTATTGCTCAACACTGGTGTCATGTTGTGTCATGCTCTTACATTCGTTCTCTCCTTCCCCTTTCTCCTCCTCCTCCTCCTCCTCCTCCTCTTCTTTCTCTTTCTCCTCCTCAAGTTTCTTTGTCACTCCTCTCCTCTTCCCTAGCTCTTCTTTCTATCCTGCTCTTCCTCCGACTTCCGTCCCTCACGTCCCTGACATTGTAAAATTAGATAAAAAACGATGTCGCCAGACGCCATCTTGCCTGGGGGCAAGGAAAGGCTTGCACCTGTAAACTTTCCAAAGTGTGGGAGTGCTTTGCCACACGACCACAATTTAAACCCCACCCCTATCACAAAAGATGGACATGGATCAGAGCCATCAGGCGTCTCTTTCTCTCGGGAAGTGTCTTTAGAGTTTTATTACTTTTAATGTCGGGAGCCTCAGAGGTGAGGCGCGGTATATCTCCCATTCACTTTAAAGTTAAAAAAGGCCGACACACCATTACGCTCAGATTAGGAAATGGGAAGTTATTTTCAATCGAAGATGGCGCTAGAATCTTTTACAATACGGGAACGCGGATCTGCAGTATAGTTCACATCCTCACTTACCTCCGCATGGACGATGTCTTTGGGAGGCAATGTGGCTGGCCTACTGGATAAGACTCTCGACTTTCAATAGGAGGTCCCCAGTTCGAATCTCGTCAAGTCCTAAAACGTCCTTGGACAAGACCTTTTACCCTCTATGTCCCTCTTGCCCAAGGTGTATAAATGGGTACCTGCCAAGGTTTTAAAAATAGGGCAATTTTAAAATGGCAGACCACTCTGGTACAGCAGTGTCAGCACTGAAGAGGCTACAATGTACCATAGGTGAAGAAGACCATATCATAATAGATATTGTCATTGCCCAAAAGTTTGCGAAATATGATATTGCACAATTGTCAACTTTTGATATCCTGCCACTGATATAAACGAAGTTTTCTTTGTAGCCCAAGTAAATCTTATCAGTCAAATCACATCGATAAAAAGGAAGTTACAATAATCTGTCTCCGACTTGAAGTTGCGTTGTTCACGTTTAGTTTATTTTGTGCTTACTTTAATCGCACGCTTTAATTCTTTCTTTAGATTCTAATTCACTTTGGGGGCGCTTAGTTACCTTACATACGTAAAGTTGTACGCTAAGAAGCATTTCCCTATGGTTACATATAACTTTGACTTTGACTCTCCCCATCCCCCCCCCCCCCCCACACACACACACACGCACATAGAAGAAATTACTTGCAATGAAATTGAGAAATAACGTGTTTGCTTTTGATATTATTCCGCATCTTATAGAAAAATGTTTCTATTCTGACTGTTGTGGTCACTTTGGCAAAATTTCAAATATTTCTATGAGTGTTGTTTCCATATTACCATATTCATATATGGTCCAGAGAAGGCTAATACAATGAATGTTGAGTTGGCTCTTGAATATTAAGATAATGATTTCCGCTGGATTCAACAGAAACCACGTCAAGCAATGCAGATGGTCAAATACACGTGCTCTTTAACTTCTGTGAACTTGCACCCATCATTGATGTGAAGATTATGACCGACCTTTTTCTTCAACGACAGCAATTTTAGATAAAACTAGAAACTGGAAACAATAACGATACATAAGAAAATCAACAAGAGCACTGGTTAAAAAAAAAATGAGAAAAGTGATAGCAAGCATATTGCATCAGTCTATAGTCTGTCTGACCTCAAAAGTTAATTCTGCCTGACTGATGTAAACTTGAAATGGCTTCCACCTTTATCACTCGAAAGGTTGGCCATTGACCTCCAGGAAATAGCACGTACATGCCCTGAAATTAAAAAAAGCGGACCGGTAGACGTTAGACGTCTAAACGTATATAATTCTTGTAGACAGTCTCGTCCAGAACTATAATAGTACATTTATGGTTTCCCAGAAATAAGAAAAATATCCTTTTCTGAGACAAAATTTAATTCAATTGTGTTCCGAATGCTTTATCAGAGTTCGTTCTATAATGCATTAAACTTCTTTCTTTTGTAATGAGTACTTTTATTTCATTTGATTTGATTTGATGTGATTTGTTGGTTCCTGCATTAATATCATTGCACATGCAGATACATGCACATGTATATACAGTGTATACATTGTTGGTGCCATACATCGATAAACATAAATATTAGTTATTAACAAAGTAAGTTTCTTCATTGCCTTTACGATATACAGCAATACAGTTTCTTCATTGCCTTTACATTTTTTTTGTATTTATACAACAAAACATATCAGCGACACAGTGAATAATACAGTTATGCTTGTGATCAGATAAGAGAGAGGAGGGAGATAGACAGACAGACAGAGAATACACACATGTGCGTGCATGTAGTGCAAATACATTTTCTTGCGGTGTCATGACTGTGTTTTATCACTACCCAGAGTATCATGCACGTTGGTTGCTCACACCATTTAGGTTATGATATAATTTATTGGTGAAGTTGCAACTGAATCTCTCATGGAAAATTTGGCTAAGAAAGGGAAGTATTTAAAAAAATGGAAGTAATTAGGGTAACCAAGTGTTCATCGTAAAGTAGAACGAAACGACTCTACGAGGTTATGAGCTGTGTGCCAGTATACTATGAGTCACTGAAAAGGTCTTACTTATGCAAGGTATTGAAACATTGAACTTTGCGCGAAACATTATTTTCCCCTTGAGACGTGAAATAAAGAGTGAAAATAGAAATATTACTTCTGCAAGCACACGAGATACTCTTCTTTGTTTTATGTTTGACAGTGTTAGTGTTTCCTACCAATACCTAAAGGAATTTTCAATGCTGAGAGAGTGTGCTCACATCCCGTTCGTTGTTCCTTAAGGTGGAACACTTGTATTTTAATGGGAAAATATCATGATTATTGAGGTTTGAATTATCTTCAGTTTGTCTCCCTCTAACAAATGAAATTTGTAAGATCGTAACTGCTGATCTGTAATTTAATAAACATGTCGGAAAAATTCAAATCTCCACCTTCACTTTTCTGAGTCTTGCGTCATATTCTTATCAACATAGCTAATTAGCTGATACATATAATCATCAACCTTCCATTGACAGTATTGGTATTAGTATATATTAAAACGCATTACATTGTATAATATATGATATTATATTAAATTGCCTCATTCTCGTTTTGATTTTTTTTTGGTAGCAGAGTCATGGCATTTTTGAAGAACTTCACGAATCCTAGGAACACGACTATCAAAATAATGGAAGATTTATTAAAACAAGACTTAAAGGGGATGGCTAGTAACCGATCAGTGGGAATCAGTGGGAATGCTGAGGGATGATTGTTCCAATCCTTGTGGGATTCATTTAAGAGTTCATTATATATCTACTGTTGTGTGAAAATTATTTGCTTCAGAACGGTCTCATATTCAAGTAAATGTACAGATTAATGCCCCGTCACTGACCAGCGACACTAACCTGGAAACATTAAACTGCACATTACTTGAATATGAGACCATTCTGAAGCAAATAATTTTCACACAACAATAGATATATAATGTACTCTTAAATGAATCCCACAAGGATTGGAACGGTCATCCCCCAGCATTCCCACTGATTCTCACTGATCACTCGAATTCAAATAAAGTGCAATCCCCAAAGGTTATGTAATTCTGTATCTGGGATATTTTTGCCAAAACCCAAAACTGAATTTTTAAGACGCAGTTTTACTAATGCAACTTGGAACCTGTATTTATAGTAATGTATCCATTTGTATATGTCATATTATTTAGTTAGTGTCAAGTCATATAAGTTGGTTGGCGTTTGAAAATGTAGAAATAAAGTAAGCAAGCAGACAAACAAAGAATAACAGAAGATTACATACTATTGTCATATTTACATCATTAATGTCAGTCAAAATAACAAACGATTGTAATTCAGAAACGTATCAGGTGCGGAATTGGTCTTTATTCGGCAAGATAAAATTCGTTTCGCGACTCGCTTGCTGTGCTTGCCTTGCGTTGCGTTTAAGAAATTCCGCTCGGAATCTATGCCATCCCTCCGAAGCGACAATGCAATCCAACAAATCTCTCGTGGAAATAGATCCTCGCGGCAGACAGGGCCGTTGTTCTTTGAAAGAAAGTCTCTAATTGCTTTAAATAATTTCATATGTTGATTCTTTTATGATCTGCCAGAAGTCATACTCGTTTCATCTTGCTTCTTCGTCCATCTATGTTCCCTCTGGCAGTTTTGTTTTTACGTGCCTTGATCAGTGTTTAGATAATTTCTCGATGCGTCTTGAACATCTCCACAACGGAGCTGGCGCACTGATGATTATCACTATCTTTAAGTGGCATCATCATTACACAACACTAAGATGGATTAAAACTACCTGGATAATACGCGGCAGGTAGCATTGCCATTCTCATTAATCTAGAAGTCACCAAATTGAACACGTGACGGTTCATTGCCATGCAAGATCACTCCCCTGTAACACGCTGCGCTGAAGATGATTTCCGCTCGACCGGCATGCCTGGTGTCTCCGAGACAGTGACCCCCAACACGGCTTGCAGGTGATCGCACGAGTACTGCCGGGTAGGGTAGGCCATTACGAGGGGTGAAAGGTGACGCAAAGGAGATGAGGCCAAGGGTTGGCACTGACAGCGAGGTCGTCGTTTGATGCCCGCCGACGACATCAAACGTGGGCGACGACGGTGATGACGAACGTACATTTGCGGCGACACGTTCACTTCGCCTATAACAGGTTGTGTCAAATCAACCCCTCTCCCTTCCATCCTACATCACCCATGATCATTCTACTTGATTTAAGTAACTTTAATAATAAATTAATGTGTAGATTCCGTACTAATGTCAAGAGGTAGAGAATAAACTTTAATAATTATAGATTCGGTTCCTACTGTCAATAGGCGCTTTCTCTTTTTCTTTTATCGTGTTAGACAGTTTATTTCTCTGACGTCACATCAATGTTTGTTAAGTACTGCGTATAGTGAAATACTATCTGGACTGCCAGGACGACTAGACAACACTTTATGAATTTGTCGGATCTGTACATACCATGTAATTTCTTTCTTATTTTTCCCCCTAATATGTCTTGAATAATCTGCTGTTTGATGAAGTTCGAGGTGTCAGGCGATGACGTGAACAATCTTCTGCTATAAACGGTAGACCTCAGATGTGAAATAATTGCTTATTAAGACGCTGTTGTTGTGAACATATTGTATTACCATTTGTATCAAGGTAACGATACAATTTAGTATGATATCATCACTTTACGCCATTGAAGTTTTGTAAGTAAGTTTTCATGAAATCATAATGATTTCTCCATTCGGTGGTCACATTTTCCTCTTCTCTGAGATGATGTTAAGTGCATGTTGCTGTGGTCAGGTAGACGAAGAACCAAATAAGAAGTGAAATGAAAATTATGATATCGTATAGTGGCTTTATCTGCACATGTAGACTACCTTTTTAATGCCCGCAATGCTCTTGGACCTTGTTTGTGGTATCACCTTCGGGATACCCCAGTTCATACATTTACGCCAGTATCACGAGAGACAATGTCATCAAAGCAACTTGTTCGAAGATGTTCTCACGAGGTAAGAGTCAACCTCAGAACTTTCTGTCTTATAGTATACAGAGCCTCCTCCACACCATACTACTGCATTCCCAAGTTAAAGAATTGAAATTTCACCAGGGCAGCGTCTTGATGTTTGTAGGATGTGAGGCAATGGGAAGGGGTTCCATGACATTTGCTCCTGCGACAATTGCTCCCATTACACTATAAATTCTACCCACAAATATAACCCTAACCCTAATCCTTATCTTCCCATCGGACTAAACCTAAAACCCTATCACAACCTTAACTGTAACCCTAAGTCCTTGGAGAAAATAGGACCGGAGCAATTATCGCAGGTGTTGCAAGTGTTGTGTCACCGTGGGAAGGAGATTATCTCTCAATGTCCAAGAAAACAGCAACTACATTAGGATTGATATGCAATGTATTGGAGGGCATGGGGTCAAACGGAAACGTGACAAAGAGTTCCGGGTCACTGTGAAACCTGGGTCACCAAAGTAGTGACTCCTCAGCTCCTGATATGGAGAGGGAACTCCAGCATCATGTCATTAACAAACTCCATCACTAACATAATTAATATCTTTACACATTTGACTCAGCCACAGCACTGGTAGAATCTATGATCACTGTTTGCAGCATAATCACAATTTCTTTCTCACCGAAGGCATGAAGGGCCATTTGTTGATAAAGTTATGTCAGTAGCTACATCTGTACATGTATTAGATTTACGGACTATACTCATTCTAGATTAAAAAACACACACAAACACACACACACACACACACACACACACAAACACACACAAACACACACACACACACACACACACACACATATACGACACAGAAATGCTGATGCATCAGTGCGATAATGATCTTTAACTATAGTGTTAACCGAAGTATTATCTGTGACCTCAACGTCTTTTCAAAACATTGTCTGGAGACTGACATTAAGATAAAAATCAAAGGATACCAGATAAGCAGACAAATATACATATTCATATTGTATCTGTTTATATGATTTATAAAAGAACCCTCCTTTTTCTTTGTCATTGCATTTACCTATAATGATCGATGAAAGGTGTGCGTACTATAATGTTCTCAAGGTACGAAGTTATCCGTAAGGTCACGTCTTTAGTGTTTAGTTTGTTGGATTTGTCTGTCTCTTTTCTACTCGTCGACATTTTCATCTTTTTATGGCCCATGGTTCATTGAAGGGGCGAGAGGTTTACCGGATATTCAAGAATAGTTTCATCCAATTTTATCGACAAAAGAGACAGAAACAAAGAAAAAGGGAGGGAGGGAGGAAAGGGGTGGGGAGGAGAAGACTGTCTAGTGCTCGGTGTGACTGATGTGTCTGTGATATATCAAGGAGGTACAAGACGAGCCTATAATGGTACCTCCTTGGATATGTATTATGCATTGCACTATACCTTCAACCGCTGGCTTAACATACGATAATCCATGTGGCACGCAGAACGGAACGAGTTAATCCCACACCCCGACTATCCCTGCACCCCTACCCCTTCCCTCGCCCCACCTCATCACATTATTCCTTCTCTTCTTCTTGTCTCCTGTCTGTGCCTATACCATGACGAAGAGGCTAAGATCGTCTCCGTGAGACCATGGAGACGGTTTTTTATTTCCCATGATGCATTGCCATCAAATTAATTATCTTCCTGAAACTATTGCATGTTGCGTATTATTATACCTATTATAGTTTGTGGTTGGACGAAGCATAATTATCTAGCATGGTCTGTTTGTACTTAAAGACTTCTGACTAAATTTCATATAAGAATTCATGAAAAAGCTTCTGGGAATATGCACTCTGAAGGCAATGCCTCTATGTAGATTCATCATATTTCTCATACATTCATTCTCTCAGTTGTTGGTATTCAACAATTTGCACACTAAATTCCCAATATGTTAATGATTAGATTTTCCTTGCAAAATATGGAAGATGGAAATAAACACAAAACAAACAAAGGCGGTTGCTATATCTGCAAGTTAATCAAAGTTACGTGAAAGAAAGACAAGAATGCAGATACAATTGACAGCTACTACTTCTGACAGATTCACAAGTCAACAAAAAATATTATGATAACAAAAAGAAGAAAAATGAGGAGGAGAAGAAAAAGTGGAAGAAAAAGAAGGAAGAGGACCAGGAAGAGGGGAAGAAGAAATAAAATGTTTCCTATGCGTCAATTTGAACCCTTGAATTAGTTTAAGCGTTTTGCTTATAGATCTTTAGGACTCCTTTACATCATACCATTGTTATATGCTAGGAATAACCTGAATGATTCAAGCAATTAAAACACCCTCATAAAAGGAGCTGCAGTCGATTCTTACACTTACTTAAATTCTTAAATTGAATTGAATGGAATTAGATCGAATAGAATTCATTGCTCATATTTCACAACGCAACAAAATACAATATACATCACTGAACAAAACAATATCAAACTCCTCAAAAGACAATGATATCATAACATTCTTCAGTCCACTCAAGCCGAGACACTTCTTTTCGATTAACATCATTGCCGTACCATTTGTTGCTTTTGTCAGTCAGCTACTTGGTAATATGTTGCACTTTACATCCATGATTAAAGAAAAAACAACAACCCTCCTCAGTTGCAATAATGGACTTGATCACGAATACCAATCTAACCAGTACATAGTGATCATACTGGCATATTCTAGATTTGGTGCGTATTAACTGAATTTAGCGATTTTTGTTTTCACAATTCCTTGGATAGGTGATTTCCTTCTCCTGTGATGGCACCATATAGGAACACTTCTGACGTATGTTATCCGCTTATCCTGGTCCTCACGTTCATGACCTCTAGTCTACGTCTGAAAAATCTAAACTAACCTACAAATTCCCTATGCTTCTAATAAAAATCAATCAAAACAATAGCAAAAACTCAATAAAAATACCCAAGGAGACAACTTGCCAAAAAAACTTTTTGACAACACCATTGTAACTAGTTCGTTGCAACGAGTTCATTATTGAAGGTGTACAGGAGGGGGGGGGGGGGAATCCATGGAATCTGTAAATATAGGCTATTATCGTGCATTGTGGTTTGTGGCAGCTCAAAGTCAAGGTTTGAATGTGGATAATGGATCATCTATTTCCATGAAGACGTTGACCTTCAGATTATAGCCTGCAAATACATGTAATCAGGTCACCTATTTTTACAATTGCATTCCAATGATTCAAAAGAAAAAAAAAAGAAGAAAGAATCGAGCCAGGCTAGATGATTATTGTTGGGCGCTTTCACATCAATCATCATTATCTCCTGACAGTGGTGTAATAGAAACGGTCTTCAATCTATCTTCCATTTTACCAAGCTTACTCCGAATATTCTGCTTGCAGTCATGACAGCATCAGAGGGTTATAGGAGTGATTTTATAGGTAATACCAACTATTCTCTTTCTAAAGCGTGCTAATTTTCCAGCTTACTTGTTTGCCTTTCTGCAATCACATCTGGGTCCAAGTTCAGGGAATGGGCGTTCTCTCTCTGCCATAAACCCGGTAAGCTGCTGTATACGATCAATCAAACGCGAATAAATCAGGTGTACCTTATTAAAAGAGTTTGTTCATTGTCGTTATTTTCACGATACAGTTTGGCTCCACTAGGGAGTGACGAAGCGTTCCATCATAACTTCTCAGATCGGAAATAAAAACATTAATATAAAAATTAAGAGCGCAACAGAAATGGTAAAAGGAAAGGAAGAACAAGAGAGCGAGTGAGAGTGACAGAAGGTGCGATGGAATGGAATGAGGAAAAACATAATCCTGTTCATCCTGAAATATTAACAGTAGAAGAGAAAGAATAAAAGAATAAAAATTGAAGAAAAAAACGAAAATAGAAATTCAACAACCTCGATAATCGGAAGATGATTCAGACTAGGAAGAAAATATCAGAAGTGGGTAGAAAGAGAGCAGAAATTGATGTAAGAATGAAAAGGGAATCGCTACAGAATTCTACGATGAAATTGATGGCATTACCATATACGTATCAATCAACAAAGTTATGGAAGTACTTCCATGTAACTTTGTTTAAATTGATATATCATACATTCGCAATTTGTCTTATTTTCTTCTTCTCTTGTGACTATTTTTGGGTCCTTAGCTTGATTAAAATGTTCACTGGAGAGAAACAGTCCTGATGTATGGGCATCATCCGGCTTGTCGGTTGGCGAATTATAGATATTGACGATTTCTCAAGTTCCCAATTTTGGTCAGGTCCAATGGCGCGCATTGACCAGGAACACAGCGCTTTTGCATTGCCAGTTCTCTCGTTATGGATGATAAGATGGATCCCATTTCAGGGGCGGATCCAGGGAGGCCCCCCCCCTTTATTTTTTGTTGAAACAAAAGAAATAAAAAGAAAAAAATGGTGGAGGGGTGCGTACGCCCCCCCCCCCTTTAATTTTGTAAACACGCCCCCTCTTTACGGAATTCCTGGATCGGCCCCTGCATTTTGTTCGTGTCGAACAAGAAATCGCTCATATAGTTTCCCCATCCTTAATTACTCCTCCATGTAATAACCATTTGCGACGCAGAGTGACAAACACCGTCACGATTCGGATATTTCTATATGACATGCATTCCCCTCCCCCTCCCGATTCTTTGTTTTAACTTGTTATTACATTGTTGTTGTCAGGATGTTATCGTTATTAGAGGTTTCTCGTGAAACTGGCTCGTCACAGACAAATACTGATACGTAGAAAATAACAACCCTAATCTTGAGAATGTAATATAATATTATATATATATATATATATATATATATATATATATATATATATATATATATATATATATATATCCTTGTACAATACGGATAGACAGAATGTAGGAATAGGCGAATGGATGAATGTATGGAATGACTAATGTTAGAAAATGAACAGTAAAACAAAGGAGAAAATACTAGCTTTATCTACAACAACTGATAGGAGCGCGTTCCTGGCCTTGCTCTACCAGATTCGAAGATCGTCATAGAAGTGGCATCGTAAAACTTTTGAAATTCGAATGGATGAAGACACACGCAAAGAAAAATTTGGGGAAAAAAAAGGTTTCAAGAAACGTATGCTGTCACTATCGATTATATCCACGAAGAACAAGTCTCACAATGCTATAGTGAACCGTTTCTGAAACGATTAATTCTATAACTACTGCCAGATTTTTTTTTCACTGTTCTTGTTTGTTGAAGCATTTAGTGATGGTCAACTGCAATGTTCTTATAGTCTAACATATTAGCGAGCTTTAGATCTGCGACACGAACGCTTAGACGACTCTAATTAGGCAAAAAAAAAAAATAAATGATGTTCTACACAAGCGTGAGACAGCTGTTTCCATTGTCCAACCGGGGAGACTGCGTCGTCTTAGCGTTCGCGTCGCAGGTCTAAATTTCAGTGCTATCAGAGACACTGGCAAAACATACAGGATTTCTCAAACTTCAAAAATTTCTATCAAGACATGTTTCATTATGTCTTCCGTGTCTTTTTTATGACCTCTCCTCTTGCATTTACATGTTTTTCTTCTGTTTGTCTCTCTTGCATCCACACGCTTTTCTTCTGTTAGTGATCATTCCCATGTAACACCCTAGATATGATTTACAAGAAGTTAACGTAATCACGATCAAATATCACGACTTTAAAATTGCCACGAAAGGGGCGAGTCGTATGCATCTAGTGATGAGAGAGTCTAATACCGATTCAATGCAGTTATCCCTGTAGGTTGCTGGACAGATCTCCAGAAAATTTCCATGGCTTAAAGAAAATTTGCCTAACTCTGTGACTTACACGGTTTTGAAGCGAGAGGGCGTTAGAGATCGACTTCCCTGGTAAGTTTAATTTCGTCACTGACAGGCCAGGCATTTTCTCATCATTCTATAAGCTTTGCCTCCAGATGGAAAATGACTTCATTTATGATCTTTCAGTCACTGAGAGAGCTTTTATTTTCTTTTGTTCTCTTTCTATAAAATGTAACTTGAAGTACTTCGAAAAGACATGTTTTGAAGCAACGTAGAATTGAATACAATGTATAGATATTCATGCATAAAAGTAACAGAATATGATTATTGTCGGAACGGTTTCATCATGACATCAACTAAGAAGAAATCTCCACTAATATTTTGCGAGATATGAACTAAAAAATAGTTAAAGAACCCGTTATTTACGAGAACCTTGAAGTCATGTACAGACCCAAGTCGATATTAAGACTCGAGGATCTCATATTATTAGGGAAGACTTGTCTAAAGGAATCCACATTGCATTTCCTGTTATCTTGGCGACGTGTAATTACGTAATATCCCTGATATAATCAAGGAGGTTCTTTTTACCTCCTTGACATAATCTAGGAGAATCATGCACTGTAGGGCCTATTATGGAAAACACAAGCACTCTCTCTGTAGAAATTTGAAATTGAGAAGTTTTAAAGCATATATAATGGCACATCCTAGAGTTTATTATCCATATATTACTGGAGATTGCTAAATTACGGTATGTTTTCGAGACACAACGAGCGTGATGCGCCCTCGTACAGTTGTTTTTGTACATCTTATTTGTATCTTTATGACGATGGATGTACCTCTTCAGCCTCAAAATTCTAGCATAAGTTCGAGATACATCTAAATATGCATGATGTCTCTTGGCGTCATCATGTAATCATGCTTTACATCAAACACTGGACACCAATCTCATCCCTCTTTCTGCACCTTGATCTATTCGCGCAACTGTCTTGATCAATTGTTAATTAACTTACAATAGTTTTTGTGTGTGTGCGTGTGTGTCTGTGAGGTATGTGTGTTCGTTGTTGTTGTTTATGATGTGGAATCATATTTGTTTTGCTCACAAACAGATGTGATGTCGTGCCAAGCGAATGCGAAGCGACGTATGCAGTCAAAGTGCAATCTGTTCTACATGACAAGGATTGGAATTCAGAAAACAATATTCAGGGTTCATACGCTTCCACATTTTCAAAATTCCCTGACTTTCCATGACTTTCCAGAGCAGAAAATGTAAATTTCCATGACTATTTTACACGATGTACACATCTTATTCTAAAGTGTGTAAAAATACATCATCATAATACTAGGAAGCAAAACACAAAACAAGTGTGTATATTCGGTTATACACACTTATGCTTTGTTCTGAAGGAAGCACCTTAAAGGGGAATTTTCCCCAAACAACAACGTGAATTAGGTGAGTAGAAAACAATTTTAGAAACCCAACAGTAAAATGTTGAGCAAATTTGGATAACCTGTTAACAAGAATTATGCAAAAGTGTGTATGTTGCCCTCTTTGGACAGAACTATGCCAGAATATGTGATATCACAAGAGGACAACTCTCCTTTGAATTTGTACATAGAATTTCACAATTCTAGTTTTTTTCTTGGATATCGATAATGCAGTTGATCAAGTTCAATAATAAATGTACGCACAATTATCTAAGCCTTAACATCCTCAAGTATAAAGGAGAGGGAAGATGATTATTATTTACATTGAAATGATTGTGTTGTCAATATTCTGTGGTAAAATGCTTTAATTCAAATTCTATATCAAAATCAAAGCACTATCTCAATCCAAAAGTAATCATACATTCGTGTTATTAGACAGGGCGCCACACTAACTTCTATTTTTGGTGGCCCGATCCGGCCACCGAAATCATTGATTTCTATTTTTTGGTGGCCCGAAAGTAAAATCTGGTGGCCAAAAAAAAACCAAGAAAAACACAAGAAAAACTAAATCGGTCTTACTAAACATAGAAAAATAAATATTAAACATTACTGACGTGATACAGGTACCCATGTCTAAAATAAATGAATAGAGTTATCATAAAAGTTGATGCCTATTTACATGTAGGTGGTCAAAACTTACGTTTGAAATGATAAAGTGGGAGCATTTACAGACATTTGTAAACATCCGACACTTGTTTTGGCATTGTAAAGAGCCGAAAGTTACCGTTACTCATTTCTGATTGTGAAAGCAATCATTCAACATTTACTAGTATTTTAACACCTTACGGAGCCGAATGTTACCGTTAATCATTTTCAAAAGTAAAAGCAAACAACTGACATTCATTTTAGCATCTTACGGAGCTGAATGTTATCCTTATTCATTTCCGAACGTGAAAGCAAGCATCCGCTATTTATTCTAGCATCTAACTGAGCCGATTGATACCGTTAATCATTTCCAAATGTAAAAGCAACAATCTGTTATTTATTTTAGCATCGTACGGAGCAGGATATTACCGTTATTCATTTCCAAATTTAAAAGCAAACATCCGACATTTATTTTATTGTCGTACGGAGCCGAATGTTATTGCTGCCCACTTCCGAAAGTGAAATGAATCATCTGACAATTATTTCAGCATCGTACGGAGCCGAATGTTACTGTTTTTCATTTTTGAACGTCAAGGCAGACATCAGACATTTACTTTACCATCAAACGCAGATGAAAGTTACTGTTATTAATTTCGAAATATAATAGCAAATATCCGACATTTATTTTAGCATCGTATGAAGCAGAATATTACTGCTATTCACTTCCGAACGTAAAAGCAATCATCTGACAGTTATTTTAGCATCTTCCGGAGCCGAATGTTATTGCTATTTACTTTTGAAAGTAAAAGCAAACATCCGACATTTATTTAATCATCGTAGGGAGTTGAATATTATTGTTATTCATTTCCGAACGTCAAAGGGATCATTCGACATTTACTTTAGCATCTTCCGGAGCTGAATTCTATTGCTATTTACTTTCGAACGTAAAAGCAAACATCCGACATTTATTCAATCATCGTACGGAGTTGAATATTATTGTTATTCATTTCCGAACGTCAAAGGGATCATTCGACATTTATTTTAGCATCTTCCGGAACTGAATGTTATTGCTATTTACTTTCGAACATGATAGCGAACATCCGGCATTTATTTTACCATCGTACGGAGTTGAATATTATTTTAATTCATTTCCGAACGTCAAAGCAAATATCCGACATTTATTTCAGCATCTTCCGGAGCTGAATGTTATTGCTATTTACATTCGAACATTATAAAAGCAAACATCAGACATAATCATTGTACGGAGTTGAATATTATTGTTATTCGTTTCCGAACGTCAAAGGGATCATTCGACATTTACTTTAGCATCTTCCGGAGCTGAATTTCAGTGCAATTTACTTTCGAACGCAAAAGCAAACATCCGGCATTTATTTTATCATCGTACGGAGTTGAATATTATTAGTATTCATTTCCGAACGTCAAAGCAAACATTCGACATTTATTTCAGCATCTTCCGGAGCCGAATGTTATCCTTATCCATTTCCGAACGCAAAATCAAATATCTGACATTAATCTTAGCTCCCCATACGGAGCTGAATATTACCGTTATTCATTTCCAAAAGTATAAGCAGACATCCGACGTTTATTTAAGTATCATACGGAGTTGAATATTACCGTTATTCATTTCCAAAATTAAAAGCAAACAACTGACATTCATTTTAGCATCTTACGGAGCTGAATGTTATCCTTATTCATTTCCGAACGTGAAAGCAAGCATCCGCTATTCATTCTAGCATCTAACTGAGCCGATTGATACCGTTAATCATTTCCAAATGTAAAAGCAACAATCTATTATTTATTTTAGCATCGTACGGAGCAGAATATTACCGTTATTCATTTCCAAATTTGAAAGCAAACATCTAACATTTATTTTATTATCGTACGGAGCCGAATGTTATTGCTGTCCACTTCCGAAAGTGAAATGAATCATCTGACAATTATTTCAGCATCGTACGGAGCCGAATGTTACTGTTTTTCATTTTTGAACGTCAAGGCAGACATCAGACAATTACTTTACCATCAAACGCAGCTGAATATTACTGTTATTAATTTCGAAATATAATAGTAAATATCCGACATTTATTTTAGCATCGTATGAAGCAGAATATTACTGCTATTCACTTCCGAACGAAAAAGCAATCATCTGACAGTTATTTTAGCATCTTCCGGAGCCGAATGTTATTGCTATTTACTTTTGAAAGTAAAAGCAAACATCCAACATTTATTTCATCATCGTACGGAGTTGAATATTATTGTTATTCATTTCCGAACGTCACAGGGATCATTCGACATTTACTTTAGCATCTTCCGGAGCTGAATGTTATTGCTATTTACTTTCGAACGTAAAAGCAAACATCCGGCATTTATTCTATCATCGTACGGAGTTGAATATTATTAGTATTCATTTCCGAACGTCAAAGCAAACATTCGACATTTATTTCAGCATCTTCCGGAGCCGAATGTTATCCGTATTCATTTCCGAACGCAAAATCAAATATCTGACATTAATTTTAGCTCCCTACGGAGCTGAATATTTCCGTTATTCATTTCCAAAAGTATAAGCAGACATCTGACGTTTATTTAAGTATCATACCGAGTCGAATATTACCGTTATTCATTTCCAAAATTAAAAGCAAACATCTGACATTTATTTTAGCATCTTACGGAGCCGATTGTTACCGCTGTCCATTTCCAAAAGTAAAGGCAATCCTCCAACTTTTTTTTTTTTGGTGGCCCGATGTGCGTTTTTTGTGGCCACGGGCTACCGGGCCACCGTTAGGGTGGGATTTCACGGAGCACGCGAACGATTTGCGAACGACGCGAATGACAAAATCCAACATTCGGAAAAGTTTTTCTCCGAATGCGTTCCGACAATGAAGCCGAAAACTATTCTTGCGCAATTTGTGCGAAGTTTCCACGACGTTTGTGCGAATGTCGTGTGTATCATTGCTTAAGTACAGCATGTTACGTTCACGAAGAACACGCGACGGAAATGCGAACAACGAAAATTTTTCAATAATCATGGGAGGAAATGTACCCAAGGAGAGGTGGAAGCTGTCTTGAGTTGATTTTTTTTTCTTTCCTCTATTTCTCCTTTCTTTTTCTCTCATTTTTCTATCCTGTGCTTGCCTACATTTTTTTTTTCCCCTAGGACCTATCTCCACTACAAGTAGTAAAGCATTTGATTTTTTTTTTTAGCAATTCCTCCAACACATAATCTCTATAGTTTAAAGGAAATTTTGCATACTTTAGATTAATATTAAGTGTATTCTGCGATTTTTTTTTGTATATCAAACATTTCTTTCTCTTTGCTAGTCTTTAATTTCTTTTGTTACTGTAGTTGTTAATAATTGTTTGATGTTTAGATGTATGCTACGACTTTTATTTGTAGAAAACGTATAGGTAATATATCCCCCAAACGTGCGCTAAACGTTCGCGAGAATATCTCAAAAGGTATGCGAACAGTTTGCGATTACGTCGTAAAATGATCGGAAAAACTTCGCAGATTTCGCGTAACATACGCGAGACATTCTCCAAAGTTTCGGAGTCTGTTTGGGGTTTCACGAACATTTTGCGAACATCGCGCGTGTCTTGCGAAGATCTTGCGCATATGACGAGGCTTTAAAGACACTTTCGAGAACAATTCACGAGCAAATCACGACCAAGTGTGTAGAAAAGGTTCGCCAAAAATTTCAAACTTTTTTGAAATTCTCGCCGAAGTAAAAACGACATTCGCGAACAATTGACGACGCTTCCGAACCCTCACGTTCGTTTGGCGATCTTTTGCAGACTAAAATACGAATGCTGGATTTTGCCATTCGCGTCCTTCACAAATCGTTCGCGTGCTCCGTGAAATCCCACCCTTAGTGTCGAGCCCTGTATTAGATGACTGACGCTTCGATCATGCACGCAATTTAAAATAATGCCAATCACATCATCAGCAGCGCTCATGTCACGTATGTACATATGTGTACACAAAGGCACCACGGCACCTTACATCACTGCCAGTCGATAGTCATACACACAAGTACACGTGCACATGCCCATGAAAGACGCAATTAGACACCAATGTGCGTGGAGTTTGTTACGAAAACGGTCTTAATACGAGAAACCACAAATTTGACAAACTATTCTTCCTTTGTTGATAAGAGAAATCAAATATCATTTTAACAAATATCTTGAAAAAATGATTTTCCCTGACTTTCCAGAAGAAATAGATGGATTCCCTGACTTTCCCTGACTTTTTGCTTCTGGAAAAAGTATTTTGAAATTCCCTGACTTTCCAGAAATTCCATGACGCGTACGAGCCCTGAATATTGCTAGCGTCTATATTGATGTTTCTAAAACATAAACTTCCAGCAGTTACAGTGTTAGGTAATAGGAGAGAGGGGGGGGGGGGGGGAGTAGATGGCAGAAAGACTTCTGTAAGCATGCCAAAACCTAGCACTAAAACACACACATACACACACACACACACACACACACACACACACACACACACACACACACACACACACACACAAGTGTACTCTGTGTTGAAGACGTTGAGAATGAACCCAGACACAGAAAATCTTGAGTATGTCTCAATGTCATTGCAATTAAAATCCTTTCAAATACAGCATATAAAATGGTATTTCAAGGGCAACATCCCTCTCGTATTCAACTTCACAATACACAGAACAGTTGCAATGTAAGTCAATAACAAGATACACCAAAACTGCAAATGTATATTCTAATTGTATCTTCACAGTTGCATTACTTCAACCAACCAACACTTCACTGTAGTGTGTCATTTTATCTTTGCCTTTTACTTCCAACACCATGTAACTCTGAAAATAAAGATGTACAATGCACCGATTATGTACCCGTCTTAAGGTACTCTGCCAGCATAACATAAGAATGCAGTATGGCTGGCTTAAACATACAGTTGTATTTGGATCATCAGGACATACGCCCTGGGTGACTTATCATGCTTTGCTCAGACTGATGTAACTTATATTGTACATTTAAATGATCCAAGACCGAGTCAGATGTGTGTAGAGTGATGTATTCCAACACAGAACTATTTTAGTTCACAGACTCTTCCCTTGCTTGAAGTTCATCATCCATCTCACATGAAACGCAAAAATGCGGAGGCTGCTTCATGCAGACTCTCGAGTCTCAGCAATGAAAGAACAATGCAAATGCCAGAGCACAGCAATATGAGAAATCAAAGTAATAAGTCATGTATTATATACCGCATTGCATTGCTGCGTGCAGTGTGAAAAATGTATTCAAGTATCGCAGGAAGCAGCATATTTCTTTTTATATTCTAATATCATCTTTATAAATACAACATTGTGCATCTATTTCACAGCACATCTATGAATGAAAATCCACAATTACAAAGAAGACATAAAGGATTTTATTTTTCATTCTTTTACTCTGAGACACAACCCAAGGCTCAAAATAAATTTGAAGATAAACTATGTGTACACATTGTATTGATGGGCCATACACACAACCAGCGTGTATGCTTTCAGAAGTACAGGTACAAAATTATATTGGTACAGTGCACTCCTGTTTTAACAAACACGGTTATAACAAAATTCCAGTTACAACAAAGCAAAAATTCAGGCCGCACATTATCCACTCTTTGTATTTTTATTGTTTATTTGCTTGGTTATAATGAAATTTTGATACAACGAAAGAAAACTGCCGGTCCCCGAGGACAGCATAATAACGGGAGTCCATTGTATATGTAACACCTTGCTGTCAAATCACTTCATCAATACAAAGCATTTGTCCTCTCTTCAAAACAATCATGAGCATTAAATTCACTCATAAAACCATCGTTTTAAACCATGTAGACAAATGGGCAATAAGTTTTACTTTTCTTTAAAGGTAAATTTGAAAACCCTTACTCTGTTTTATATATAAAACACATCACTTTCATGCACTGTATCTCTTTTCATGTACCAACTAGGTATTTCACATACAGGGTTTATTTTTTTCCCCTCTTTGTTTATTGACAAGGCCCCAGGAGTCGACGGAGAGAATGACTAATAACTAACATCAACAGTCAAGGCAAACTTCATGTTGTGTGGTCATGTCTTGGCATATTCTCAATGCATCAACATACTGTGTGCTGCTACATAGAGCAATAGCTGTGGTGCGCAAAATAATAATGACTTTTTTTTCTAATCGGCAGGTATTTATGTTTCCCCCACCTTAATGGTTGATATTCATGCAATGCTTCTTTGTTTTATCTAGAGCTCAGTTGCTGTCATTCCACAGGTGTCTAAAAACATGAGAAGTTGGCGATGCCAGGTTGCTGATGCTGTGGTCACAGTTTTGAGTGAAACCTTCAATCGCTTTTACATGTATTCCACGAGATGCTAGTACATGTACATGCCAGCAGTTGAGAGTCCCAAGTCTATACGTCAAACCGCATGACTCATCATAAAGTGAGTGGTTCTTGGGTAGTCCGTCATGACTCCGGTGCTGACGACTGGTTTTCGACGCCCCACGTTGCGTAATCATTGACCCTGGCATCCTTAATGCCACCAAATTCTGCAGCTCTGTAGAACACTGTGGGGTTGATGAATAATGACACAATGGTAGCAAGGTGTTCACAAATACAAAAAGAACAAAAAATCTTATCAGAAAGTTTGTCAGTAATATCAAAACAGGCAGTTTTGATGACCTGTGAAAACCTTTACTTGCTAGGTTTTTTTTTCAGAGAAATTTGAAATGTAGGTACTGTACTGTTGTAATACAATCACAAATTGTTGTTGCTTTTTGTTTGTTTGTAATACATGTAGATATCCCTTGATTATTCCAACAAACAAAGCATGCCTTTCTAATTTCAGATGCCCTCCTTTCCTACTTAAAAATTGAGAAAGAAAAAAAGGAAAAGAAAACTGGGCCACCTTTCACTTGCAGTATTCATGTCTAGATGTGTTAAATGTAAAATGACAGTTACAAATCAAAATCAATCTCAAAAACATAGATAGACAGAAGTAATGTTTAACACATATCTCACACATATACATGTACATCCAGTTTTTAACAAACTCACCTTCTAATACTGTTGGGTGCTTTTCATGCATATGTTTCCTAAAATCTGGAAAGAAGCAAAGAATGCAGATTACAATATACGAGTGTAAGTCCCCATCAATCTACTGGTATTAGAAAGACTAAATACCTAGAAACAGGGGACTATGATTAAAATATTCAACTATGAATTCCACTTTGGCATTGAACTTGTTTCTTAACAATTTGCAACAACCGACCATCTCCTTGCGCAAGATCATGGATTTCTTGTAGATGTTCATTTAATATCAGAATGATGCATACTAAAGAAACAGATCCATGCAAGTTTGAATGATGTTAATTCAAAAAATCTATGTGTATGCAGTCGACCTTGCTCAAGTCGACCTCGCATAAATCAAATAATCGCCTTAATTCGAAGGTCTTTTGAAGTCTTCTTCTCTTTATATTCGATTAATTTTAGTCCCTTACAGTCAAATTTTCTCCTAGAAATCAAAGCTATTCCCTCAGTACCAACTGATTCAACTTAATAGGCAAGGTCGACTGTATTTGGCTGTTCATCATTAATTCTGATCAGTCCCTAAAGGAATCTTACACACCCAACAATTTGGCACACGACCCATTAGGACAGGGTCACAATGAAGTAACAAAATGGTCATGTTTTGATCTCTTGTATATACAGACAACAACGGAGAAGTTTGACAAAAGGTAAATCATCATCATCACAGGACCAACACAGTCTCCCGAGGTTGTCATGCATCTCATGAACACCTTTGGCAAAATCATTTCAATTCTCTTGAACTTCTTTCACTGACAATAGTTTCTTTAGTCTTCCTTTAGGACATACATGTACTCAAGACAATGGTTTCAATTTCAAGAGAGGAATTTTTTTTTTCCTGCAGTTGTAGGACCCATGTCAATTTTTCAAAATCATTTTGAAGAGTACGTACGCACTTTGGCAAACCTTGTATGAAACTGATTAAAAAGAAAACTCTTAAAAAAGAAATCACCTTGATTTGTGTTCATTCTGTGCCAAACATAGTATGCAGCTCCGAATAATCCAATTTCTGCATACAGCAACCACTTCATTCCAGTCCACAGCCTTGGTGTTGCATACTTCATGCTATATTAAAAAAAAAGAAGAATAGAATAAAAAACTTATATGGTACATTTGAATATTAAGAAACAAATACAATAACGTGGGAGAAATAAAGGGAAGGTAACTTTATAGAGCAAATGTACTGCATTAAAAGGAAGAAATGAAAAAGCCTTTTCCAGCAGGTTTGAGAGAAATTAATAGAATAATTACACCTAGGCCTATATAAACTGTTGTACATTTGCATAATAAGTCTACTACTCATCAACCACCTATTTTTAGATCGACCCCCCTCGCGCAATGGTATGTGTGGGATGGCGCAATACGCTGGAACATTCGAACATGAATACAAATCAAGAGAAATCATGGGGATACAGGTAAATAACCCGAGGAAACAGGAGGAAAAAGAATTGAAGAAAATCCTCATAAGTAATACACATAATTATTGTTAACACATATTTGCCATTCACCAGATTTACATGCTTTTCAATGGGAGAACAGGGGGTCGATTGAAATGATGAGCTTGCGCCGGTGCACAGTAAAAAATGTCACTTGCATTTGTCACCAAGAATTCTGCATATACAGCACGAATCAACAAACTGAGCCTGGGATATGAATCTGCGGTATTTTCTGCCATGAGTGAAATGAAATGAAGGTGAAATGAGGGATATTTTCTAAGATACAAATGTAAATTTACAAGGTATTTAATCAAAAAGTGGTCGATGAGTAGTAGGTCCAACTATACTTCAATTTAACAGCCCGATCAGATGCCGTGTGGAGCCTCTCACCTTTTTACAGTAACTGGCCTGTGTATACATGTACATTTATAGTTATAGTTTATACTACAGTGCACTCCCGTTACAACGAACACGGTTATAACAAAATTTCGTTATAACGAAGTAAATCTTCTGGTCCCAAAATTATCACCATTAAAGTCTATGGTACAAAATTCGCTTATAACGAACACGGTTATAGTGAAATTTCCGTTATAACGAAGTCTTTTCCGAGCGCCACAGACAAAGAAAAACAAAAGAAATGTGCTCCGTTATAACGAAATGCGAATTGCTTTCGAAAATACGTAGCGGAACAAGCATTTATAGCGTCTCTGCATGGGTGAACGCTTCACACCACTGTGTGTTCGCTCCTTGTGTCACACACAGTTTCTGCGGGGGAATTGCTTTTATTATTGTAATACAGTTATCCCATCACATTTCACATAGCTTTGCAGTGTATGATGAGTATTCAGCAAACATAATATACGTGGTTCCTTGCTTTCGTTATATATTGTATTTGTTCGGTTATAACGAAATTTCGTTATAACGAAAGAAAACTGCCGGTCCCGAGCATTTCGTTATAACGGGAGTGCACTGTAGTTATACTTCAGTAGGATAAAACATTAAAATGACTAGACTAGTGTCTACATTTTCATTTTCAGGTATGATAATATCTAGATGACATTCTGTGTCAGAGCAGAGGCAGATCCAGGAATTCCATAAAGGGGGGGGGGGAGGGAGGTGGTGCCTTTATTAAAGGGGGGGGGGGACAAATACCCCCCCCCCCATTCTTTTTTTCTTTTCTTTTTTTTTAAAACAAAACGTAAAGGAGGCGCGCACCCGGTGCACCCCCGCCTGGACCCGCCACTGCGTGTTATAAATGTTCATGCTTTCTTAGTAACCATACATTGATGGTTGAAACAAATTTACACCAGGTATAATGTACAACAGTACATTATACCAGAACCAGAACAGTAGATAGAATTAACACATCTAACACTACAACACTCAAAGTTACAGTCGCAGCCACATGCTTCGCTTCGGGTTCGTTCACTAACCTGTCTGGCTGCGTGTGTAGTTTGTAACAGTACTAGCACGAGAGTTCCCGCAGTCAGTCTTTGAAGGTGAAGCCTGAAGGACTGAAATAATTTCGTTGGATTTTCGTTTTACCGTCACGAAATTGAGGGGAATGGTACTTACAAAGAGGTTCTATAAATTAATGTAATCTCCTAGGGTAAGTTCACTTAATGCTCGAAATGTGGTGTGCAGTGCCGGTGGATAGATATAACTGATATTGCTGGCACGAGTATGAATATGAAATGAACACATAATAACGACGAATTGCGCTGGATTGTGTACTCGGGATACTGCGCTGCATGCAGAACCTTGTTTTTTCAGTGAGAATTGCGCAAGCAATAGCATATGGAATGCCGATATGCATTGTATAAGAAGTTTTAAATTATATCGTTTTTCAAGATAAACAAAGACTTTCTAATTAGAAAAGTATATGATAACAAAAAAAAATGTATTCTAATGAGAAAATAAACAAAAAATAATAGTTTTATTGTTCAAAAGGAAAAGAAATTATTTTTTTTGGTTTTAAAATAATTTTGATTATGAAGGTGTTCCATACTACATGCCTTGTTTTGAGAAATAAGGCAGTGAAACACCGCTCGCTCATAGTGCAAATATTCTTCTCCACTTTCATGCCCAGCGCATTTCATTCGATATTCTCTGATGTCTGTTATTGTTCCTAGAGAAGCATGAAGTAAGTAGAATCATGATGTCAAGTGTGGCGAAAGGTATAACGTTAGGCATGGGAGTACCATACCAGTATTGGTATCGGTAGTAAGTAGGGCACACGTGAATGACATGAGATGGTCTGCCATGAATGGTCCCATACGTTCGAATTGACGTTAGTCCGCATTGTGTGCATAGCAGATACATGTCAGTAGAAATAGTTATTAGAATCTATTTAACCCGCATAGATCTATAGATATAGATGTGTTTCATGAAGGCCAGATTGATTGCAGAACGAAATGAAGCAGGTCACAGCTGCATAGCAGAAGTAATTTATACAGAGTACAGAATGCCCGCATTTACCGCAGCAGCGACCCTATACCAGCTAGCGGGTATTGTAAAACAAGGAATGTTCGTGTACATTTTAAAGCAAAACATACGGACAACTGTGTTACAGCGCCCCGCGACGGGGTTAGCCCGCATGTGTTTCATGAAGGCCTGCATAGTGCATGATTGCAGAACTGTAAATGAAACAGGTCACATCTTTTTGTACGTGTGAAAAAATATAAGTTTAAAGGCATAAATTATTTACCATTTGCAGATGAAACGAAAACTCAGTATCATTGCTTCAAAATAGTTCTAAAAATCTAATTGGAGTTAGGGAAAGAAACAACCAATGACAATGTAAAAATTTGAACCAGTATAAAAAAAAAAAAATCGATGTTAACTTAGTTAAGTACACATTGTTAATATACAAAATGTTTTCATAGTTATGTCTTATGATAAAAATGTTTCCAGACTAAACCGTCTACTAGTTATGGTTTAATGAGAAAAATAATGATATCTCTTTTTATTGTAGGCCTTAGTAGTGCTAACATTTTTTATGGTACAATGTTTTGTGGTACAACTGACCTACACATATGCATCAAAAATGATTTTGTGAACATTTTTTTAAAGTCAGTGCTCCCAAAGGTAAACAGGACCTTTAAAATTTGATTAGATTTCGTGTTCCCTCGAGCGATCTTAATCTTTTACCATTCAGTTCAAATTCAAAAGACTTTAGAATCTTGGATAGTCAAGGCACTCAAGCTAAGAGTAAGACAATCCGAAGACGAAGTGCAAGTGCAGTGGCCAGTGCAGCAGTGAAAGACAGATAAAAATTTACTCAGCCATTGTCTCCAGACCAGTTGTAAATTTGCTAGTTAAGTACTAATGGTCCAAGACTGCACTTCCTTCTGATGTTGATTTGGAACTCACTGACCCACCAAATAACCAAAGAAATAGACCTAATCATTTGCCATATACAAGTATGTGCACTTACAACTCCTTGTATTTTCAATGTTTGTGTCCGTATTTTGTATGTCATGTTGTTGTTAATGTTATGTTTCGTGTATCTTCTGTGATACAGGTTGAATGTAGATGGCCTGCTGGTGTACTTCCCTTATGACTACATCTACCCTGAGCAGTTCATGTACATGCTGGAGCTGAAGAGACTTCTGGATGCTAAGGTGGACATCTCCTCCAAGTTGTCACAAAACCAACACTAGCTTACATAAGACTTTAAAGACATTATATTGCAGACATATGTGTGGGTTTCGGGTGTCATGTGAATGTCTGAACAATTTTGGACTCTTCATAATGCCCATTCCATGTGTGTGCCACTTGTTCAGTGATCTGCAGGTGGTGTGGTGTGACGTACGCAACAAACTATAGTTGGCTACTAAAAATTGACAGCTGTGGCCTTGACCAATTTATTGCTCTGTAATCTGAATGAATTAAGAATCACATGTGAAATTACACGTAAGTAAGGTCAACAGATGATCTACAGTACCTCTATTCTCAGAGATCGACCAGGTCATAACCATAGAAAATCACTTTATGACTGCTCATGTCACTAGCTAACATTGTTTTTCATATTCATATGGCACCAGTTGAGATCTTTGAGCACTGTTAAAGCAATTAGTATTATGAGATGACTACAGTATCTATGTAGGTGTCAAACCCAAAGTGTAAAAGTGACACACCTACACGATACTTTTCCAATGTATTGTTTTAATACAAGCAGGCAACAAATGGAAAAGTGTTACTGACTTACTTTCATTGAGCCCAACTGGAATTTGTGCAACAATATCTCTCTAATTGTTAAGACAGTTGTCAGCATTTGGTGAGGAGAAAATTGCTGAGATTTCGCTTGTTTGTTTGCTTGTTCAGTTTCCTTCATGCAACTGATGTGTGATATTCCAATTAATGTGCACTTTCCAAATCCTTCTCAGGGACATGGAGTGTTGGAGATGCCATCGGGTACGGGGAAGACGGTCTCCCTGCTGGCGCTGATTGTTGCTTACCTCACCACCAACCCTCACGACCTCACAAAGCTCATCTACTGTTCCAGAACTGTCCCAGAAATTGAAAAGGTAGGACATAATACGTCACATGCTTGCACACCATCTTCTTTTGTTATTGTGGTGCTCCTTTACAAAATGAAGCAGTGAGTTTCCTTGATGTAGAACATTGGGTAATGTGATAAAAATATTGTCCTTTGTCAACACTTTTACATAAAATACATTGTGAGTGTTATGGAGAGGAGAGAGCGCTGTAGGGACATCATCCATGGATCTCGGGAATACTACACAAGTCAAGTCATAAAAGTATTGTTGTGATGTGTTGTCTCTTTATCCCTGTCTTTTGGTGTGCAGTGTGTGGAGGAACTGCGGAGACTTCTGGAGTACATCGAACAGGAAACGGGTGAAACTCCAAACTTTCTTGGACTTGCTCTGAGTTCCAGGAAGAATCTCTGCATCCACCCAGTGGTGAGTGAGCAATTGAAAAAATAAGTAGACAAATTATTAGCCTTTGCATTTTATGTAAACTGATTAAAAATATTTCAATACAAGACAAGGGAAGGTCATTAAGAATGTAATGTTACCGTGTCCTATTTTATTATACTCTTTTGAAAGGTGTGATGTTGAAATCCAGGTATCTCAATGAAATTATAATGGAGGATGCCTAGCTTGAAAATAAGATTTACAAGGCCATGACAACATTTGCCATTGTACTTAAACAATGTGCTGAAGTATGCTTTTATTTTTAATTGCCAAATGAACAAGGCACTGGGTATGAAAATTGACTCCATCTTATACTTGGGTGTCATTTTCTTTTTAGAAATACCCGTACAGCATGTAAAAGAAGTATGCTGCTAAACGATGCAAGGTGCAATCATGGTTATTCATCTTTTGACATCAGTATAATTGAATGACGATTCAATTTGTCATGCATTGTAGTTATCATGGTTGTTGTAATAAATTACATGTAGTCAAACCTGTCTATATAGCGGCCACCCAAGTGAGATGAAAAACGTGGCCATTATAGACAGGTGGCTGTTCTTTGACATGCTTTTTCTCCTGGAGGGAATTGTTTTTAGTGGCCTTATACAACGGCAGGTGGCCGCTAAGACAGATTTGACTGTATTAAAAAAGAAATATAATTGAATGCTTGTACAGAAATCAAAGGTTTTGAAACCAATGCATAACATCATAATGCATACTTGTCTTCTGAAGGTGAGTCAAGAGAGATATGGGAAAGTAGTTGACAACAAGTGCCACGCCCTCACCGCATCCCATGTGAGACAACGCCGAGCACATGACCCGACCATCCCAGGCTGTGATTTCTACGAGGTTGAGTAGAGTTTGTCTTCTTTCTGTAGTTGTGACATTTACCCATGATTACACTTGATGTGATATCATAATACGAAAGTATGCCAACCCACTCCTGCTTTTATAGTAACTTCATCAATCCTGGTGCAGAAACAAGTAATTCTGAATATGTGGAATGTACCGGTAGTCCCTAGAGTTTGCTTATTGCCGTCGATATAAACAGGGATTGTGGGTCATTATAGCAAATGAAAAGAACTAATTACAATTTATGTCATCCATTATTGTACAGTAAAAATTCTAGCCATTGATATAGACCAGGATTGTGAGTATGATAACAATGAAAAAAAAAGAAAAGATTTTTATCATCCATTACTGTCAGTTACACATAATAGCCATTGATATAAACCAGGATTGTGGGTCATGAAAGCAAATGACCAAAAAAAAAACCCCAACAACAACCAACAACTGATTTATATCATCTATTATTGTGCAATTAAAAATTATAGATTCTGTCTGTGAGATTATATTTGGGTTCATTTCTAATGGTATTTGGCATTACAAATAGTCATAAAATTATAGAGTACTGACATTGCACCTGCATGATATGCACATTGCAAGACATTAAAAAATCTTCATAATCTCAAGTGGGAGTAATTCTTAAGGGAAAATTTATGTATGTGTCTGTGTGAAAAGAAAAGGTTCTAGATTAATTTGTGATCGTAAAACCTTTGAAATCAGGAGAATGCTGTTTTGTTTCTCCCTCTTCCAAGAATGTGTATAGACATTAAATAAGTATAAACACATTAATACACAAAAAAATCCTTGGGTATTCATCCACAAATTGATTAGAACCCTATCATTATATCCAGGAATTTGATGCGAGGGGACGGGATTCTCCCCTGGAGCCAGGAGCCTACAGTCTCGATGATCTCAAAGATGTCAGTCGGCAGAATAGCTGGTGCCCCTACTTCCTGGCTAGGTATACGGTAAGAGAGACAGACTGACAGCCTCTCCATTTGAGTTTTTATAATTTGATCTATTTCTTGTGCTGTAGTACAGTGTGAGGTGCATACAAGTAGACAACCTTTGCAAACTATTTTTCATTTTTGTTTGATTATCTTGTCATTGCATTTCTTCTGTCCTTTTGTTTTTATTAATTTCTTCTTTCTTTCGTTCTGTTATTCCATCATACATTCATTCATCAATATATCTAACCAGTAGCCACCTTTCTATCTATTTTTTCATCCATCTTTCTATCCATCCAGTTATCTGTCTGTCTGTCTGTCTGTTTATTTTCCTATCTTCTTATATGTTTACCTTTCTGTCTTTCCATGTGCTTTGGCTCTGCATGGTAGACATACATTTTCTCTTGAATTTCCCTTTGTAAGATTTCTTTCTGTGACTCATTAAAAAAAAACCAAAAAACAAAATGTCCCTACTGTGCCTGGCAGTATCTTTTATATAATGGTGTGGAAGGTTTTGCTGAAGTAATAATAGTTGCCTGCTTTTATATTTGAATGTGATAGATGGGCCATGCAAACCTGATTGTGTACAGCTATCACTACCTCCTCGATCCAAAGATTGCAGAACTAGTCTCCAAGGAACTCTCCAAGAAGTCCGTCGTCGTCTTCGACGAGGCTCATAACATTGGTAAAAGTCCATTAATTTTCTCTTAATTTGTATGAGTGGGCATCGGTAAAAGTCTATTAATTTTCTCTTAATTTGTATGTGTGAGCATCGGTAAAAGTCGATTGATTTTCTCTTAGTTTGTATGAGTGAGCATTGTTAAAAGTTCTGAATTTGCTGTCGTCCATGCTTAATTTTTGCCTTCATAGCATTTTTCATGTCATCACCAAATCACAGTTTGTACAATGAGTGAAGTACATCAGAAATTATGATTGTTGATACAAATGTATCTATTACAAGGATTTCACTTTGTAAGTGTTTCAAGGATGCAGGAGTATTATATTAAATAGTGTTTTAATCATTTTTAACTGTTCACCAAGTACTTTCATTGCTTGAAATTTGCATTTGAAGCAATTTACTACGTGATATCCTCTGGGAACAGTTACAATGGCGCCGGTGATGCATACTATCAAACTAATGCTTAGTGTTGTGACACGGATTGTCGCCCCTACACGGATTGTCGCCTCCTGCTCGGGGCGACAATCCGTGACGGGCGTTGGCGGCACGGATTGTCGCCCCCGTCACGGATTGTCGCCTGGCGACAATCCGTGATGAGGGCTGGCGGCATGGATTGTCGCCCGCCCTCGAAGCACATTTTGCTGGGTAATATCGTTCTGGACATAATCATTAAAATACTAACACATAACTTTCATGGCTACATCCATGCAAACGTGCCATGTAAAAAGTCATGGTGAGGTTTCAAGGAAGTGTGTTTGTGCTCGTGCACATGATAATTTAGTGTCCGTTTGTGTGTGTGTGTGTGTGTGTGATGGAAGAATGTGTTTATTATGTCAGTTTTTTGCGTTTGTGTTTTTTAGCTGCGCGTGGGGAGGGATACCTAGTAAGCTGTTGCTGGCATAAACGTTGATATTGATTTTATCAGCAGCTTTGAATTTGATGAGTTTGTTTGGCAGATTTGTATATGAATTCGGAGTGGAGCTTGCGTGCGGACGGATGCTGCTTTTCTGCATACGGTCCATTATGTCTTATTTATCAACATTGGGAAATCGTTTCATCAGGAAGGATTGTGGTATCGGTTCGGGTGTGCGTCGGTATGTGGGAAGGGGGTTACATTTCGTTATTGCAAAAGTTTGTTATTCTGAAGGCTCATTCGTCCGAAGGCTCATTCGTCCGAAGGCTCATTATTCCGAAGGTTCGTTATTCCGAATTTCATTTGTGGATCAACGAACCTCTAGGTATAGGGAATTGTGTGTTTCGGATAAATGAAGCCTCGGAAAAAACAGAAACTTCGGAATAACGAACCTTCGTGTGTGTGTGTGTGTGTGTGTATGTATGTATTTGGGTTGGTGAATGTGGGTGTGGGATGATTTAGGTTTTGTTTATTCAGGGGTTGGTGGGTTGGGGATTGGATTTGAAGAAGGATAGTTATAAATGGTATGACAGATGTTGGTAGGATTTAATATTTAAGATAGATGTAGGCCCTAGATTTGTTTCGGTTGGGGAGGGGAGGGGGTGGTCGGGTTTTTTTTTGTGACTGATTTCATTCTAGATTTGTGTAATGTATTTGTGTTTTTTTTATGTATATGCCCTTGTAAGTAAGAAGGTGTTACATGATCCAAACCAATATATTCAAGGAATATAGGTTTGGTAGGGCCTACATGTCAAAACTTTTTCGTGAAGAAATTATTAGTAGGGTTGGTCTATAATCAGTTATCTATCTTGAAGTGAGATTATTTGTGGTATAAATTGACAATGGATTTGTTTGTGTTTCGAATTGCCATTGTAACTTTTTTTTGTTTATGTTACACCCAGAATGGGTTGATTTATGAATGATTTGAATGAAATCAATAAATATCAAGGAAAAAAAGTGTTGAGTTGGTTTATTTGCATTATGAGGATTTGTTTGAGTGTTTGTTGGTGTTTGTTTGTGTTACGTATGTATTAGCGGTGTGCAATGGCAATATGTTTGTGCTAAAATCAACTAACGATTGACAAATTTTTTACGGCGTGTGGAAATTATTCGCTCATGCATAAAGCATGCCAAACCTATTCTGGGACAAAGAATAGTGGTATGGACGTTCTAGTTTATAAGACTGTTGGAAGAAAATGACTGCAGTGAAAAATGACAAATAACATTTGGGGAGGGTACCTCCCTCGTATGTATTTTCTCTCGGTCTCTCTCTCGCCTAGCCCGCCTCACCGCTGATATTGGTTGACACACCCATACTATTTTTAGATCAACGCTGGTGTGAATTCTTTAAACACGTGCTCATACAGTCTGAAGGCGTTTGTATTGCCACAGTAGCGCCACTATATTCCACATACATACGTAAGCATACAGGCACACGTATACACACTGACAAACAAACCACTACCACTATACAACCACCACACATGCACAGTTTCTACATATTGTATTGTTATACTCCAAACACACACACATACACACACACACACACACAACAAATCATACACATCACATATCATGCAGCTCACAATACACACACACACACACACACACACACATACGCATAACTTACCAGTCATACCCATCCCACCAAAGCTTAACACCGGAGGAACCACCCCGAGCCCGGGGCGACAATCCGTGACGGGGCGACAATCCGTGTCGCAACAAATTTTTTGCCAACACGGATTGTCGCCTTCGAGGTCAAAAACTGGGAACTGCACAAGCATCACGGATTGTCGCCAGGCAACAATCCGTGACAGGGGCGACAATCCGTGCCGCCAGCGCCCGTCAGGGATTGTCGCCCCGTGCAGGAGGCGACAATCCGTGTCGCAACACTTAGTCTTTTTGTATAGTATGCACAATATCTCTAATTGAATCAATGTTGTATCCTTAGAGTGATTTAATTGTGGTTGACCAATGTAGCATTGAACTACAAAATTTACAAACCCCTTGTAATCTTGATGTGGTTGGCACTATAATTCAATTTCTGTTACAGATAATGTCTGCATCGATTCACTGAGTGTACACATCAGTCGCAGAATTCTTGACAAAAGCTGCCAAAGCCTTGACGGACTTACGAGAAATATCAACCGGTAAGCATCTCATTCTCGCATCTCCTATATGGCTTGTAAATTCCATGTGTAGGTGTATATTGATTAGTTACATATATTCTAGTATGATTACAAAAGCAACTATAAAAACAGCCACTGTTTTTTTTTTCCCACCTGACCTTGTGCTACTTCTTTGTGAACTGCTCTTGGATGATGATGCATCCTGAATAGGATCAAAGAGACGGATGCCCAGCGGCTGAGAGAGGAGTACCAGCGGATGGTGGAGGGACTGAGGGAGGCAAGTAGAGCCAGGGAGACTGACGTCCATCTGGCCAATCCAGTGTTGCCAGACGAAGTACTGCAGGGTAGGTAGAAGAGTCCCGTCACCGAGATACAGCGAGTCCAGTGGTGACTCTCGACTTCACCATCTGAAAGACCAGGAATGTGTTCACACTATTTAACCCTTTGAAGACTAGTCCTGAGTATACTTGGGCAGGTGTCTATGGAAAATGCGTGTTATAGCAAAATCAGTCTGTCCTCAATGGGTTAGTGTCTGCAATATTGTCGTAGGTTGGCATCTTTCTATTTCTCATGAGATGTCTCGTTCTAGGATTTTTTGGGTGGTTGTTTATTTTGCGGGCATTCTGGTAACAGCTTGCAAATTTTGAGTGTGAGAAAACATAATACCAGAGGGCAATTAAACTGTAAAATTTGACAAAGCTGGTACAGATGCTAAAAAAAGAAGAAGAAGAAGAAGAAGAAAGAAGTATAAAGGACATGTATATATTTATTATATGGGCGAAAAGGACATTTCATATAACTTTGAAAAACAGGCAAGTATAGGCTTTGAAGGGGCTTTCATTTTTTTTTTTTCTGGTGGTATTCATTCTTGAATATCAGATGAGCCAGCAAACAGAAAATATGTAGTTTACAGATTTGCATAGGCCTGCAGGGAACTTGGGGATAGAAAAAGAAACTTTAAGCCATTTCTACTTATTATCATATTCCTCATCTGTTTTGAAACAGAGGCAGTACCAGGCAGCATTCGCACAGCTGAGCACTTTCTTGGTTTCATGAGGAGGTTTGTGGAGTATCTGAAGACAAGGTTACGGGTCCAGCACGTGATCGCGGAAACCCCCGCTTCATTTCTGAAGGATGTCTTTTCCCGGGTCTGCATTGAGAGAAAACCACTGAGGTAAAAACCTACCTCTAAATCACCCAAACATTCTGACATGTTCATTAGTTCATACTTTAAATACTTATCTGCCTCCTAATTTTTTTTTTTAATCTTGTTCACATGATGCCTTAAGAACATAAATGCATGATATGACACAAAGACAAAAAGACATTCATTTACACTGAAATATGTGGCCTAAAATAACATACTTCACATTATAGAAAAATAATGTATGCGTTTGTTCACATTTGGCAATGCCATCTTTATTCCTTTTTGAGTTTTTCTCATTGAAGCTCTATTCTTTCATCCCTAATACATGAATAACTTCTCACAAGAATGCCATTGAGGCTGCAAACAAACAGATTGTATTAAGCTCATTACAAATATGATGATGATGATCATCATCATCATCATTATCATTCTCATTCTTTTTCTCATTATCATTCTCATTCTTTTTCTCATTCTCATTCTCATTCTAATCATTATCATTATCATTCTCATCATTATCATTATCATTATTACCATTATTGCCCATTGCAGAATGATAGATTAAATAGCTGTGTTGCCAGTGTTTATCGTTTTGCCTTTACTGCAGATTCTGTGCGGAGAGGTTGGACTCCCTCCTCCGTACCCTTGAGCTGACAGACATGCAGGACTACTCATCCCTAATGCTTGTGGCGGCCTTTGCCACGCTGGTCAGCACGTACACCAAAGGTCAGTAGTTGCTTGACCACCACCTCTGCGTCTTGGTAATTCCCATCATTCCATATTAGACAGAAGATGGTCAGTTTTATAGCGTACTGTCAAACCAGAAACATTCGTGGCATGAAACTTTTTTGAATTGGCTCCTGGCATGCAGCGCATCATGTGTGGACCCAAACTTTTGTGTGCTCTTTACTTTGCCAATCTTGGTTCCTCACAAAATTCACGATAGTTTCATGCATGTGAAAATTTCTGGTTTTACAGTACTGTAGATGCTGAATTTTTACACTGGGGGGCTATTTACTCAAATTTTGGTCAAAGGTCAAAAAAATTCACAAATCTGACATCCCACCAATATATTGCCCTTCAGTTATGGGAGTATTAAGTATGAGACCAATACACACACACATTTAACATGGGCAGGCAGCAGCTGCACACAGATACCTAGCCTACTGTGTGCACATGCATGCCTTCAGTTATGTCTGTGAGTTTCATGCAATACGATATTCACATCCCGATTGGGAATTCCACCGCCTGCAAAATATTTGGCATCTGTAGTATACTATAGGTCATAGATCAGTTTTGTCCTCATCATTCCTTGTTCTTTGTGCCGTCGGTTAATGTACAAAGTGTAATTCCCCATAGGAGCACTGGCGTAGCCAGGGGGGGGGGGCGATGGGGGCGGGCGCCCCCCCTAAGATTTGGACCTGGGATTTGGGAGGCGGAAAAAAAAAAATGCGTGTATACTGTATGCATGGACATGAAGCGGGTCTCCTTTGCAACCTTTCATCAAATAAGATATTTTTTTTTGAATATTTCACTCAAAGTGTGCACCAGATCGTTGAATTTCAATTCAAAATATGCAAAATCTCTCGTGCTTGGGAGGGGGTATCCCCCTCCCAAACCCTCCCCCTCTGTGCCTCTTTCCCTAGCTAAGTACACTTTTTAGATTTACAAAAAATTATGAATAATTCTGAGTGCACAAGACTTATCACTTATATTCCTAAAACTCAAGGTTCCTTCATGTATAAGGGGAATTTCCCCTTTTAATCGACCCTTTCCTCCCTCAGCCCCCCCCCCCATTTTTTTTTTTTTTGTTGTGATTTCCCAAATGTTGATTCCATCAAATATGCGTATACGAGATATCTCAATTTCAACCTTAAAAAGGCAAAAGCTCCATCGGAAGGGAAGGGTGGAGATAACACTCGCCAACGCCTTCTCCCTGCTCGCCCCCCCCCCCCCCCGCCATGCATAGAAGTAGACTGTGGCTATACCCAGATCGCTTTATTTCAATTCTAAAAACGCAAAAGCTCCGCGAGCGGGAGGGGGAATCCCCCTTCCCCTAAGCTCTACCTCACTAGACTTTATGCATACACACAGATGGTGCACATTCGGAATAAGAGCTAAATTCCGTGATTTTAACACTTCGATGAAAAAGTATTGCACCAAAACTTTGCACCAGATCGCTGAATTTCAGGTCTGAAAACGCAAAATCACCTTCGTGTGGCAGGGGATATGCCCCTATCTACACCTTCGTGTGCATGTTTTTTCTGCTTGATTGCTGAACAGACACCGTTCATGATATTCAGTGTAAGAATTAATACAAGAAGACTAGTGTATTTAAATTATACCATTTTATAGGCAAATTGTTCAATAATAATCTACACTAAAATATACTGCAACCTTAAACAAGTGGGACTGTTTCAACTCGTTAAAACACGCAAAAACATGCATCAAATTGCACCATTTGCAACGTCAAAATGCAAAAAGTTCTCACCGTGGGAGGGGAGACACCCCCCTCCCACACCCTCCCCTCCCCCCTCGCTCGCTCCACTCGCTCGGGTTCAGTCGCGTTCATGATATTCAGTGAAAAGAATTAATACAAGAAGTGCATTTAGATTACACCATTTTAAAGGCAAATTGTTTCATAATAATCTACACTAAAATATACTGCTACCTTAAACAAGTGCGACTGTTTCACGTCGATAAAACGCGCAAAAACATGCATCAAATTGCACCATTTGCAACAACAAAATGCAAAAAGTTCTTACCGTGGGAGGGGGGACATCCCCCCTCCCACACCCTCCCCTACCCCACCACTCGCTCTGCTCGCTCGGGTTCAGTCGCGTTCATGATATTCAGTGAAAAAAATTAATACAAGAAGTGTATCTAAATTATACCATTTTATAGGCAAATTGTTCAATAATAATCTACATCAAAATAAACTGCTACCATAAACATGTGGGACTATTTCACGTCGATAAAACGCGCAAAAACATGCATCAAATTGCAACATTTACAACATCAAAATGCAAAAATTTCTTACCGTGGGAGGGGGGACACCCCCCTCCCACACCCTCCCCTTCCCCGTCGCTCGCTCCGCTCGCCCGGGTTCAGTCGCGTTCATGATATTCAGTGAAAAGAATTAATACAAGAAGTGTGTTTAAATTACACCATTTTATAGGCAAATTGTTTCATAATAATCTACACTAAAATATACTGCTACCTTAAACAAGTGCGACTGTTTCACGTCGATAAAACGCGCAAAAACATGCATCAAATTGCACCATTGCAACATCAAAATGCAAAAAGTTCTTACCGTGGGAGGGGGGACACCCCCCTCCCACACCCTCCCCTCCCCCCTCGCTCGTTCCGCTCGCTAGGGTTCAGTTTCCTTCATGATATTCAATGAAAAGACTTAATACAAGAAGTGTATTTAAATTATACCATTTTATAGGCAAATTCTTCAATAATAATCTACACTAGAATATACTGCTATATGCCTTAAACAAGTGGGACTGTTTCACGTCGATAAAACGCGCAAAAAACATGCATCAAATTGTACCATTTGCAACATCAAAATGCAAAAAAGTTCTTACTGTGGGAGGGGGGACACCCCCCTCCCACACCCTCCCCTACCCCCTCGCTCGCTCCGCTCGCTCGGGTTCAGTCGCGTTCATGATATTCAGTGAAAAGAATTAATACAAGAAGTGTATCTAAATTACCCGGTATACCATTTTATAAGCAAATTGTTCAATAATAATCTACATCAAAATAACCTGCTACCATAAACAAGTGGGACTGTTTCACGTCGATAAAATGCGCAAAAACATGCATCAAATTGCACCATTTACAACATCAAAATGCAAAAAGTTCTTACCGTGGGAGGGGGGACACCCCCCTCCCACACCCTCCCCCCCCTCGCTCGCTCCGCTCGCTCGGGCTCGCTCGCTTCGCTCCCTCGCAGACTAACCGCCCCCCCTAAGATGAAATCCTGGCTACGCCGTTGCATAGGAGTAATACAATATGTGACACAGCAGGTTCCTGAAAGCAAAGGTTTAAAAGTCATTCCCAGTCTTTGTTATTATACGGTAGCACTTGAACTTTTAAACAGCTAGAAATTGAATGGGATGTTAAAGGGATCGTATAGTTTTGGTTGTGACCTAATTTCAGGTATCTAACATTTTTGGGTGAGATAATGAGAAACCTCTCATGAAATATGAAAGAGCATGTAAATCCATGAGGAATTCAATGTTTATTTGATGAAAATAGGTTTTGAAATGGCTGAGATATCCAAAACAGAGCGATTCTAAAAAGTGTGGGACCCACATTTTATTACGATCACTTTGTTTTCCTTTGTTTTTGGATGTTTCAGCCATTCCAAACCTGATTTTCATCAAATAAACTTTGAATTCCTCTTAAAATGGTATGCTCTGTACTATTTAATACTCGTTTTCTTGGTATCTTGCAAAAACTTAAAAGCCCAATTTTCATCTCCACCAATACTGTACTATCCCTTTAAGATGAAGTGGAATCAGTGAGTGTGACTTCATCGTTAATTTTGTGCAAAATGTCATGATCCTTGTTGCTGCGGTCATGATTGTTATTGAAATGGCATACATCATGATTTTGTATGCAAGAAGTAAATCATTGAAGTAGTTAGTAAATATTTTCTTACAGAGGAAAATGTTTCATTTCCCCTCAGGTTTCAGTTTGATCATTGAACCCTTTGATGACAAGACTCCCACAATATCAAACCCAGTCCTTCATTTTAGGTGAGCAAAGCCACATTAACATTTTTCAGCAGTAGAAAAAAAAAAGAACACAGATTTTTCATTCAGTTGCTTGTGTCTACAGAGAGTGTTTATTCTTTTCATTCATTTGTAGCGAATAGATATAGTGTGTTGTTCTTGTGGATGTAAGAGAGTATACCTCATCCCATGTACATGTTCTACTTTGTGGAGTAAAAATTCTGAAATTGCCTGTTTTCCTCAATCAGCCCTATGGAAGAAACATGTGTTTGTTGTGCTGAATATTAACTCAGAACTTGTTTTAATTTTTTTTCCTACACACCTCATTTAATACAGCACACTTGCATGCACCATCTACATACATGCAATGAACTACAGCTAAGACTGTGAAAGTTAATGCCCATATGAAAATATAATTTTTTTTTTCTTTTGCTCCACCATCACCAGTTGCATGGATGCATCCATCGCCATCAAACCAGTGTTTGACAGGTTTCAGTCGGTCATCATCACATCGGGGGTAAGTCTGTCGACGTTAACTTCCCACAGCCATCGGGTCCCTTCGAGCTGTTTACAGTGTAATGCAGCTGAATTGAAGGCTGCACAGTGTCAATCTTGAAATTCTCATTAGCCCCAATGTTTGGCTGAAAAAATAATGTAGCATATTATAGGCATATGAAAGGATGGATCTTTTAGAATTGTGTGGCATGCCTGTAATTTTCTTGTTGCTGTGACCATGAGGTCTATTCCTGAGGTATTGCCATAACTTAAAACCCAGAAAAGAAAAATTTAGCATGTTTCTCAGATGTTTGACAAATGCATTTACTTGCTAAATGTGATCGTGTGTGTGTGTGTGTGTGTGTGTGATGATTCATGAATGATTTGAATGAAATCAATAGATATCAAGGAAAAACAAAAAAGAGTGTGTGTGTGTGTGTGTGTGTGTAAGTAAAATGTCTTAATGTCGTGAAAGTTATTTGTGTGTTTGTGTCAGTGGCAGTGTGCTTGCTCATGTGTGCGTGCCTGTGTGTTATACATTGAATTGTAACTCATTCTGCCGTATGATGGCATTTGTCAATTTCTTCTCATCTACTCACAGTCAAGCTCATAGTTTAACAGCTGCCCTTTTGTTCTCCTTCCATCTACCAGACCCTGTCTCCGCTGGACATGTATCCCAAGATCCTTGACTTCCGACCGGTTACCATGGCATCGTTCTCCATGACGCTGTCTCGCAGTAGCATCTGCCCCATGGTGAGAAAGTGTTTAATACCATTGGCAGAGCTGCTAGTGACATCAACTTTTTTTCCCTTTTGTGCGTAGAACCATTTCATGAAATTTGTCACATACAGCTTTCTCAGGTTTGTTACCATGTGGTAGGCGATCATTATCAATGAGGCGAGCTGATGGTGTCCACTGGCATTTTGCTTACTGTACAATTACTTCAATAAAGTACAAATCTTGTACAGTGTAGGTGTACCGTGTGAGTTAGTTAGTTTTTTTGTTTGTTTGTTTGTTTTATGCAGTGAGTGATTTCTTTGCCTTGCATTCTTATAAAAAATGAACCTGAATTTGTGAAAATGCATTTCTAGTTTGATTGATGGCATCATTGTAAGGCACAAGTACATTATGGTATAGGAAGAGCAGAAGCATCCTAAGAAACTGTGTGCAGCAATCCAATTGCTCTAGGTTTGCTCGGTTCTGTCTTCTCATCTCATGCTATGTTTATCTTTTTGCTTTCTTCCCCCTTCCTCAAATCAGATTGTAGCAAGGGGGAATGACCAGGTGGCAATCTCATCCAAATTTGAGAGCAGAGAAGATGTTGGTAAGAATACTAGTCAGTTTTTGTTAGGTTTGTGCACTGATAAGCCAGATAGAATCACTGGACATCATAAATATATATGCTGCCACGTTTGTTTGTTTTTTGTGGGGTTTTTTTTGTGTGTGTGTGTGTATGTGTATGTGTTTTGTTTGCGGAAGTTGGCTCCCCTGATTTTTTCTACTGACGGGTAGAGAAAAAGAGACGCATGAAATTATTTAAAAAAAAATATGCATGAAATTATTTTTAAAAAAATCCTTTCTTTATCTCTATTTGAATAGCCGTCATCCGTAACTATGGCAACCTGTTGGTGGAACTCTCCAACATCGTCCCTGATGGCATGGTGGCCTTCTTCACCAGTTACACGTACATGGTAATGATTTTTCCTTATTTCTGAAGTGTTTGTTAATAGATAAAGTGGACAAGGCTGTCACTGTGGGAGTTATTCAGATATATTGATTGTCATTTCAGTTTAGTCCTTATACTAGTTATCTAATCTTTTAAACTTGGTGAATATTTCCAGCCTTATGTGGCTTCTAATAAGATGTGTTTTTGTCTGGTGTTGTTGTTTCTTTGGTTTGATTCTTTTGATTTCTTTTCAATTTTTTTGGTACTTCATAGAATAAGCTCTTTGCAAATTCTGAGAAACTTTTGGTTTGTTGTGATCAACCACAGTATATGAATAGTGGTATGCATGATATTTTTATGCACATTGAAGTGGATGGGGAGCATGAACTCCAGTCTATCCCATCTTTCATGAAATTTTCTGTATAGACTAGGATATCAGGTAGTTCTTCATAAATTGGGGGGAAAAAGTGGCAGAAGAATTTATAAAAATCATACAATTAGGATGAAAAAGATATTGAATGAGAAGAGAGAGGATAAAATAGAAAGTTACCAATATAAGGCATTTGCATGCACTACTTTATTCTGATGTATAAAAAGTCGCTTGGCTTCCACTGTTCACTTGCAGGAATCCGTGGTGGCAACCTGGTATGAGCAGGGAATCATCGACAATGTGCAGAAGAACAAGCTGCTCTTCATAGAAACCCAGGATGCAGCGGAGACCAGTATCGCACTCAACAACTATCACAAGGTTGGAGAGCATAGCCCCTTGATAGTCAAATGGATTAATATTGATTATGTTGATTCAAGCATGTGTGTGTGACTGTGTGATTGTGGGAACCTTCAATGATACACAATATTTTGTTATTGTAGAGATAGAAGGAGCAAGTGAAGTTGAGAGTTGTACACCTCTCCATTTGTGCTTGATAGATTGATAGAAAGACTGGCTTTCGCTGAAAATTAACTGATATTACTGCTACGTATGCATGGTTGACCCTAGGTAGGTAGATGGACAGATAAACAAAGAGATAGCAAATATTTTTGTCCCCGCCGAACGAGTTCGAGCAGGGGACTATGAAACGGGCTCCGTACGTGTGTGTGTCCGTGTGTCCGTCCGTCCGTCCGTCCGTGTGTCCGTGTGTGCGTCCGTGTGTGATCAAAATCTTTAATTTGCTACTTCTCTGTCATTTATGAGCCAATTTTGATTCTGTTTGCTTTATATGATAGCACTACATGGGAGCTTTGAAACTTCTACACAGTATTTCAGTCGTGACCTTTGACCTTGACCTTTGACCTATATTGTACATTTTGCTACAAAATGCTACTCCTTCGCCATTTCTAACCCGATTTCGATTCCGTTGGCTTTATATGATGGCACTAGGTGAGGGCTTCAAAACTTCTACACAGAATTTTGACCTTTGACTTCTTTGACCTTTGACCTTGATTTTTGACCTATATTGTACATTTTGCTACAAAATGCTACTCCTTCGCCATTTCTAACCCAATTTCGATTCCGTTTGCTTTATGTGATGGCACTAGGTGAGGGCTTCAAAACTTCTACACAGAATTTTGACCTTTGCCTTCTTTGACCTTTGACCTTGATTTTTGACCTATATTGTACATTTTGCTACAAAATGCTACTCCTTCACCATTTCTAACCCGATTTCGATTCCGTTTGCTTAATGTGATGGCACTAGGTGAGGGCTTCAAAACTTCTACACAGAATTTTGACCTTTGCCTTCTTTGACCTTTGACCTTGATTTTTGACCTATATTGTACATTTTGCTACAAAATGCTACTCCTTCGCCATTTCTAACCCGATTTCGATTCCGTTTGCTTTATGTGATGGCACTAGGTGAGGGCTATTTTGACCTTTGCCTTCTTTGACCTTTGACCTTGATTTTTGACCTATATTGTACATTTTGCTACAAAATGCTACTCCTTCGCCATTTCTAACCCGATTTCGATTCCGTTTGCTTTATGTGATGGCACTAGGTGAGGGCTTCAAAACTTCTACACAGAATTTTGACCTTTGACTTCTTTGACCTTTGACCTTGATTTTTGACCTGTATTGTGCATTGGCTATAAATTGCTACTCCTTCGCCATTTCTAACCCGATTTCGATTCCGTTTGCTTTATGTGATGGCACTAGGTGAGGGCTTCAAAACTTTTACACAGAATTTTGACCTTTGACTTCTTTGACCTTTGACCTTGATTTTTTACCTATATTGCACATTTTGCTACAAAATGCTACTTCCGGCGGGGACATATATTACGCACCGCGTAATTTCTACTTTTCCTTGTTGTTTGTGTATCAATAATAGGGTTTTGCTATGCTGCATGTGAAGTAATTATCAGACCCTTGATCCATGTCATATTTATCTTGAAAATTGATTCCTCAGTGTGAGTTTTTGTGATGAAATGATTTGTGTAGTTCTGATTCCCTACAAGTGCTTTACTGCTGTTCGAAGAGAAGCCCGTCAAAAAGTTCACAAATATTTGGGCAGTGAGTGCAAATATTTACAGGTTTCTCTGTCACCAAGTTGTATCAATGGAAAGCATGGTTCAGAGTTTGTCTTTTCACAAGTGAATTCCTGAAATAGTAGAAAATATGTAAACATGCCTGTCATATTGTGTGTTGTTGTTTTGTTTTTGTGCTGCTTTCCAGAAAGGCTTGTGGTGTCTTCCAAATTTCTTTGTCATTTTTTTTTTTATTCATTTTGTTTTATTTCCTCCAGGCATGTGACAATGGGAGAGGAGCCATATTGCTGTCAGTTGCCAGGGGCAAGGTTTCTGAAGGCATTGACTTTGGTAAATGATAATATTTGATGTGTAACCCCTCTGTGTAGGTCAATCAATCATCAAGTTTGATATGCTGGATTTAACTGTGTAGATACAAGGAAGAAATAAAAAGAACAAATTTATTAAGGAATCAATTGGCACCACGATAAAATTCCAATTTGTTCCATCAGTTTGAAGAATTGACCCAGAAAGACCCGAGAGGTCACAAACTTTGATGAACCTTGACGAAATCTTGATGAAATCCCCCTTCTCACTACCAGAGTGATTGCTCTCGAGTGAAACAATGTATCTAGTTTGATATTACTATCTGATTTGCTTGCTCTTTGTTATAACATGCAGTTGAAATGTGATGGAAATGAGGTTTACTTTTGGTGATACACTGGAACATCATTTCATTAATTGATAACCTTTTTTTTATGATTTTAGAACAATGTGTGCATGTTTCATACATTGATTTGAGTTTGGATTTAGCAAACAAAAACAATGAAAACAAACAAGAAGTTTATATCTTGTACTATAAATAATTGATTCTATCTACCCCCGTCTTCCCATTCCTACTTTTGCCCACAATTTGGTATGCAAGTGAATAATATCTTCGTGTATCATACGGTCAGCTATGAATGTACGATATTATCATCGTATATGTAATCTTTATCGATACATTTTCTTCTCGCGTCAAAACAATTCGGTGATGCTATTCTGTGCTCTGACCATTGCCAGACCACCACTACGGCCGGGCAGTGATCATGTTTGGTATCCCCTACGTCTACACCCAGTCCCGCATCTTGAAGGCGAGGCTGGAGTACCTCCGGGACCAGTACCAGATCAAGGAGAATGACTTTCTCACGTTTGATGCCATGAGGCATGCTGCCCAGGTAAAACGAATTCGATTAGTTTGCATTAACTTGCTCATTGCCTTTTTGTGAGCAAAAAGTAGATAAAGGTTACTCCTTTTTATGCCTCCGCCACGAAGTAGTGCCGGAGGCATTATGTTTTCAGGTTGTCCGTCCGTCCGTCCGTCCTTCCGTCCGTCCTTCCGTCCGTCCGTCCTTCTGTCCATCCGTAATTAATTTTGTGGCAAGCGTAACTAAAAAACCTTTTGAGGTATCCTAATGAAACTTGGCATGTATGTGTATTAGGGGGTGAAGTTGTGCCTGTCAATTTTTGGGTGCACATGCTCAAGGTCAAAGGTCAAAAGGTCAAGGTCATATACGTAAAATTTCACTATTTCCTCCATATCTATGCATTGCCTGACGATATTTTCTTGAAACTTAGTGTATACATGTATTACCCAATTAAGATTCTGTGGTGAAAGTTTGGCGTCATGAGGTCAAAGTTCAAAGGTCAAAAGGTCAAGTAGAAATATTAAAATTTCACTTTTTTCTCTGTACCTTGGAAATTGTTCAAGATATCTTCATGGAACATAGTATATATACATGTACTGACTGGCAGTGATTATCTAGAGAATTTAGGGTTCATGGGGTCAAAGTTCAGGGGTCAAAGGTCAAGGGCAACACTTCAAAATTTTACTATTTCCCTCATATTTATGCAATGCCAGCAGGATTATTCTTTTTTACACTTTGTGTATGCATGTATAACCCAATAGAGATTCTCTGTTCAGTTTTTTTCTTTTTTTTTTGCCTCAAAGGTCAAAAGGTCAAAGATCAAGTGAATGTACTGAACTAACTGTTTCCTCCATATCTAGGAAATGGTTCAAGTTATTTTGAAACTTACTACATATATTTGCATGTTCTGCCTGACGGTGATTATCTTAATATGAATTCTAGGGTCAAAGGCCAGATGAAAATGGCAACAATTTACTATTCAATACAGAAATTACACTTTTTCTCCATACCTTGAAAATTACTCATTGCATAAACTTATGAATGGATCAAAGTCAAGTTAAAGTTCTTAAATCTCCAAATACATGCTCTCCTATTCATCCAATTAAACCTAGGTCAAGGAAGGTGAACATTCAACACATTTGTGACAAACTTGTCATTTTAATATTTTGCCAATTTTGTGAAAATGTAATCACATGTTGTCCACATGTACTATATAGACCTATTAAGAGAACTATGCATTAGGCCAAAAAAAAAAAATTGTTGCATTGGCGTAACATGAGATTTTCAAATAGGGTCGGTCGGGCGGATTTTTTTTTTTTTTTTTTTTTTTTTTGCTACCTGCATTTTACGTGTAAAACTCGTGCTCAGCTCAGTAAACAGTTACAACTGCTGCACCGAATGTGCTGTGTTCATCTATTCTACAAATCATTTATGAGGCCGATATTACTGGAATTATACCCCTTCACAGAATTTAAAGATGTTGAAATCCCTATCCTGAATGTTTTCACTTCATATTTTACTATTTTGACTTAGATAAGATAGATGCAAATTGACCCATATGTACGATCTTTTAATCGCACACGGCGATCTCTATTACAGTCCCACATATACAGATTCGTGTAAGTTCTCCACACAAGAAACCTATGGCAAAACTGTGCACAATACATCGCAGTCTGAATGCTACGTATACACTGAATAAATCTTGTTAGAGTACGTGTCCGTGTTGGAAACAGATGACGTACTGATCAAGGAAGGCTTATGCGAGGCGCTAGATCTCTCCCTCCTACATCCGATATCCCCAGAGCCATTTCCACTTCCGGGTTTGTGCGATCGCGATCGCAATCAACAAGATATATGATATCGATAGCAAAAAAAAATAATAAAAAAACATGGGGTCGGCGGAATTTTTAGGGTCGGGCGGGTTACGCCAATGCAACAATTTTTTTTTTTTGGCCTTATGGCGGAGGCATACCAGTCGCCATAGCGACATTTCTAGTTTAATTTGTTTTACATTGTGTATTTTATTTCTATCTACAGCGTATGTGTATTTTCATCTATATGTATATGTTTTCGTAGTATGCACATTTGATGATTCATTTAGTGCAAGCAAGCTACATTTCAGCATGCAGTCATCCCACGGACAAGGTTTTTTTATGCTTCCGCCAACGAAGTGGCCGGAGGCATTATGTTTTCGGGTCGTCCGTCCGTCCGTCCGTCCGTACGTACGTCCGTCCCGTTTTGTTTTTGTCGATATCTCAAGAACCGTGTGGTGGTTTTACATCAAACTTGGTATGAGGGTATATCCTGGAGGGATAATACTTTGTTTGGATTTTAGGGTCATGGGGTCAAAGGTCAAAGGTCACAGGTTATTTTGTGAAAAAAAGGTTGAAAATTCATGTTTTTCTCCATATCTCGCAAATGGTTCAAGGTATCTTCATGGAACTTAGAATATATGCTTGTTCCAATGGGCAGTGATTATCTAGGGAAGTTGGGGGGTCATGGTTCAAAGGTCAGGGGGTCAAAGGTCAAGGTCAACTCCTCAAAATATTAAGAGAACTATGCATTATGGCGGAGGCATACCAGTCGCCATAGCGACATTTCTAGTTTAATTTGTTTTACATTGTGTATTTTATTTCTATCTACAGCGTATGTGTATTTTCATCTATATGTATATGTTTTCGTAGTATGCACATTTGATGATTCATTTAGTGCAAGCAAGCTACATTTCAGCATGCAGTCATCCCACGGACAAGGTTTTTTTATGCCTCCGCCAACGAAGTGGCCGGAGGCATTATGTTTTCGGGTCGTCCGTCCGTCCGTCCGTACGTACGTACGTCCGTCCCGTTTTGTTTTTGCCGATATCTCAAGAACCGTGGTGGTTTTACATCAAACTTGGTATGAGGGTATATCCTGGGGGGATAATACTTTCTTTGGATTTTAGGGTCACGGGGTCAAAGGTCAAAGGTCACAGGTTATTTTGTGAAAAAAAAAAGGTTGAAAATTCATGTTTTTCTCCATATCTCGCAAATGGTTCAAGGTATCTTCATGGAACTTAGTATATATGCTTGTTCCAATGGGCAGTGATTATCTAGGGAAGTTGGGGGGTCATGGTTCAAAGGTCAGGGGTCAAAGGTCAAGGTCAACTCCTCAAAATATCACTACTTTCCTTATATTTATGCAATGCCTGAAAGTTTGTTTTTTTTAACTTGATGTATGCATGTATTACCCGATATATATTCTGTGGGAAGTTTCTTGCCAAAAGGTCAAAGGTCAAGTGAAAGTGTTGAATTGCACTTTTTCCTCCATATCTCAAAAGTAACTCAAGGTATCATCATGAAACTTACATATTTATGCATGTTCAACCTGACAGTGATTCTCTTTGGAACTGTGAGGTCAAAGGTCAAAGGCCAGGTGTAGATGATGCTATTTTCCCATTTGATATTGAAATTATACTTTTTCTCAAAACCTTGAAAATTACTCAATGCATAAACTTATAATCGGGTCAGAAGTCAAGTAAAAATCATCAGTTCCCCAAACACCTGCACTCTGACATTTTAATCATTCATCCAATTGAACCTAGTTCTAGGAAAGTGAACATTCAGCACACTTGTGGCAAACCTGTCATTTTGATATTTTGCCAATTGTGTGAAACTGTCATCACACATTGTCAAGACATTGTACTATAGACCTATTAGGAGAACCATGCATTATGGCGGAGGCATATCAGTCGCCGTAGCGATATATCTAGTTTTTATTTGTGCAGTGAATCAGGATTAGAGAGTAAACTTGCTTTGGAAGTCTGATTGTATGTATTTACATAACAACGTAATACTTTCCATTTCATTTCATACATGTAGGAGTAAAGAAACGATGAGTTACGAGGAAATTGATACTGTTGAAGGAGACTTGTGGGATACAGTATGGTATTACGGATGGTGCATATGTGGAGCAAATATGAGATAAATATTAATAAATGTGCTTTATGTTTGGAAATATCTGGAGGACTGGTAAGCAGTGATTTAATGATTTCTCAGTTTGTTTACTGTTTTTGTTTTTTTCCTCCCATAGTGTGTTGGACGTGCTCTCAGAGGAAAGACGGACTATGGCATCATGGTCTTTGCCGACAAGGTACAATTTGTGACCGACATCTTGTTTTCACCATGCAGTATGGCTGCAAAATACAGTGTAATAGACATTATGACATGCAGCTCCTTTCATACAAGATGACTGGAAAGTAGAGCTATGCATTTTGTATATTATGTATATCCCAGCTTTTCCTGAAGTTACCTGTTGCCTCCACGATATTGCAGCGCCCTCTACCTGTGGCAGATATTTAGCGCACCAAGTCCACCTAAGCCATAGGTTGATCTGTACACATTTGTTATTATGAAATAAGCAATACAGAAGAACGCATGCTCGTTACCAATCTTAAAATGAAATTTTTGCCATGCCTGCTGCTTGATATTGACAATTTAGAGGTGAAGGATGTTTTGTTGAAAATGAGAGCTTTGGGGATGATTACCACTTTGTTGCAATCATTGAGTATTGTGTACAGCATTTGATCATGAGTTTTTAGCTAGTACTTGCCAAAATAAATCACAAGTTGATCAGCTCTTCTTGATCTACCCTGCCTTTGTGTTGGCATCACTTTTTCTTCAATAATTCTATTTCTGATGTCCTGTTCATTACTAATTGTCAGTGTCATCTCTGCAGAAGAAAGCAGACGGTGACAGATTCCCTTGAAAACCTGTAATTATATTTGGATTGTTTGTGTTTTCTTGTATCAGCGGTATTCACGAGCAGACAAACGGGGGAAGCTCCCGCGCTGGATCCAAGAGTACATGAGTGACGGCGTCCTTAACCTGTCCACCGATGAAGCCATGCAAGTCAGCAAGCGATTCCTACGCCAGATGGCACAGCCTTTCAAAAGGGTAAGGTTGTCTATCTCGATGTATCAGTTGAGCATGGTGAATGGAGTTTCATGTCAGATGGGTTATTGGGCGCTGTATACACTACATCTTTTGTGAGTATGATATTGCAAATCAGGACTTGTAAGACAATATTGCAAGTGGTTGAATTTGCAATGGACAGTCGTAGTGAAGGAATGAGAACTAAGGACTATCCCTTTTCATCAGCAAAGTTAGTTATTCCCTACCCCCCCCACCCCACCCCATGATCGCTGAGATAATTATTCAATGTGTGTGTGTTTTGAGTGGCAATATTTTTGCAAATTTCATTAATGCAGAAATACCGTGAAATTTATCAATATTCTCCAGCGTAAAACAGTTTGTGATTCATTAGAGTTATTGTGACATCTAAAAATGTTGTTATGACTGCATCCTTGTAGTGGACACTGCTCTCTGTTTGGTAAATGTAGTTTCCATGCTATGATTTTGTTTTCTTTTTTGCACATATTTCTAGATATATCCTTCTATTGCAGTCGAGAATTACAGCTGGCAATAAAAGAGACAGGGCTAAAAATATTGATTTATATTGTGTGAAATATAGATTCTGTTCATGTTATCAGACACATACAATGTTGTGGATACAATTTTGGTTCCCCCTTTCATTCATGCAAATTACAAATGTACATTCACAAAAAGAAGGGGGATTTCTTGCTCACCTTAAAGATGTGACATTATTCCTGTCATTTGCATATTTGATATCAGCCAGCAAGACTAGCATAATGCTGACTTAATAGGACTGGCAGTGTGTGATGCTATGTGTGATGCTATTGCATGTAGTGGCCCCAGTGTTGCAATGAGCACACAAATTATTCAGCATGTAATGCAGTATTTATACAACATATGTCGCCTCAGAGACTTGGTCATGAAAATGATCTGCAGAGCACAATGAGGCACTTTGCGATTTTGACCACAATCTGATCCATGTGCAGTCACACCTCTTGAAAATCAGTGAATATCATGCATTATCCCTTGCTTGTGTGTGTGTGTGTGTGTGTTCTTGTTCTTGTTGTTTTTGTTGTTTGGATGGTGCTGCTTGATTCGTATCATCCCTGTTTTACCCAGCTCTGCAATTCAATCTCAGTGAATAACACAATCTGCATAATTCCGTGCAAACTTGTGTGAAATTTACTGCCTCCTTCCAGTAAATGGGGGTTTGAGTTTGCGAGAGACCTCTGAGAATGGAAGGGTTAGTGAGACCTTGTTTGGCAGACATTTTGTTCAGCAGACATAGACCTTGGCGCTTAAAGGGGATGACTAGTAACCGATCAGTGGGAATCAGTGGGAATGCTGAGGGATGATTGTTCCATTCCTTGTGGGATTCATTTAAGAGTACATTATATATCTACTGTTGTGTGAAAATTATTTGCTTCGGAACGGTCTCATATTCACGTAATGTGCAGATTAATGCCCCGTCACTGACCAGGGATGCTAACCTGGAAACATTAAACTGCACATTACGTGAATATGAGACCATTCTGAAGCAAACAATTTTCACACAACAATAGATTTATAATGTACTCTTAAATGAATCCCACAAGGATTGGAACAATCATCCTCCAGCATTCCCACTGATTCCCACTGATCAGTTACTAGCCATCCCCTTTCATGGGTCTTTCTCTTTCAAGTAGCAATTGTCTAGATCAGGATACAGTGCCGCTGTAACCCTGAAGTGATGTTTTTTTCTTGTTGATATTCAACAGGAGGACCAGCTGGGGATGTCCCTTCTTACCTTGGAGCAGCTGAACTCGGAGGAGATGAAACAAAAACTGGACCAGACTGTGCACCAAGTGTGAACGAGGAGCGGCGGAGTCAGTAACCGTGGTAACGGTAGCTCATACACCAAACAGAGACATTCCTCGTATCATCTGTGCTTGATAAAACGTTCAGAAATGATGCCTTGACTTTGTGGTCCTGGTGGCGAGTATCAATGATTCAGGCAGAAATGGTTGAAGTTTCTTTAAGGATTGGGCGTGGCTCAGTATACGTCATGCACCCAGATGTTCATGAGGCAGAGCACGTTTTGCCTGCCATGGACTGAACTAATGACAAGTATCCCAGCTGTTGGGATGCCGTGGCAATGAATGACCTCGCTTCCAAAAAGACAGCTTCAGGCCACACTCAGAGTGGAAGATCAAGTGATTGGTGGATGCTTCACACAGAAAGGCATCGCCATTTCCGTACTTCCAGGACATCCCGCAAAGAGATTATGTGGTATTAAAAAAAAGACTTCTCAGTTGCATTATGGTAGCTTATAACAGCACTTTCTCTGAGTTTAATAGTGTCATATGGCAGATGACTTCATTTGTGAAGTTCCTGTTTTATGCAGAGCACTTCTGCACTTCCTAGATGAGAAATCAATTACAGGGGGAGAATACTTTAATGTTTTACCAGGATAATGAGTGTCACTCTTCAGTATAAGGTTAGATCCATCTCCGTGACATGGTTTGACAAATAATGACTGGAGGATGCAATACTGTCCCAGAATAGGCTCATGAAACCTATAAAAATGTACTTCTTGTGACTAGGATATATACTTCCAGTGCTTTCTTTTGCACATGGAAATACATATTCTGTACTAAGTCCTCAGCCTGACACATCTAATACAGATGTAATCCTATTGTGATATGCCGCGGTCTGTCCATTTGTTTATCAGCCAGAGTAGAAACAGCGTTTAAACATCTGAATACTGTGGTATTGAATTGTTTCGGTGCTCATTAAACCATGTCACATTTGAGCAGTGTTAAAAGTGAAGTGAAGAGAATTACATGTACTACCATCTGGTATTATGTAATGGTGAAATCACTCAGTGCATCCACAAATTTCTAGGGTAAGTCACTCTAATCAGAATGGAATAGAGTCTTGCTATTCTGTTACATGTCTTTATAGGAAAGTACTTTGCATGTTGCAAGCCCCCCCCCCCCCCCAAAAAAAAAAAAAAAAATGTTATTCATGACACCTGTTTTAAGTACTTTCTATGAACACTTGATTGGCTCAGGACATAACAAATACAATATGTTCCTTTCATTTCAGTCAGTTTTGTACTGTCAAAGTAGATATTTTCATGCCAGTAATTTTTCGCACTGGGCCGAGTAAGAGGAATTTTGCATGTTTCTAATTCTGCGGAATCGGGACATTACAAAGTGTTCTTGTAACAAGCAAAGATAGTCCTGTGGTTTTATTTTTTCACTAGTTTCTGGTCAGATTCCACTGTAACAGTAGTTCCTGTAAGTATATTGGGAGTTTGTATGCATGTGAGGAACATTTCCTCCCCATCTTTTTCTTGTGGTCAGGTAAAGGGTTCTACCACTGTTCCATTCTAGAGAAACTGAAATAACAATTGCACAAGTTTTACAATAACATTTAGCAGTCATTTCACTTTTCAGTCTGTATAGCATATTCAATCTTCCAGAACGTGATTAGGTCATGATTACATCTTGGTCATGTTAATGCCTAGAGAAAGGAGTATTTTCTGAAATGTCATGAAAATTAAGGCACTTCACCTGAGAGAAGTATTGCAAAATTTCCAAGTCTATCTGTTGCGTTGTATGAAATATCCTGTGATGTGGAATCATATACTTGAATATGGAGTAGTAAAAGGTACAAGATTTGCTTTTTCAGTTTCACTTTGGTGTAATCTTGAATCACTCAGGTAACCAGATATGATGATGTGGGATATGTTTAATTCATTAAAGGACAAGTCCATCTTCATATGTATGTGGGTTGGGTGAATGCATCAATATTAGTAGACACATTAGTGAGAGTTTGGGGGAAATCCGACAATCCGTTCAAAAGTTACGAAATTTTAAAGTATCTGCGCAGTCACTGCTGGATAATAAGACTACTACAGTGAATGATGTCACATGCGTACAACGATATAAGGAAAATAAAAGGAGAATTTCACAAAACTTTACTTTTTGGATAAAGTACATGTACACATTTCTTCGACTTGTTACTGACGTATGTTAAGGGTAATATTATTCCCCCTGCCTTCTGAAAGATGGAAGTCAAATGTTCTTTTGCTATGCGAGAAAAGTGAAAATATGTTGAATATTCTTTATTCTTTCTTTATATCATTGTACACATGTGACATCACAAGCTATAGTAGTCTTCTTATCCAGCCGTGACTGAGCAGAAACTTCAAAAATTCATAACTTTTTAACGGATTGTCCGATTTTCCTCAAACTGTCACTAATGTGTTCTACTATTAATATTGCTGCATTCACTCAACCCACATGTCTATGAAGGTGAACTTGTCCTTTAAAGACTATCGGTAGTCCTGAGTAGCCAAGTATACTTGCGCAGCTTCTATAGGAAATGTGTGTTATAGCAAAATCAGCTCATTCAGATTAATCTGTCCTAGGGTGCATTCTTTGTTAGAGGAAATCATGTGAAAAAAAATCTTGTCCAGATTGACAAGGACTAACTCGGATCAAGTGGACGCAGTATTTCATGATGAGAGGTAACAACTCCTTTGATTATTGGAAAGGACAAAAGTTATGTCACATATGCACTGTTTTTTTACAACTTTGTAAATAAATTGTCAAAAAAGACATTAACCTACCCTATTGAAATTGCTCTGTTTGTGATGTATTTGCAGAAGCTTCTGAAGTAGTTGAAGGTTGATGTGTGGATGTGAACAAAGTGTTTTGGTTTGGTTTGTGCTTGTTCATTGGCATCTCTCAGTAATGTGTGTTTGTTGTAGAAAATTATTTCTTGTAGCGACTAGGGTAGGAATAGCCATCCCAGTTATGCATTCAGTTCCATTTAAAGCAAACTTTGCTCTCCTCCTGTCTATTGGAAAGTAGTTTATTGGTAAAATGCTGACGATCACTGCGTTTGCTCCTTCGAAGTTTCAATAGACCACATTTTGATCATTGATTTCTTTGTTAAGTTTGGGTATTAAGAGTGCTATATAACCATGTTTATGTTCTGGTGTAATTGCAGTGGACAAATATCAACCTTGCACATTTTGAAAACTCCCGATCAAAATGTTTGAAATGTTGATACACAGAGCAGCTCTAAAGGTGAACAAACTTGGACATGTAACAATCAACTAAATCTGTAGTTTATGTACAATAATCTTATTATCACTTAATCATGCAGATATTTAGAAATAGATAATAATGATAATAATAATAATAATGATAATAATAATAATACTAATAATTATTGTTATTATTATTATAAAATAATATCATATATATGATATATTATCATAAAATAATGGATAGAGAGATGACATGATCTCATTGCTGGGACTAGAGTCCTTGAATTAAAAAAAGTCCATATTTGCCAAATGGAGATATTTGCGATTAAAGGTCAAGAAAAATAAAGAGAATAATAAGAAAATTGTTGCTTCTTTTGACCATAACTTCAAAAATATACCTTTGTATGTAGTGACCAATATATCATTTAAAAGGTATTATTTTGTACTTTATGACAGAGATCGTACTTCAAAATCTTCAAAAATTGACTTATCGGTTTTTGCAAACAAACCCTTCAAATATACAATACATGTATATCTGACTTTTTCATGAATTATGAACCACTGACAGGTAATGTCAATAAGCTACCACATTTATTTTAGTCCATTAATTGTAAGATATCAAAGCAAGTTCTTGTAATTATTGTAGCTTTGGATCCTAATTTGTGCCTTTCTGAGGGCTTAGCCAGTCAACATCAACATTGTTAGCCATGGTGCCGTTTCTGTTGTGTGTGTGTGTGTGTGTTTTGGGTTTTTTCTTTTCTTTTTTCTCTGTTTAAAATTCCTTGGGCCTATGTTGCTCATTCAAACCTAATATACAGCCATTTGCAACTTTAAGTAAACGATTGCAATAAAAGATAAGATTGTAGCAGCTTTTCATGATACAAAGTGGAATCTTATCGTAATTCTAACATCTTAAAGTACTAGTTAGTAACTTGCATTTCCAATATAGATTTCAGCTAGGTAGGGGTGTGCTCTATGCGCGCAACGCGGCATGCACCACCACCACAAACGGCACTAACTATGATTTAAACGTAGATGGCGCTTACTGCTTAGGGTCGTACTCTGGTACTTGTGCACCATGTACCACGTATGTACACAATCCCTACAGTACGTGTACACGATCGACTCGCAGGCCATGTACGTACTCGTGTATGATGTGTACGTTACCGGTACCTACTACGACGAGCATACGAATTGTATTGGTACATGGTACACGACGTGGATTGGAGTTTTCAAGTGTGCGTAGCGGTCTTGCGGAGAGCATAAACGAAGTGCTGCAAAATGACTATGATTTACTCCGCCTCTCGATAAGTTACCTGTACAAAAATTTATGTGGATATTCACCATACGCAGGTGTCGCCATGCAAGGTATATCGATGTTTTGATACGCCACAGTAATGTGCAGATTCTTCTTGAAGAAAACGGTACGCGACTTCCAGTTTATCGCATTGCCCACCGGCACCGACCCGTTCGTTCTCGGTCGTGCGTAGCCGCTCCGTGTGTTTGGTAGCTTCCAGCCGGCTGAGTAACGGGGGAGCAGCTATCGAGCAGCCAGCGTGTTTGAGCTTTCGTGGCTAATCATGAGCCCGAGAGAGTTCTATTTGAGTGCGGATCGTAGGGAGAAAACCACAGCCTGACTGGGCCTGCTGCTTACTCATCGTGATACCGGAAGACGTGAGCGGAAGCCAAGAGAGTGTGCTTTATTTACGTTTTTGAACCCGAAGCCTACCTGAACGTTTTACAAAATGGTAGCACTAATCCGAAGAAAGTCTCGGCTCCTATTATTGGGTGCGATAACATGGATCGTAGTTGTTATTTTGTATCTTCATAACAACGATGCCGACGAAAAAGTGAGTAGAAATTAGGGAATATCTAAATATGGGGTACTAGTACTAGACTCTACAACTAAGTTACTTACCATGTACACTGAAAAATACCTTTTGCATGATACTGGAATTTTTACCAGTGCAGTGGGGGCAGTGCCAGAAACAGTGGCAGGGTGGTATACTGTAGCTACAACTGCACTGGTACTGTACTCGATAGAAGCTGGTAGACCTGGTACACCTTGTAGCTGCCAGCTGCATGCAAAATCTGTGTGTGGCTGAATGTTTACAGAGCCGTCAGATCACACATTACCCTCCAACTCCAACCCAAGACATCTAATAAAATACTGTATGGTTCCATGTAGCCCCGGAGACCGCGCCGCCAGGCGTGGTCCTGGCGGCTTCCCCGCAGTTTCGCTTATGTTAGTTCAAGTATTCTGTGCGCTTGTGCAAGTGATTGTGAATTCTGTGAACATCGGCGAGCTGCTTATAAGACATCATGTTGTGCATCACAAGTAATGAAATGCATCAAACAGTCGCCGATGATAGTCATTTAGGTTTCATCGACCCATGTAAGTATTCCTAGTAGTTTCTGTTGAAAAATTAAGGAAATATAGCGCCGCAAAGGCACCCGTTTGTTCAACATGAAGATCTGAATGGGAGCACGGCGCAGCCGCCACACTGTGTGTGGCGGCTGTCGCAGTTAGGTTCCATGATGACACACACATACAATGTACGCATTACATTAGTCGAGTCTAGAACCTAGACCTCTATGTAAGATACAAAAAGAAAGTGCTGCATAGGAGCTAGAGCTGTAAGTACAAAATGTATAACCTTATAACACAGTTTACGAGTGTTGTCAGATTTAAGTCAACACAAAGGCTGGCCAATTTCATCAGATAATACGCATGCATCTGTATGCTATACAATGTACATAGGCCTCCACGTTAAAATTGCATATGATTTGTAGTGATATGGGTGGTGTCATGACTCATGAATGAGTAGTGCATTGGTAATTGTGTTTGCTGCATGCATCCTGCAATACTTGTGGAAATGAGTTGACACCCAATAGATGGTAGAATTGTTTGCAATTCCATGGTTGTGAAGCTCTCGAGTTTTGCTGTCAAGTTTTCTTCATTTTCCTCCCCACCTCCACTCTCCAGCTCCATTCCATTCCCCAGCTCTCTGCTCTCCAGTACAGTGCCACTCTTCAGCTACACACCCCACCTCCACTCCCCACCTCCACTTTCTACCTCTGCTCCCCATCTCCACACCCCACCTCCACCCCCACTCCCTACCTCACTCCCCACTGTCCATCACACCTTGTCTCCATGGATATAATCCTCATCTCCACACCCCACCTCCACACCCCACCTTCACTCCCCACCTCCACTCCCCACCTCACCTTCTCTCCTCCATACTCTACCTTTACTCTCCACATCTACATCTACCTCTACTCCCCACTGCCTCTAGCTCCACACCCCAGCTCCACTGCCACTTCCTAGCTCACTAGGTACTCCCTACCTCCACTCGGTCCTTGCCTCCATCCATTCCTCACTTCCATTCCTCACCTCCACACCCCACTTCCACTCCCCACCTTCACTCCCCACCTCACCTTCTCTCCTCCATACTCTCACTCTCCACCTCCACCTTTATTCCCCATCTTTATCTCTCCACTCCCCACCTTGTGCATACCCCTCCTCCACTCCCCATCTCTACTTTTATCTATTAAGATAAAGAAGAGTTTAAAAACAAAGTTTTCAAAATTTAAAAACTCGGAAACATGGGGAGAGAAGATTGGAACAATTGAATTGATCTTCATTAATTGCTTACCTGTGTTCATTCGAAACCACAACTACAAAAGTTGTAGCACAGACCTGCTAGAATAGAAATGCCTTTGTTTTCACTTCAGCCAATATGTGCATTGAAGCACAAATCCCATTTGCATGCCTTAAATGAAGAGTTGTATAAATACAGTGGTATGTTGAAGAGAGCATCATTTTAGAAACTCCAATAAAGTATTGAAAGTGGAAGGTAACATTTAGTACATTTTTATTGACCGTTAGATTTTGAATTGAATTTTTTTCGGGGCTCGCCGTAAATTCCAGTACATTACTAGGCTACCTTTGCAGACCCATGCACTGCATGTGTGTCCATTATGTATATTTTGTGAAGAAAGTTCATCAAAACTTACAAACATTTCTATATACATTCTTGCCACACACTCTATATGTTAGTACAAATTTGTACATCAGCGCTTATACTTTTAGATTTGTATCATAGATAAAAAATACAGAAGACTGCAACAAAAAGGCTTAAGTGTGGCTGACACACAGAACTACTGAGTAGTTGAGGTTTGTGCATTATTCAAATTGTAGATAACTGTTGACTTCCAAATTTCTCAGCAGTGGCCTAAACAAGTCCCCTGAGGTTCATATCTAATGTTTTGCTGCATTTTAGGAGGTCTGTAAAAGGTATCCCCTACCTTTAACATTCAACTTTAGTCAAGATTTTTTGGCTATGTTTGAATACTCATAATACAGATAGTGATAAAGCTGTTCACAATTCGCCTCAAGGATTCCCTGATATAATCCTAATCGGGCCAGCCTCCTCTTGGCATGGTGTCCCCACGTTACCGGGTCTTTAATTGGCACAATTTTAGAATGGACTTGACTTTGTTGCTGGTTTGAGATTTGCTATCTTGGTGTCTCATTAACCTCCAAGTTCCAGCAAAAGTGGGTTTGCTCGAAGTAAACAATCAAAAGAACAAACAATCTTACTTTATGTCATTGTCTTGTAATGGTCATGGATTCCAGTAACACATTAGAAGTCCAATGTGTTTAGGATTTTGAAAATTAGTCTAGGCTCACATAAGTTTTTTCAACCAAGCAATGATAAGATTTATGAATATTCGTGAAATCCAGATCTTTTGAACAGCATCCTGTTACAGTGTTTCAGCAGGATACCTGGTATCCAACAAACTTTCATCAAAAGCAGTCTAACTCAAACTAAAAGGTATTGTGGTACGCATCTTTATTTGTATACACTCAGAATGATTGATAGTGTCTCTCTCGCCCACTTGCAACTTGATATTTGTTTCTGCTCACTCCAGTGCCAGAGCTTAGATTGTAACTATCAAGGATCCCATAATGTTTTCCATGTAGTCACTGATTAAACCTCAAGTTCGGATTCTGCAATGTACAAAAAGTGTAATACACTTACTGTACAAGTACATGTATATTAACTGTATCCGTTGCAAAACTTACCACCTACAAGTGTAGGCAAGTGGCTGCAGTTATGACACACATAGTATGGATTGTGTTTCACATTTGCTGGAAACTGAAAGAGATCCGGCTTTGTCATTATTCAATACATATTTAGGTCCAAATGTAGCTGGCATTGTGCATTGATACATGCATGGCTAGAAGAATGAAAGGAAGAATGAAGCTGTACCGGTAGACCTATTTTCATTACATTTTCGTCGCATTCACCCAAGACATCTGTACAGGATGATACACTGTACATGTGTAGTGTAACACTACCATAATGCAAATCTACAATGTTTACACTAAAAAGGTATACACATGTACATTGTACAAGAACAGTTTATATCAGAGGTACTGGAAAGCAGGCACTCATAAATGAGTGCCTTGTTTATGATGAGAACTATGACCACTGTAATAAACAGATCTCTGCAACGGTAAATCACAGCTTGCATCATGTGAGCCAAATTCAAGTGAATTAAAGTTATCACCAGGAGTGTATAAATTTTGTAGTGTCAGAGAGTTACAAGTGTAAAAGAGTTGAGTCTGCAAGATAGACTACAATTCTAATTGACTTGACCTGACCTTGGGAATTGGGATATTAAAGGATATGGAAACTGTCCTGTGTGTGAAGAACACTTCCCACCAGAATGATTGCTGGGTCTGAAATGCTATCTGTTACATACAGTATCCTCTTAGTGTTGAACTTACTACATGTACTACAATGTATCAACGATTTTCACATTACTTTTGTGCTTGTACATGTATACAAGTGTACTTTGGTGACTGTACATGGCAAGTACGTATTGCCTTTGTCACCTCCACTTTAGTTCTGCTTTATTCTCTTAAAGACAAACAAACAAACAAACAAACAAAATATTAGAACACATACTGTATTAAAACACAGAGGAGGTCAATTCTACCAAACATACTCATATAACCATGTAAGTGTTAATTTTGGCCTTTTTGATGTATCAAACAGGAATTACATTATATGTAGAAGTACTGTCTGGACTAGGAAGCCAAGGCATAGTGATCAATTATCGATACAATTTCAGACAATGTACATTTTGTCTTTACTTTGAGTTGCACTGTAATTATTTGTTTGGTCACCTTTGAAATGTCAATGTAAATTTTCTGAACAGAATGTTTTTTTTTTTTGCATTCTTCAAATATTATGAAAGTAATATTTAGTATTTTCACTTCAAACCATACATGAATTCAGGACTAGAAAAGGATAGGAAATAAACCCTGACCATGGTTTACTGTTTGTTGTCATTTTGCAGTTTGGGCGAAATAGCAAAATCAAATTGAAAAAAAAATGCTCTTGTTTGTCAAGAATAACAGGATCAATCTTGCAGAAAAACTTGGTTTTGCCATCAATACACAGTTTATAATAATCAGGGTTCGAAATTAGCGATGGTCCGCTGGCCATTGGCCTCCCGAAATCACGTCGGACTAGCTAAAAATCATAAAATTCTTAAGTTACTAGTCCGTCTGGCTAGCCAAAATATTGCTTCAGTGTCAAAATTGATTCTAAGTAGTCCGCCTGGCTAGTTTAAAAAAAAGTTAAGTGCGACCCCTGTTAATATATACTCGACAAGTTTGTATTGTAAATGTAATACAGTACGTGTATGTGGGCACAGCAGATACAATTGTAGGGAATGAGGAACAGCTTGCTTGGCGTGATTACTTGTAATAGCGTTCTTTGTATATATACACATATTGTAACTACATCATAAATGGTCAACTCTCATAAATGTTTTTGTCACGGGCAGGGTAATCACATTGAATGAATGAGATCAATTTTCCAAATGAAGATGATTTCAACTTCTTAGCAAAGGGTCCTGACAGTATCACTTGTTAGAGGAACAGTGAAAAAAAAAAATTGTGTTGATTTATAGGAAACGTGCACTTCATGCTTCGTTGATATTTATAATTTTAGAATAACACAGAGTTTATTCTAACCCCTCTCCCAACAATCTGTGGTCTTCAATAGAGGACATTGATTTCACTTTACAACAATTTTAGTAACCCACCAGATGCAATGGGATGCAGGCACAAAAAAAAAAAAAACATTTCAATGTCAATTGTTATTTTTCTGCTGGCAGCACACTTTCATGCTTAATTCTACACGTGTAGTTTCTTTTATGCGTCAACTGTTGCCATGGTGTTGGATGTCGGATCAATGAACCCAGCAGAGATGTCAGACAGGCAGTGGATGCATGCCCAGGAGCCGATTACTGTGGTTTTTGTGCATGATTCAGAAATTATTACTAGGAACAGTTAGTTATCATCTCTCTATTTCAGGCATGCTTAACTAGATATGATGCATACAACGGTGTAGTCATGTGTGTATGTTTGAATACAACAGAGTACACGATAAAGTAAACACACTTACTCTGTACACATTCAACTATACAGATGTACATGTACAAAATGTACATGAACATTTCATACGGGTACACATGTATAGCAGGAATAAAACTACTGGCACCATGTGCAATGAGGCAAAAAGTGCCAGAAAAAAAGAAAAGAAATTATGTCAGTCACGTAGTTTGAGACCAGAACAAAACAAGCAAATTTCACAGTAAAAAATGATGTGTTTGACTCATCAACTTTACAATAATGTAATTGTGTGTGTATAACATTATTGTGATTTGAAATTTATTGATTTGACATTTCTTGCATGCACAGTTTTTTTTTTAATACAGAAAATGTTAAGATATGAGTCATAGTGGATAGACTCTATTTATTGATATCAAATTACAAGTTTATGATCGGAAAATAGTTTAAAGATGCTGAAAAATTCTAGCAGAGAAGATTTAATTGTCATAATTCTATTCATTTCAGATAAAACTTTGGTACAGTCATCTGTATACTTTACATGTAGAAGAGATAAAATTGTGTCAAAACTTTCTTTGAAACTTTCTTTGTAAATTATTGCTGAACCAGTTTATGAAGCAGGCTGTGTACTCCAATTGAATGTTGTGTTAAGGCATTGTTTTACTTGTTTTCTTTGTTATTTCATACATGTAGTTTCCTTTTTATTGTTGTTATTACCACCATTGTGCGCCTGAGAGAACGATGTGAATACTGGCGAGGCCTATGAATATGCGTGCATTCGTGTCGTTCTCCTGGGCACAAGTGTAGTGTCATTATTGTTATTATCATTGGTTACAATTGTATCTTTTGATGATGATGATGATGATGATGATGATGATGATGATGATGATAATAATAATGATAATAATGATAATATTAATAATAATGTTGCTGTTATTATTATTATTATTATTATTATTATTATTATTATTATTATTATCAAAATATAATTTTTATACAATTGTATGTACTTGCACTTCTACTTCAACTGTTACAGGTACAGTGTAGGAGCCTAAAAGATATACAGTCACCTTTGCTCTCTTGGGACAAGATACAAATTGTACATGCCCTCCTGCTGTGCTTTGCCAATGGCAGTGAGCAGTAGTGGGCACATTGTACATGTTGTGCGGAAGAGACATTCACTATCAATAAAACCGCCTCAATCACATGTCGTATTATCACTACCACTTTAATCATCGGCCATTTTGGGCGCAGATAGACTGCCTCTGGTGTAAATATTGACGTTGAGTGCTGTGATGGGCGTCTGAGGTCCAATCCTGTTATTAACCCGGCCATACACCATTTACAACACCATCTATTTCAGCAGTTGTACTGTGATTGCATACAGTGTACATACTGTACATATTATTCTTCACAGGTCCTTTACAAGTAACAATACTGTTTGGGGAACTTGCGAAGTGCAATTTTGAAGTTTAAGAAATTGTAAGGAGGTGGTGACCTACATATTATGTACTCTACATTGTATAATTACTCTAAGAGATAGAATTTTGATATTACAGTACATCTCTCATACTACAACATTGTAGTACTACATTGTACAGTGTAGGTAAATTGTAGGTAAAATTATAGGTTAAAAAAATATAAGAAAATGGTTTTTAAGTTTATAGTTTTTGTACAAATGACTTGACTATCTTCTCACTATAATGAGTCTTGCCTGATAGATTCTGATGAAGCCTGGAGAATGTGTCATAACCTGTTGTTACTTTCAAACATTATTACAATGTACCTCAGCAACTCCTATTTGATTGGCTGATATAGCAGGGTGCTACATGACTTATTTTTTGCCACTTGCCGGTTGGGCAAGCAGATTTGAAATATGTTGCAAAACACTTGCCCGAACATGATTTTACTTGGCCCAAAAGAAAGTCCAAAAATATAAGAAAAAGAACGAATATAACTTGTGAATCAAGGGCTTTATAAAATACAATAATTTGAATGAACAGCACACGGTAACTCTTGCGCTTTAATTACTCAAAGGCTACCTGTAACTTAGCTCGAGCTTTATCATTTTCATTCTTTGGTTCATGCTGATAGGGCTGTACGTTTATTTTAATGTATTTGTGCAATGTTAAATCGAAAAAAAAGTCAGGACTGTCATCCTCCTCGTCTCCAGCAGCTGCATCAGCTTCTGGCTCAAAGCGGTAGAGCCTGACCTCCAACTCTCATACTGGTATTAAATGGGAGGATATCCCATTGTCAAAGCTTTCTGACAATTCTCCAGTGTCAGAATTCGTGATGGAATCTCCTCTTCCATCATCACTACACTGCTGGAGGGAGAATTACTATTATGTGTATCATTAAAAAGAAAAAGTCGTCGAAAATATCAAAGTTTGTGAGTAAATCAAAACTGTATTTCAAGCATAAATCTACATGTACTTTGTATGCACACTGCACACTAGCACTTGTTGTATGCTTTTTGCCTCCTTGAGAGTTACATTGTGTATGTCACAGGGCACTACATACATACATTTTGTACATGAGTACAATGGTTCCAAGTTTGGTATGTACACTTACATAATTTCGAGGGGCATTCCCAGTGTACAGTTTTTCTTTTCTTTCTCTGTATCTTGTTCCTTATTCAAAATTACCGAAAATTAGTGCAAAAATCAAAATCAGTTAAAAGAAAATTTCCCATGATGATGTGCAAGAGGACAAATCGCGTAAGACATTCTTGATCTCTGCGGACCTTTAAGACCCACTTAGAACTTGATGGTTCCTTCTGAGTGCAATATGGTGACTCACCTATCAAAACGTCAAGATACTCATGAGATGCAAAATATTCTTCTCCGCTCATGTTCATGCTAATCGGCAGTGCAGAGCTTTCCGTTTAGAATTGAAGGTCATAATCATCCAGCCATCTCATAATGCGACTCACTGCGATAGTTTCCTGCCTGTCTGCACAGTGTTATGAATGCTTGGGTGCAGAGGTACTGTACCCGCAGTCTTTGGGCCATCATTCATGATATTAACTGATGGGTTCTGGGAGGAATGAGACCCCCCTTCCTCCCTCCACCCCCCCCCCCCCCCCATACGCACACCTGGTTCCTTGGTTCATATTGACCAATAGTATCAGAACGGTTCATTGATAAAATTGGAAACATTGCATCATACACGTGTATTATTTTTCTTATCTTTTCGAGTGTGTACATCATAGCTCAAGGTAAGAAATTTAGTCTAAGAATCGAATTGAACTAGATCAAAAATGTAACCAGTTAATTCGCCTTACAGCATCAAATGTGTTGGAACCCCCCTTTTTTTTCCCCTCTGGTAACCGTGTTTCCTCCAGCATGGTAGACTCTATATCATTATCATATCCTCTTTTTTTTTGGGGGGGGGGGAGGGGTGCTGCTGATATTCTATCCAGTTTTTGAGAGCAGGACAGTAGGTTTGAAAATATTAACATACAGTGTAGGAGCAATATTTTGTTTTCTTTAAATGATAAACTCTCACATAAGCCTCATCCATACTAAGTTGATCTGTAAAGATGAAGTGCTAGGTATCATATACAAAAATCTCTCCCCCCCCCCCCCTCAAATTTGGATAATTTTCTTTTTCTTTTTCTTTTTTAGATGTGCCAGTCATGACTGTGTACTTCATATCAAAATGGCTGTTGATTTATGGTGAGGCGCTTATTCCATGTCAGGCCTAGTGAAAGCTACCATTAGCAAACATGAAAAGGTGTCTAGTGCCCTTTAATCTAAATGTCATGTCAGTTGGGATCGACGCTCTGTGATTTCTTCCCGTGGAAGTGTTCTGTCCTCCAGAGAGGATGGCATCATCTGATGGCCTCCACAAAAATCCTCCTGTCTCTTGTCATTTCGAGCAATTTTGTACCAGTGTGCTCCCCTTTCCTCTGGAGGGGGGGGGGGGGGGGGGGTGGAGGGAAGTGGGCTGCAAATTGTTGGATACATGGCATGACATTACAGACCCTCTGCTCTCTGGTTCCTACCACTCGTGAACTCTGACCTGTAGTGTACGCACAAACTTCACTACCTATTTCTGTGAATCCCTCCCTCACAGTTTTTTGGTGAAGCTGCCATTCCATGATGAAGGTGGCTTTCTTGAAAAAAACAAAAAACAAAAAACAAAAACACACGAAGATTGTTAGACAAGCAGAACAGTGACAGTTTCAAAATTCTGTTGGGGAGAGAAGAGAAGGCTGTTCACAAAAAAATATTCAAATTTCTTTTTCCAATATTTAAAGGCAATAGAATGTAAAATATGAAGTAATTTATACATTATGTATATCATTACAACTCTTTCAATTATCCGACTCCGAGGACTTATGACTTTCTACATTCCCTCTCGAGAGGAAATTTATGATTAGAAAGATGTGCAAGTCCAACATGTATGAGTTGTGAGGCAACATCATCTACCTGTTTGTAGTTGTCAGTTGTCATTTTTACAAATGTCAGTGCGGGCATCCAAGGATTCCATAACTTATTTTCTTTTACCTTATCAGTAATTTGATGAGACTTCCTCCCTCTGATTTCCTCTTTATCTACATTGAACTTACAAGTTGGATGAACTTAAAGCCTCCATTTTTTGGTCTTATGCAATACTTAGAATATCACACTTGCAATACTTTGAATATATCACACTTGTAGAATATTAGTCCAAATTGTTTGCTAAAGTATTTAAGATCTGCATTGTTTGCAAGTTATCATGAAATATTGATCTCTCCATGTGTCCCAAACTCTCAACTGCCTGGTCTTTATTCAGTAAGTCTAAATATAACCATATAATCATCCTTATAGTCACTTCACAGAAATGTTTTGCACCATTTAATGCTAGTGAGGTTTCTCATGATCAGGTGTTGTGTGTAGCAGGAGCTGTGAGCACAGATCTCCCTGGGAGCTCATATTTCCAGGAAATGTCATCATGGGATGATGAGAATTGCATCCCATAGAGATATTATGCCGTGTAGAGTTCTTGTCTAGGAGAGCCTGTCATCGATTTTTTTTAAAAACAATTATCACACTGTCTATGCTTCTCTGTCAGCTTGAACAGTATTTTACAGTTTAATTTTGTTATCTTGTATTTAATTTCTTGTTTCACTCTTTTGAACATTTGTATGTCGGTGTATAAGAGAAGCAAAGTAATTTTGTTGATTAAAGGCATAATTTACCATTTGCAGAAGAAACAAAAACCCAGCATTAGTGCTTCAAAAAGTTGTAAAATGTGAGTTAGGGATAGAAACAACCAGTGTAAAAATTTAAACCAGTATAATCAATGTTAAGTATTGGTAGATATACAAAACGTAAACAATAGTTATAATAGAAATGTTTCCAGACTAAACCGTCTACAGTTATGGTTTAATGAGAAAAATAGTGATATTTCCTTATATTTTAGGCTTTATTGCAAAACAATTTCATATGGTGGGATGTTTTGTGATACAACTGATCTGCACATATGCATCAAAAGTGATATCTTGAACATTTTTTAAATCACTGCTCCCAAAGGTATTTGAACTGGACCTTTAAATATACATGTAGACTCACCAAGCAAGCATGCACATATACAGTTGTATGTAATCGAATATTTATGTAAGCAAATAATACACCAAAAGCCCTGTAATGATACATGTATGTACAAGTGTACAATTGTACATGTACAGATATCATTTGTATAGAGTTAAATATCATTTTTGTCTGCTTGACAGATATGTAGAGACCGGTTTCAGTTGATAACTCTACCATATGAAGATCCTGTCAGTATATAACTTATCAGTTGTACAACGTTGTATCTGTTTCCTTTTCCATAGTATGTATAATGTACTTCCAATACTGTACAAATAATGTGTCATAATTATTTGTATGTACTATAAAAAGGGTCAAAATTGTTTGCTAGCACTGCAGTGCTGTTATTGGAGAAACAGCCATGTTTGTGGTGATACACACTGCATTTCAGACTTATTATTGATATGCCAGACTGCAGTACAATTGTACTTAGCTTGGTGTTCCATATTACTTCATTTCAACATTATGCATTTAAAAAGTCCCAACCTGGGATTCAAACTCTGAAGGCAAATTTGTGTAGGTTTCTGTTGGAAGTCTTTTGTTTGTTTGTTTGTTTTTTTTCCAGCATGTTGTCTGTTTTGGGCATGGGATGTTGGATGTACAGTGTAGCATGCTTATCAGGATGTCCTGTAGAAAACTTTATACACGCTGCAAAACCCCCTCTTGGACCACCCTGGATCTAATACTGTGGAATTCCAGCCTTTGCTCAAGATGGAGGCAAGTTTTGAGCACGTTACAAGTGTAATATGATTGTACTTCTGGTAGTACAGCCTACATGTTTTTAGCTGATTTGACCCTCATGACCCGCACATCATTTGCCCCGTGTCTGGAGATTTGTGTTTACTAGGCTTGGAAAAGTGTTGGGTGTGTTTATTGTCTTCTTCTCCTTTTTCTTTTTTCTTTTAACCTGATACTTGTGTTATGGCAGTTGGTCACAAGAGCATCTATATCACATAGGAATGAGGTAGGGAGATAACTGAAGTAAAATGTTAGATTATCTTTCTACTTCTGTAGGAGTTCCCACTGTGCAGAGCATGAATGAAGATCTTAAAGTCTTGGTCTTATTTGTCGCCATTGGAATATTTTGGTTGAATTTTCAGGTGAATGTGACCTCTGGATCAGATACAAGTGCAAAGTTCAGCAGTTGCATATTTTATGATTAATATCATGTACATAGGTAGTCATATAGGGTAGTAGGATGGCTTTATAATTCTGATTATTTACGAACAGGAGGGGTGTTGTTCTTTTTGATGCAAACAGAGAACTTGTGGGGAACAATTCATCAAGATTTATAATCTTATATTATGGTCATTGTACAGCTGTAGAAACAGCCTGAAATACACTTGTAGTATACAAATATACCAGGCCTGAGAGGCTCTGGTTGAAACTATGCGCATGAGGTGACTTCAGTAGCACTATTTTCTGAGGGGCGCAGCCCCGAAGAAAATAGTGCTACTGAAGTCACCGAAGGCACATAGTTTCAACCGGTGCCTCGAAAAATTGGCCTGGTATATTTGTTTTATATCCCTCCCAATGAATTTAAGAGTATTCGACTGCTGGTATTCTGTAATTTACCTCCTTTTTTAGGGCATCTTGCTTTACTCTTTTCAAGAAGATTGACAAGTCATTCTCGCTCGGGAAGAAAGCAGTTCAGCAGGAGGGCAGCGCGTACGCGTACTATGAAGAGACAACTGCGCGCTCAGCCGCTAAAGTGTACTCGGTGCATTGCTGTACAACGTACTAGTACTGGTAAACATGCGCAAACTGCAAACTCACTACGCGCTTCATACATGCAATACGCCCACTAGTATCCGATCTGTCAACAAGTACGTACGTTGGTGCCGGTGATGTGCGTGCTCGAGCTGATCAACGATGTGACCGTGACTGTGAGCTGCAGTTGATTGTGTTTTCTGTTGTCTTTCTAGCTGTCTGTACATGAATATGGACTATCATTTCCTGTTAAAAATGCAAGTATACATTGTAAATTTGGATAGCATTCCCCAGCGAGTCTAAGGTTAGATTAGGCACTGGAAAAATTCTAGCAGTTAAAAGCATCGAGTGCCACTGTAAATTCGTGTGATTCGTGTTCTAACGTACGGTAAACAGCTAACATTAGACTCTAACTCGTTTATAGACACTCTATAAAATAATTATTAGGATGAGATTACGGTAACTAGGGTCTACTGTTAAACAGGTAGAACTAACGACCATAACGCTATGCTTAACTATATCTAACTTGCGCTAACATTAGAAATAATGGCATAAGCAGGCCTAGGCCTACTATCTACTGCAGTTTGTCAACATCTTTTGGGTGGGTCACTCCCCAAAATTAGACAGTCCTACACTGGGATATAGGCATAGACACTACCCCAAATCTAGCATACCGTAGTTAGGGGATCATACTTTCTCATACATTGCACCAAATCCTTTGAACGATCTTCTATTGTATAATCTCTACGAGTCACGACATGCATCTTCAAAACCAGGGCCAAATGAGGCCTAACCAACGTTAATAGATATTAGAATACATTGTAGATCTAGGCCTACAGTACGTCGAAGAGCCCTAGCTTGCTTATTGTTGTTGTCTAATTATAGATCTACGATATCGCCTACTCTGTTGTAACGTAATACAATGCCATGATCATCTTTTTAGGTAGAATGAGGGCTTTATAAGAGTCTCCTTGAGTCTCTCTAACGTTACACGTATTGAGTGAATGCGTGCCTTGTGGTTCTCGCGAAGTGAAGGCGCCGCGATACCCATTCATTTGTACATGAAATCTCTCGCGAAGCGAAGGTGCTGCGATACCCATTCATTTACGCGTGAAATATTTCGCGTCGCGACGCGAAGCAAAAAAGGCGCGAAAATCACCAGCGTGGTATAGTTTTTACCATTTCCCTAGGGGGTATAGTCATTTGTACAGTATGGTAGAATGATGTTTTGTTGTTTACAGTGCTCTCGACCAATCAGAGGACGAGAAGCAATTTGTGAGGGATATAATTTTCACTATTGTGTGGTGAACTTGCAGATATTATTGCCATGTGTGAACTCAGCCATCATTTGATTGGCGTTTCCTGCCTGTACATACCACGTACTCAGTTATTTGGAATCTTGTACACTGGTATGTACACACATTGTACAGCCTTGTATGTTATAAGCTTACATGAATGTGCTTAGTATGCTGAGTTGGAGGGGTGTATCAGTAGAAAGCCCTTGTCTGTGTGCCCCTGACTCAATGTCCTGGCTCATGTTGTGGTAAATGCTCACCATTTGTGAACCTTCAATCAGCTGAATTTTTGTGTTTATTTACGCTTAGGCCTACATTAAATTGATTCGTTTCATGTCAGCTAGCCGGGACATATCATTTTTTTTAATTTTTTAAATTAGAGTAGAGTGTTCAATAGAGTATGACAGATTGTACTCTCTTGTGAAAATTTGTCACCAAAAGAGAGTTTTTTGTTCATGGAAGCATACTGAAACAAAGGGGGGGGGGGGGAGGTGTTGTATACAACATATACATGTAATTGAAAAGTGAAATTATAACAGGCACTAACTGTTGAACATGGATGGCATCCTAGTGACACTTTGAAACTGTTTTTAATCTCAAAAATAGAGCCCTACACATTTTACACGAACAAACCTGATGTTAAAAGCAGGAATCAGTTTTTGCATCCCCTTCAAGCAAAAAAAAAGTATACATGGTATGTGCATTCTATCGCAGCGTTCATGTTGGGGGGGGGGGGGGGGGGTTCAAGTACGGCGTAGGTTCACACACAGCTGTATGTGACATGTTGATCTGCTAAAAGGTGTTTGACATCCCTAAACAGGTGTAGGATAGAAAGGAAAGTGAAACCTGTCCTTCATGTTTGTATTTGCCAGGAATGGAAGGGTCATGTGACTAAAAATCTTTTTTTTTAAAAACAGATACATTGTAGCCATACAGTGTCTGCATCGACAATCCCACAATGTTTAATAGTAAAAAGAATATGCTGTGGATATGGGTTTTCACATGAATTTCTTTGTTGAAACTGCGTATTGTACTTGCTCCAACATTCATACACTCTCCGAGGTGCAAATTATTGTGCTATTTCTCAAATTTTTGTGATAATTCTGAAGCGATTACAAGATTTCTTGAGATTTACATGTACATTCATTTGTAGGATACATGTATTGCAATGCAAATCTCCAGAAAATTGTATTCAGCTTTATTTGCGTCAGTGTTAAAGGGACTGTACAGTACTGAGGTTGAGGTGGGGATTCATGTTTTGAACATTCCTAAGTGAGATAATGAGAAACCTCTTATGAAATATGAAAGAGGATGTAATTTTAAGATGGATTCAACGTTTATTTGATGAAAATTGGTTTTCAAATGGCCGAGATATCCAAAAAAGTGATAATAATAAAAGACTACAGGCCACGCCTTTTATTAGGATCTCTGTGTTTCACCTTGTTTTTGGATATCTCAGCCATTTTAAAACCGATTTTCATCAAATAAACTTTTGATACCCCTTAGAATTGCATGCTCTTTGACATTTCATAGAGTGGTTTCTGAATTTCTTGCAAAACGTTAAAAGCTAAATCCTCACCTCGACCAGAACTGTACACATCCTTTAATCCTACCGTGTGCCTCAGGTGGAGTGCCATGAAGGTGAAGGGTGCTGCCTTGTTGAGGGCTAGATACACAGGTCTTTTGTGCACACAACATATGTGTATATTGAAAAACAGCATCAGTTACATTTTTCGCTTTTTATGTCAATGTCTTGTGAATTCTAGAGGTTTGTAGTATTTGTACACAAAGCCTTGAAACTGGTGGCAAAATTTGTTTTTGTAATAGCAGTCAGTATCTGATGTAAAGGAATTCATTCGTTGATTGACTTACAGTATGTCATACACTGTACGTGTACATTGTACAGTACGTGTTATGCCAAGTAACAATAAAAGCAAGTATACATTAAGATTAAAGGCATGGTACAGTATTGGTGGAGATCAGAATTGGGCTTTTAAGTTTTTGCGGGATGCCAAGACAACACCAATGAAATAGTACAGAGCATACCATTTTAAGAGGAATTCAAAGTTTATTAGATGAAAATCGGGTTTGGAATGACTGAAACATCCTAAAACAAAGCGATCGTAATAAAGTGTGGGTCCCCCACTTTATTAGAATTGCTCTATTTTGGATATCTCACTCATTTCAAGACCAATTTTCATCAAATAAACGTTGAATTCCTCATGGAATTACATGCTCTTTCAAATTACATGAGAGGTTTCTCATTATCTCACCAAAAAATGCTAGAAACTTGAAATTAGGCCTCAACCAAAACTATACGATCCCTTTAAGAAATAATCCATTATGTACGTGTATAACTCCTTTGTATCAAACATTACATGGAGATATTTGTCCAGATGTTACATTCTACTGTAAGTTAAAAAATAAATAAAAGATCATGCTGCTGGTATTGTCCTCCAAGTAGCTGATGCACACTGATTGTTGAGACCAGAGAGCAGCCACAGAGTGGGACACGTCTTCTTCGGGCGACGGAGATGGACGGAGGAAAATTAAACTTAATGTGCCCGTGGCTAGATCCGGCACTGTTGCTGATGTAGAACATGCGCTCATTACTGCCCGCACCTCGGACCCGAAAGGTCTGCAAGCGCGGAGACGAAATTTCACCACCTGTCCGCTCCAAGGCCCAGAGTGGAGTGCGGTGCGATCAGATGCCAAAATGAAAGCCTCCACTCCCTCATGTGCGCATGGTTGGCTTTACATTGTGTATTCCATCATGGTCATATGGGCCAGAGGTACAAATGTACATGGGATACATGTACCTCAAATGTGGAAAATTGCCCAGCAGCCTTTAAAAAAGACAGCAAAGAAAGAAAGAAAGAAAGAAAGAAAGAAAGAAAGAAAGAAAGAAAGAAAGAAAGAAAGAAAGAAAGAAAGAAAGAAAGAAAGAAAGAAAGAAAGAAAGAAAGAAAGAAAGAAAGAAAGAAAGAAAGAAAGAAAGAAAGAAAGAAAGAAAGAAAAAAGAACAGGTTCTCCATCAATGTAACAGTTAGTGAAATTTGTTCTGCTAATATGGATATCTTTGTACATGTATGTTGATTCATTATTATCTTTAAACTGGTATTATCAAAACAAGTTACTGATGAGCTGTGTGTGCTGTGAGTCACAATTGTTCAGATTCTGATATAATATTTTGCTAATTCATATACACTGTATTGAGTAGATGATAAAATGACCCAATTATAAAATGCTGGTAGCACTTAACTCAGTGGCATATCAAGTTGAGAAAGAAACAAAAATCATTTCGACAGTTTGAGACCACAGCTTCAATGTTAGGAACTATCCTTCCATACAGCATGAGAGTATCATAGTTATTTCAAGTACTAGTACCATTGGCTGGACGGTCATTATGCAAATGCTGCACAGGACAGAGTGGATTAGTTAGATTGGGTGCACAAGTTTAACTTTGGAACTATTTCTATTAAAGGTTAAACTAGAGCTGTTTGTACATCACAGAGCTCTCAACATTTTATTCCCTTGTCATCCTCTGTACATCCTATCTCTTTTTTTAGACAAGTCTTTTTTTTTGGATGCTAAGGTTTTGCACGCACAATCAAAACCCTTTCCTTAGCAATGGACCTGCCTGCATGTGAAATTCACCTGTTCAGAAAGACCGGTGGATTATTTGTCCCCTTTCCTCCCTTTATCGCATTTGGCTCGAACTAAGACCCGTACACAATGAACAGCTGTGCGTGAAGGCCAGTGCTTCTGACTCCCTCCGGCAGTCTTCCCAGACGGGGCTAGACTCCGGGGTGCTTCCCAGCGTGACAAGGCAGTCCGAGTAATTTAACAAGATTGCCGCTGTCCTAATGTGTTATTCTGCGGTTGTTGGTTGCACTCGAACTACTTCCTATGTGAACCATATGTGTACGATAACGGCATTGATTTACAGTATGGATCCTCTACAAGTCTAGCCATCTGAATCTAATGTATTAAAGCAGAGCAGTTTACAAGGAAATATTGTACTTTTTTGTATGTTTTCTTCTGAAGTAGTGTTTTTTTTTTTTTTTTTTTTTGGGGGGGGGGTTACTGTTGTGAGAACATAATTATCAAAAACAAAACCCTGGTATTTGTACTATTTCTTTTATTTTTCCTGGATATTTTTGTTTCTGATGATGAATAAAGTCATGGCTATGAGCAGCACTGTAAATCAAGCATTGCATACGAGGATATGTTTCATGTCAGAGCTCCATTAGTAATAATATCTGTTTGAAGAAAGTGTAAATAAAATTGGAATCGTTTGTTTAGACTGCTAGGAGATGTGGATGTGGGGGGGGGGGGGGGGGGGGGGAGGAAGAGATGGTAGAAGAAGAACCTAGATGAGTACCAGCGGTACAGAATATCTTGACAGTTCGCTGCAAACTTTCCCAATTAGGCCTACCTATCTTTTCACTTTCTTGTTGAGAAATATCAAATGTCACGTCAGTATCTGACTCCATCTTCCATTCTCCCCATTTTTTTCTCTTCCAGAACTCAAGAAAAGGGAGACTGAAATTCGATGCTGCCGATATACCTGCACACTTAGGCGACATCAACAGTCCAGATTTAGTGCTCGAAAAGGACAAATCGTGGCGATTATTTGACGCCACGTCATACATTGAGAAAACAAAAGTGAGGCCCGGCGGTGATGCCTACGCGAGAAATAAATTCAACCAAGTAGAGAGTGATAAGCTGCCAATGGATAGAGATGTTCCAGACACAAGGAATGCTCTGTAAGTAAACACTTCAGAATGTGATCACGATCTCATGCCATGCAGTAGCATACTCGTGAAGGATGTGCCACGCTCTATGCATTTTAAAGGGAGATTCATGACATGAGCAATTATTTCACTGCATGCTTTTGAGGGAGTGGTCAAAGCAAGTAAATTGGAGAGTTCACAAAGTTTTCCGATTGATTCTTACATCTGTTGATAGATATATTTTCGTTAATTGTATGAGAAATCTTCTTTGCAAGATATTGAAACTTAAAATTATCTTGTCTTTGCTGTGTATGATGTGAGATGTTGAAATCTAATGGAGATGTAGAAATCTACAAGTGATAAGCTTGTCGTCATGGCATGTCTAAATTGTCTGTACACTCTCGTTCCATGATTAGTCTTAACTAACAATGCAACAAGAATTATTCTCATTTGATAAGAATGAAAAAGGGTTGTTGATTTTGTAAGGAATAATCTGTTTAGTGTGTAGGTAGCCTGTAGTGACTCTAAGCTTCAAAAAAACAGAATTATATATGATCTACACAATTAATGATTAAGTGTTTAAATTTCACACCTTTTTCAAGTTAACATGAAGGGTTGAAGTAAAACCAAGCAAGCAGAATTGAAAAGGTTTCATCAGAATAGTGCCTAAAAAAAAACCCCACACACAGAAAAAGGAAGTTCTGAAATGTTAAAGTTTCACTTGTCACAAAACTGTGGCATTAGCTGGCTCACCACGAACTACTGGGTATCGTAAAACCAGAAGTATTCATGTGCATTTTGATTTCGCTAATTCCGCGAGAGCCAAGATTTGTGAAATTAAAATGTATGCGAAAGTTTTTGTCTACACTAAAATGCATTTGGCAATTTGCGAAAATTTTATGCCGCGAAAAAGGCCGTCGGCTCCAATTCATGAAAAGTTCATGTCACAAAAATATATCTCTTTACAGTACACAACTTTATTGAGGTGATGATGTCACACATCATAATGTAGCCTCACAAGTATACCATTGACCATTTATACATGACAAATCATCACTGTTTCCATTAATGAAATCGAAGAGAAAATCTGTGAAAAATATTGTAGTGCACTGCTGTAACTTGGCAATAGTGACTTTATGAAAGAAGGGTAGTTGCTGACTTATTGAGTAAAAAATGAAAACAAGTATGATGAAGATTTGTCTTTTTTTGGTGCCTAAGCCGGTTTGAGAATTGTGAGTTGATGTCATCACCTCACAGCTATGTATTTTGTGATGTGGTTGAGATCATTATCAAATTGCTTTGAAAACATAGTTTTTTCAATTCCAATTCCGTGAAACATTCTCATTCTAAGCCCAGATGAAAACTCTGTCATTCTGTTTGTCAAATTTAACTCTGTTCATAAACAGTCAACTTTGACACAGTGTGAAATGGCACTTTAACTGGATGAGTCATCTTTTATGTGATGCTGAGATGCTATCAGTTCCTGTCCTACTGCATTCCCCCCATTGCTTTACAATGACAGAGTTTTCATGTGCAGCATCATAACATTATCGTAGGATCTCGAGGAAATGTTTACCCCTGTCACCCCTGAGAGGATGACTTAAAAAAACAACAAGTGAACTCATACTGTTCATTACCATTGTGTCGATATTCATATAGGAAATACAGTATGTCCCCCCAAAAAAATTACAATTGGATTTTTGCATTGATAACACCCAATATGATTAAACCATCTAAATGCTACTTCTACTAAATGCTAACGTCTTAAAATATAACATCTTAGCTCTATTTTGCAGAAAACCCCATTCAATTTGGTTAAGCGGTCACAGAGAAATGTGGATTGTTGTAAAGCATGTCATGAGTCTGATTCTTCAAAGTTAAGCCCTTGGATGCTCTTGGAACTGTAATTAATGTGTAAACACAAATATAGACAGAACTTGGACGGGAGGGATTCCTGACATGCTCTACAAAGATCCTCATATCTCTTTGACCACTGAAGCAAATTGAACGGGGTTTTCTGTAAGATGTGGGCAATAGTTTCATACCTTGAAATTGTGTTTGGATTGATTCACTATTTTTAAAGTTATCGTTGCGGAGGGTACCATTGTAATTTTTTGGGGGACATACGGTATTGATGGCTCTGAATGGGTTACCAGGGGATATTGCTCGGGTCAAGGCCAATATTGCATGAATCAAAGATGAGTGCAATATTCAACCTAACAAGTGCAATATTTCCTGGTATTCCATGAATTAGAGCCATCCAACAGAATCATTATCCATCCCCACTAGAGAAGTCAAAAAAAGTATTGTTGTAGTTCTAGTACTAGACTTTGCTAAGTCAACTCTGCTGAAAAAAGGAGTAACTCGCAATTCCTAATATAGCAAGATGTTCGCGCGCTTGTGAATTCTAACAAGAGTTCATGTACTTCGTACAGTAGCAAGCGTTGAGGCACTCAGTAGCACTCGCGCAACAGATGAGACAAAATACGGTGTGCATTGCACGGCCACTAACAACGGTAGCCTATGGGGAATTAATACATTGGCAGTGTATATGCATTTTGTACAATTTACTCTCGTATTTGCCAAGCGAAATTAAGCAGACGAGAATACAAGTTTTTAATGTACCCCTAAAACGTCTTATATCTACAACGTAGATGATAATGGAAATGTTGATTTAATGTTGATATATATGACAATTGTTCCAATATTGAAAGTAGGTGTGTACATGTATGTATGCATGAGTGTATTGAATGGGGGCAGGTGGGGGTTTATTGTTATTTTTCCTTCTTGATGTTGCCGTGTGATGTGGAGCATGAATTCAAAATGCAAAGTCTGAAAATCTGCTTCTTTTCCAAAATGTGATGTCAGATTCGTTCACGTTGATTCACATGACCATCGTACCTTGGGGGGGGGGGGGGGGGGGGAGGAAAACAAAAAGGTTTGCTGTATAAATACCCAGGCCTGCTGATAAGTCATGGATGGTAAGTATCTTGTGATGCTTCGGAGTTGTAAGAATATCTGGCAAAGAGGGATGATCTGACTTATTGACCCTGGGTTAGGCAAAGTGCAAATCTCAGTGGTATGATAATCATATAAACCTGGGACGGTCGGGCAATGCCACAAGCCCTGGTGCACTGGTGGGTGAAATATTGACCAGTCACATGCAGTGATGGTTGTATGACATGCCAATCTGTGGTAGAATACTTGACTAGGCAAGTTTGATATAACAGTGTGTCCATGTCAATTCCCATCGTTCCCTTTGATAGCCATGCTATGGGTACATACAAGTACTGATGAAGTGGTTTAAATATTATGTCTGTATTGTTGGTCTGTTCATTCACCTTTACATACATATGTACAGTGTACAGTGTAATGTTGAGTTTTGAACTATGCAAATGTCAGAATGTAACTTTATAATTCTCTGTAAGGCGTAGGGTCCTACATAACAGTTTAAGTAGCTTTGCCAAGTAGGTTTGTACATCCTATTGAAAAAGAAAAGAAGAATGTATTATTATGTGGTAGTAAACAAAGGTTAATGATCATGTATTTTCAGTATGATTGAAGTCTGTTGCAAATTTTCTGGGTTAACATCTTTTATAAGAGGATCCTAACTTCTAAGTGAAACGCTTATACTCAGACATGCAATGTGCATTGTACATTGTGTATAAAGTTGTACATTGCATTTTTACCGCGTCTCTGCAATCACATCCGTTACCTGCTTCGAAACAGAGACAGATGCAGCTGTAACGACATAATATACCTTGTAGATTCAGGAGGATGCTCTTGTTAGTCATGAGACTCGCATCTGTCACTGTACTAATGTGTCATTTTCATGAGTGGAGAGATCCATATCCATTGGCCCACGTGGCCAGCATGTACACAATGTAAGCAGGAAATCCTACCTTGACATGTTTAATATAGCCTATCCACATGCTACATTTATACAAAAGGATTTACCCACTTCCGAGCATCTTGTCTACCGTAGTGCTAAAACAGATCACAGACAATCCAGTAGCTCTCACATGCATTATGAATTGGAAATGGCCGGCATGAATGATTGAACATACTGCCATTGCTCAAACTTTCACATATTATGTTTACACTTTGTAGAACAGGGGCAGCTGCCTGCTTCGTATGATGTATGTGTGCTCCAAAACACTGAGAATAAAGGAAAGTACGCCAGGGAGAGATTTGAATTTGTAAAGACAGTAAAACAGCAGCATTAGATCAGTAAAAATTTGTCAAACTGTCAAAAAAAAAAATCTATTAGAAGTTTATGTCCAATCTAACCCAGAGGTTTCGCTTGAAACTGCATCATTTTAATTCTACTGTGGGCACTTAAAGGTGAAGTCCACAAAAAATATGGTGAATAAAACAAGAAAAATGAGAGGGAGAGGGTATTGAAATTGACTATGTGATATAATACCATACAAATGTACATGTAGCATGTGAGCTCACCTTCCATTTTCCCTGTGCGTAAACGTGCATAATATCTTTTTTTGTTGATGATGGGATGTATCATCTGCATGAAGGGTTGTGTAGAAAAAAAGAAATATAATGATTGAATTAAGGGTGCATGTACAATTGGAAATTTATTTGATGGAGAAATGAAAATGTCTTATTTCATATGTACTTGAAAAAGTATGTATATAGTACAGAGCAAATCGGGTGAGCTCGCATGTGACGTCACAGAATTGCTCATTTGTGTTTTATTGACAGCAACTTCCAAAATATCATAACTTTCATAGCTGTAATCAGAATGTGCTCAAACTTTCACTTTCCTGTTCCTCTTTAGTTTTCTGCTTCTATTCATACAAACTTTTCTTCAGGGTAGACTAGACTACCGCTTTGAGATAGGCCTAATTCTTGTATGAACAGAGTATCATACAGTACATTTTGGAAGAGTCCAGTGCTCATCATAGAGAAGTGCCAGTTTGTATTACCTACCCTACGATAAGTTTTAGTGGCCTAGGCGAGTACCCTGTCACCCGTCACATATTGGGGAAAGTCCGCAATTATTTTTTCTAATGAGAATTGAAGAAAAGTGTTTCACCTTTTCCTGTCCCTCAGTTCAAATAGATGCAAAGCAATTTCTGAATTTTTACATTTATTGTATTGCTGTACGATGTTGCTTGAAATGTATAAACCTGTAAAAATTGGTTTTCACACATCCTGTCTACGGGACCCCTTTACGGTTTTCCTTGAGGGACGCCTCTTCACACGTTTTCCGTCGGATAAGTCTGGTCGATACCCTGTTTGACCAGATTGGGAATTGGACACTACTCAAATGTTCAAGCAGACGAGAGTGCTGTATAATGCCCATTATCAACCAGGCATCAAATATCAAGAGTGCTACACCTATCTGCATGAAAAACAAAAACGTAGCAAAACAAACAAACCAAAATAAAAAGGATAACAACCCCGGAGGCTACTGTATATTCTGCGACATCCGACATGGTGTGACGTTCAATGATTGTCCTGCCACTCTTAATTGTGTATTAGCTTTCTAATGAATAAATCATGGGGACACACAACACTCAGTATCATCATCATCTGGCTCAGAGACGCAGAGGGGCTGCTTCATACATGTGAGTTGGAAATGATAGAATCAGGCAAGGGTAGTGATGTAATGAGATAGGGCCTGTCATTTTATATCCAGGTAGACATGACGTCCATGCAATGTTCTTGAAAATTCCTAAAGGGCAAGCAAATTGCTCCTTTTTCATAGCTTTATTCAATTTGAGAAAATATGTAGGGATGAATGAATTGTCCTGAAAGAAAGTGTCATAAATGCTGATATTCAGAATTATGAATGATATTGCTTTCAATTGAAATGCAAACTTGTCTGACGTTGCAACTGATTGTCTGACGTTGTTTTTTTTTTCCGTTGTGATATGAATATCCCATGTTACGTACTACATATAAATGTACATGTAAGTACAGCTGTATTCGTGTGAATGAGCCCAAAGAAATACTGTTGTTTTTCTATTGTATCTCATACAATTTTCTTTGGAAATACTGTTTGAATTTCTTGCTCCAATTGTGTCACTTTGCATAGATTATCAAATAATTGCATTACAAAAATTGACAGTGCAGAGAACTGTGATGCATGTATTCTTTACATGGCACAGTTTCCCCTGCACCTGCTGACCTTGATACACCCATAGTGGTATACATACTCAATAATTCATGACCGCACTGACATTGCACTTGCCTCTAGAAAACCCTGAAAAAATATAAAAGGCATCGTTTTGTGTGCATGTGAGAAAGTGTGTGTGTGTGTATGTATGTCTGTAAGTCAGTTATTAGATACACACTGTTATATATTTTAATGTTGGCTGTGGACATCAGATATAATCTCTGCTATGGGTTTCAAGTACTGTGGACAACATACATGATACGAGTATGTAGACTGTTTTAGTAGCACCATCAGAGGGTATATTTGTGCAGCTTGAATATGTCTGCTCGCAATACATACTTTGGATACTCGATGACTTTTTCATTTGTGCCGAATTGTTTGCTAATGCAATGAAGGTGGTGGAGAACGTAATTGATTTGAAATTATGTTATTTTTTAGTGAGTATATGTGCATGTATACTAAAAGCACTAAAGACATTGGAAGGGGTGGGGGGTATTTGTTCCTCTTGCTAGTTGAGACTAAATCCTTTCATAATGTTCAAAGCAAGGACTTGGATATGCAGCAAAGCTGAATTGAATGAAATGGAAATCAGTTGCATTCAGTTCAAATTAGTTCATTTTTTTCCAGTGTTTTACGTGTACCCTACATCTGTGTCAAATATGCATATTATGCAGAACCACCAAATATTATACCTACAAAGTTACATTATGTAGTTTCTCGAATTAAGTATAAGAAAATATGACTATCATTTTCCCCAAATTGATTTGTGCATTCCTTAGTACAAGTGTGGAATTTGTTTTTTTATATGTGTGTCCCATAGTTTGATTTTTGTCCTCAAAATATTGATTTTTAAAAAAAATGTACATCGATGGGGGTGCACATCAGATCAAATTCACGTCGCATTATTGATCCAGATTTTTTGCAGCATCACTTGGCATTTGGCAACTGGTGGGAAAGTTTTTTTTCTGTTTTTGTTTGTATTGAAATATGGAAGATATACTATTTCAGTTGTGATTGCAGAGGGATGTTGAATGAGATCCTTTATACTATCATCACAAACAAACAAATTTACACAAATACAACTGTATGATATACAATGTATGAACAGATTGAACGGGATTTAATTGCCTGGGCTGCATTGCAGTCTCTTTAAAAGTATTATGATCTCTAATGGCGAAAAAACAAAACAAAACCAGCAGAAAGCTTGTTTAAGAGGATTTACGTTGTAAGTATCTCTAGGGATTGATGCAATTCTTTATAGTGGTTCAGGCCAAAAATATAAAGAGGAGGATTGAGGAATATAGCAACATTGGATGGATGGGATGTTATGCATGACATGGATCTCATAAAATGGGTAATGTTATTAGGTTGACTCCATCATGTGACGCCGTTTCTATTAGAAAATGAGACAGCGCTGTCATCATCCGATTTTTGGGCTCGTCGTCGTCTTCTTGGAAAGAAAACTCTGTAAGATATAGGGTTCTTACAGCATTTGTGATGGTATTGGGTTACCGATTGAGGTACAGGGACAGACTGAACCCTGCTGGAGGCCGAATTACACGGCTACTGAATATTCATGGCGGACGGTAGCCGTTTGATTTCGTACCAAGTCCCGGCGTCTGAGTGGTAGCCAGTTTTGGCGTGTCCATCGGGTTTACTTCATGTCGCTTTCCAGGAGGAACACGCGCTGAACTTGCAAATTGGGGGTCGGCTTACATGCACATTGAGTGGAATCCAAAGCACAGACAGCCTGCGAGGCGGGAAACATTCTACAATTTCACGTGCCGCCCACCAGATTTCCTTATCATTCCCTCATCAAATACAGACACCTGGGCTGCAGATGATCTTAGAAATGCTAGAACTATTACAGAGATAGATAGATTTTCTAAAATGATAGAGAAAGCCAAAGTGTGAGGAAGGGCTTGAGTAGTTCCGAAAGTGAAATGTCGCTCCCTGTTAATTGCAAGACTAAAAAAAAACATATTACCAATGTAGTACACATCATCTACAGTACATGTATGTGTGTATGATGAATGATATCATGTGTATGCCTGAAATCTTTTGCAAGAACTATGAAGCAGCTTCCTTAACCCATTGACGACGGGCTGATTTTCCTACAACACACATTTCCCATAAAAACCTGCGCGAGTATACTCGGGACTCGTCCTCAACGGGTTAATTGAATTGTGCTGCCCAGGGGCATATAATTATGCGCTGACAGCGTAAATACATTGCATGGATCCTTTTGTCACTCAATCCAAAAAAAAGGTTGGGTAAACTTGTAAATTCATGATTTCCTTACTTTGTGTCCAGTTTTGGGGACTGACTGTTCACTTTGGGTACACATAGTACACATCGATTAAGGAATGACAAGTTACTCAGATGTACATTGTACGTTCATACATTGTAACTTTTGAATGGATTGTCCAATTTTCTTCAAAATTTCACTATAATGTGTTCTACTGATATTGCTGCATTCACTTTATCCACACATTATGAATTTGGGTAAACATGTCCTCTGAGCAAGACTGTATTGATCATCCCAACCCTAGCAGCAGCTGTCTGCTCAGTCACCTTTGTTGATGTGTGCGTATATTAAACCAAGGAGGTACTAGTTCACTAGTACCTCCTTGATTAAACAAAGTGTGCATCATGTACCACACTCCATTATGTCACAAGAAGAAAAGCTGGTAGAAGAAAACAAGTTTGTAGGACAGATTGCCATCATAGAAAAAAAAAAAAAACTTTGAAGAGAATGCATTGCAGTGAAAAATTAAAATTGCCAATTGGAAAAAAAGCAGAGAATACAGTACATTAGAAAGGAAGTTAGCATTTTTCCATGTTTAGCCCTTTAAAAAAAAAAGAAGAAGAAAAGTTATTCTGTAAAGTTTCTGTGCATTCAATGGTATCTGGTAAAATAGTATCTAAAGTTTTACAATGCATTGAAATATTCATGATGTCTGCTACCCTAAAAATGTCCTTTGGCAAGATATGAAAAAAGGACAAATCCTCCTAAATTCAGATTTATGCAGGACGAATAAAACAGCAGTCCATGGAATAAGAAAATTCAGCACCTCAAGCCTCAAGCCCTGGAATAGCTAGGGATTTATTATTCTGTGCACATTTGTTTCCCATGATATATGTATGTCTTCTCTCTCTCTCTCTCTCTCTCTCTCTCTCTCTCTCTCTTCAGATGAGAATAAAGAGATCAGCCACCTTGGCTGAAAATATATCTATCTATTGATATGTACATTGTAAACAGCTACTAAACTGAGAAATGTATACTGGATGAGTAAAACATAAGGGGGGGGGGTTCAGGATGAAGGAAAGAGCAAGAAAGAATGCAGTGTACTGAGGCTACGTGGAGAAGAATGTTTTATGACTCGTGGAATTGGATGTCATGTTTTATCAAATATTCCTTGTAAGCATGATTTCAAGCATGCGATGCTACTTTACTAGCAATGCTTAAAGTTGAATTTGGACTGGATTTGATAAGGATCAAAGGTCAAGTGCCAGGTACATGCATTGTATAAACTTCTTTGCCACTTGCAAAAATCTCAAGACATATTTTTCTCATGAATCATCCAGTTTTATACAGATTTTGACCCTACATGGCCTGAGCACTGTATTTTATGCAGAGCAACTACAATCTCGTGATAGGTGAAAGGTCAGAGGTCAAGGGTCAGCCTTTGACCAACTTTGTTATTATCATCCTCCAGTTGGGTTGAGATGGAACAAAGCAGTTTTAATCTGTTGTTTGTGTCAGACCTGTCAAAGGGTGGAAAAATGTCACTCAAAATGGAAGGATGACATGGAGGCATACACGTACATTCACATTAATTCATGGAATTAGTTTCTTCCTATAAATATTCGTGAGTTCCTTTTTTTTTTTCTTGTATTACTCGCTCGAGCTCACTGCTCATCAGTGAGCACATCAAGCAATTATTTGCAAAGTGAATGATGGGAATATCATTTGATTTCAATGTTACTACCAATTGCACTGCAGCTTCTTTCCTTTCAGTGGAATATTACCCCTTAGCCCCTACCATCCCCCACCCCCCCCCCAAAAAAAAAAAAAGAAAAAAAAAAGATGAAGATGAAGAAGAAGAAGCACTGGATCATTCATATACCTGTAACTGCAAGTGAAAAAATATGAAGTTGTGTGAAATCTGTGAAAGTTGCTATTAAAGCTGAAGTACCCCAAAGCACCCCAAACATTGGCAGGAAAATTACAGCAAGGAATACAAGTTTTTGTGTGACATTTGCTGTGACATTTCAGAATGAGAATAGTCTTTGCATATTAAAATCCCTAAATACATGCCATGTGACCTCTGCTCCTATGCCCAGTGGTCACACGGGAAATGTGCAGCTAGCTGCTGAGGCAATTATTACGTCATGATTACATTTGCATGCAGCAGATAGGTGAGCCAATTGTGATTTTTTTTTTGCTGCAGTGTGAATGGAAGGTCAAACGTGTTTTCGATATCGCAGTATTTCCCAAATGGGAGTGGGCCTATCTTCGTTTCTCTCTCCCGCGGACATTGCCCTCAACCAACATCCTCAAGTTTTCCACAGCTTTGCCGAGTTTGATATCTGCAGATATTTCGCAGCTTGCAGACTTTGTCTAATTTTGTTGTCGATATCTTTGAAACTTTATCCAAGTAATGAGGGATGATGTTAACAAGTTTTGTACCCTGCAATCGACATGCTCTGAATGCGTCCTCTTTTGGTTCTCGTTCGTTCAGATGTAAGAAGACATCGTGGGAAGTGACCTTGCCCGCCACGAGTGTCATCATAACCTTCCACAATGAGGCGAGGTCAACATTATTACGAACAGTCGTCAGGTGAGCAGCCAGTGTGGGGAAAGTGACTTCACACTGAACAGATGTGAGACCAGTTAAATGACCTTAATTGAGACAGCCAATCAAGCCTTTCATTTGTGATTAATGACTAATAATGTATGTGTATGCCATATATTTAGTGAGTCTAATTTTTGAGATTCAGGATTTTCTGACAATTTCATGAGTGGTTCAATTCACGATTGTTGAGTGTAGTAATGAACAGAGAAATGTATTCGTGGACATTGCATTCATTTCGGGATCAGAGTTAATATTTTCATGTGTTGAATTTAGGGGATAGCAACCAACTCACGAAATTAGCAAAAATGATAACCCTGCAAAATATTTGGCATATACTGTACATTGCGTGTATTTGCCTCTTGTTAAATGCTTTGAAAGAGAGTATAAAATTTTCTTTAAATACATAGATTTCTCTTTAATATGGTATTCACGAATGGCATAATCTATCAAAAAGTATATGGATTTTTAAAGGTCAAATATGACAATTCAATTCACAAATAATTTTACTTGTATGACAAGATGAGAAGAAAGTTTTCGTTCTAAATGAAAGACTCTGCTATGTTTTGTACTGTTCTGTCGTAAGTGCATTAATCATGGCCTCGTATCCCTTTAATGAAAGGGTCTATAGTTTATATAAAACTGGCAAATGTTTAAAAACACTTTTTTTCTGCATGTTTTCTGTACACTTTCACTTCATGTGATTGTAAAAAGCATTACTTTGATTTAAGGCTGACAATTTTTTTACAAAATTCCTAAGAAAGCATCGTTACTGATCACAAAACTAATGTTTAATAGATCTGCAGCTACCAAATATCAGAGATCCATGCCATATGGTGAAGAAAGATTGTCTTACTTCAGTGTGTTCATGTCAACAGTATTTAGTAGGATCGTGAATAGTAGAAAGTGGGGTGGGGCTTGGGGGCAATAGTCTAGCATCCAGGTGTTTCCGTTCACATGTCTGTGCTCATGAGGTGCTGTCTTGAGGTATACTTTGTGGCTTGTGTATCAGATAACCTTCTATACTATGAAAGATGTTGGCAGAATTGAGTACCCATGGTATCTATACGGCACTCACAGTTATTTCATGTCAAGGGAATAGAAATTCAAATTGATATTCCTTGAACCGAGACACAGAAATGTGATGATGATATAATTATTGTATTTCGAAGGATTAAGGGGGGGGGGGGGGGTGGGGGGTGGGTGGGAGAGGAAGCCATACTGTGCGAAAACAAATAGAGGAATTGAGATGCATTCAAGCCTGCTCCCCTCCTCGTCTTGTTGATATCCCTTGGGCTTGATGTGAGGAATAGTTTCGAGATTTGGTTTTGTCTTTCAGTGTCTTGAGGAGAAGCCCAGCTCACATGATCAAGGAAATTATCCTGGTGGATGATTACAGCGATGATCGTGAGTATGCCCCTGTAACTCGATGCCGGGCAAACGGCTGCATCGCACATCTATTACGTTTGAACTTGTGTGTGATGGAGAAAGAGAGCAATGCTGAACTGGAGGAATAACTTGATTACTTTGCAAGCCAGAAATAGAAGCCCTTGCTACATTTCACCATCATGGCATGGACTCACATACCCCGAGTATCAACAACGGGACCCTGTTATTTGTTTGGGAACTTGAACTTGCACTTGTATGCACACAAATGCTCCCGTCTTCACGACACCATTTGTAACCAGATCCCGTCTGTTAGTGTGAATATGTATTTGTGTGTCTGTCTGTTTGTCTGTCTGTGTGTCTGTACATGTATGTTTTTGTGTGTCTCCTTGTGTGAGAGTAGAAGCTCAAGAGAGGCATTTGGAAACATGATAAGCTTTGCACAGTAAAGGGAGAATTCTGCATACAGGAATCGGGGGCTTGTTTTGCAGAAACTTTCATTTACCAATTTTCATCAGTTTCATTTTCATTCAATTCAAAGGGATTGGCTGAAAATTCTTCTGCATTTAGTCCTCTGGTTGGTGACACATTTAATGTGCATTACTGCTCGTATTTTCAAGCTAACTTCAGCGAGTAGGGTAAAATCAAACGTACAAAATGGTAGAAGTTCCATCAACGGCATATATAGATATTAGTAAAACTGGGATAGATAACTTTCATATGTTTTCACAAAACAGCGATATTACTTGTAACCAAATCTCTTCACTGTATAAACCTATGCCAATTTAATGGTCCAATGATGTCATCACCTCACAACCCTTTTCAGTAGTTTTTACTAAAAATATGTAATCATGACTTTGGTCACTGACTTTGCGTTGATGAAACCTACCCCTAAAAGTCATCATTGCTGACCATTACAGCTCAATTATGTTCTGATGAGGAAACAAGTTTTTTTGATTGATTTGATTTTGTTTGTTTGTTGTTGTTTTTTTTTTTTGCAGAAGAGGGGGGGGGTGAGGGTATGGGGTTGGAGTAAAGGAAATTGATTAAAGTTTATATGCAAGTTAGTTACAGAGTTGAGAGCTGATAATGTCATTACCTCTTCCAATGTGCACGGATGGTTGTGAGTGATATCAAATGTTTTGGTAAAACACTTGAAACACGAAATTAACAAATAGCTTGTGATTCTATGTCTGATTTCGAATCAGCTGGTGCCAATCTCTGTCATTGATTTGTACCATATTCATCAAATCCTGAACAAGGGAATTGCATTGCATTTTGACGCTGCTTGTGTTCTGTCGTTAAAGTGAACGTTTGGCGAAATCATGGCACTTCTGTGATCTCACAATGGTATTGAAAGCCACCTACATTGTATCTTGAAAGTGCAAGTATAGTTGTTACTGTTTGGACTTGTAAATCCATTTGCTGTGAAAAGCATTTTGCTTAATCGGGTAAGTTTTCCGAAACAAACAGCATACATGTGTGTATGTACTTGTTCAATACAGAGAGATTTATGGTCAAACACTCTGAAGAGTGTAGCAAAGTCTTACAATCAGTTCAAAAGTTTCAAATTTGACAGTTTTGCCTACTTGATAGCATGTGCTGCCCTCAAGAGATGGGAATTCAATTGCAGTTGTGATGTCATAATTATAGACTGATGTAATGAAATTGTAACAAGATTTTAACAAATATTCATTTTCCTAAGAAATTATTAAAGATCGAGCAGTAGACTTAGCACCCGTAGAAAGCGCTGGAAATGATATTGGCTTGAACACAGCTCATGAAAACGAAAGTGAAATGTTTCGCCAATCTGTCTGCTTTTGCTCCAACTACGTGTTGAAAAACATCCCATTTAGAAAGTGAGGGATAGAGCCATGGAAGAGATACTGTATACGCCGAATATTTCGCGAGGTTTTTATTTTTGCGAATTTCGCGAGTCGGGTGCTATTCGCAAAATTAAAGACACGCGAAAATATTGACTCTGATCCCGATGTGAATGTGACGTATGCGTGTACACTTCTCCGTTCAGTACAGGACTCCACGATCGCGAATTTAACCACTCGCGAAATCGTCGGGAATTCCCAATTCGCGAAAATTTAGACTCGCGAAATATATGGCGTATACAGTATATGCAGAGAGAGAGAGAGAGCTATACAAACATACAAACAGACAAAAAAACAGACAGACAGATTGATATGTGGGATTGAAAGCAATGTATTCACACAAACCTCCATTACAGACCTGCAAAGAGCAAGAAAAGGGGAGAGAGGAAAAAGGATAGAGAGAGAAATGGGGAGAGGGGGAGGGAGAGAGTGGATAAAATCTCAGTGGAGATTTGATGTGAATTTGAAAGTAGTGTGCTCTCACAAACCTTTGTTTCAGAGGGGAAGTAACAGGAGATTTTTGTTTGATGCATGCTGGAGTAGACTTGTCACATTATAGAAACAACAGATTCATTTACATTCTCTCCCATCTTGTTCACAGTCACTCAAATACGCACATTCTATGCCTGAACTATATGGTTGAACTGTGGATTCGCCAGCGCGTACAAAATATTCCAGTCTGTGAGAAAAATATGTATTAATTCATGACTTTGCGTTGATGCATTAGAATTGTGTGAATGAATAAATACATTCACAAGTGTTCTCAGAATTCAAGTATGTGTAGTGTAGGATGTGACAGATATATATTGTGAGAGAAAGTGGCATTTTTGTTTGTTTGTTTTTTCTTTCTTTCATTCTTGTGCGCTCCTGGATGGTTTTGTGCACAAATTGCCATTATTTATAGTTAAAGGGGAATTTCAGACCGCCATGGATTTTTATAGTTACAAAGGAAGAATAAGATATCTTAAGCACAACAGTAAAAAAATTAATAAAATTGGATAAATATGAGGAAAGTCATGATATTGCATAGTTTCACCAATTTATGCTAAACAGTATACGGTATAATTATATTAGCTGCAATTCATTGACATCACCAACTCTTTCTGTTTGTTATTTGTTTGAGCTTGTATTTTTTTTTTTTAGATCTGCCAAGTGGTGCAACTGTGCACAACAGCCAAGTCTCCCTAACTTATACTCAAAGCTCTCTCAAAAAGAAAGAAAGTAATAATAAACCTCTTTGTCTCCTGACAAGTGAAAATGAATGCCTTCCTGATTGGGAAATTAGTTTTCATACTGAGACACAAAATTTGTAATATATGTAAACACCAATCTTGCTCATTGCTCTTTGGTCTGCAACCTTCCTGATTTTGATGCCATGTGTGAGCATTGACTGACCTGGCTGTGTAAAAGCAGAAGGTGGTTTTAAAATATATACGTGTACGACAACAGAGCCTGTATACTGTACATGTAACTAAGTTTGGCTGCATGATTTAAACTGACCTCTTGACGACTTTCTGGCTTTTTTTTTAATGTTTTGCCTTGGTGTATATCTGTTTGTACAAACTGAATTTGTACTCTGAGGCAGATGCTTTTCCGTTTGCAGGTCGATTTGGAAGGATCAAACCTTTTCCTGTCTTGTTTTGACATGATAAACTGTGTTTTGCGGGCATGTGTGTCTGTGTGTCTGTCTGTCTGTGTGAATATGTATTTCCTATGTACATGAGTGTATGTGTAGAAGAGGCGCATAGGATAGCTGGACGTCATTGTTGTAGAGAACGGGTTAGGGTCCTGTGTGTTGCTGAACCTGCAGCAATGCGGTCAAGTTGGTTTGTTGGATGATGGGGGGGGGGGGGGGAGTATGAAGTGGGAAAGGGGGAGCAAAGGCCATTGCAGCCCTAAGTCTTTGCTAATCTAATAGCTGCAAATGGCTGCTTACACTTGATCACACCATTTGCAATGCCGCGCATTGCCCGCGGCCGCGTAATTGCATCACATCTAAATCAATCTCAATTGCGCCGCGCGCGGAGGATGCTGCTTGTCGTCTGCTCCTGTCAGGGTCGGGGGAAAGAGCTGCTGGTACTTGGGTCCTTGCCAAAAATCGATGGCAGGACTACTAGCAGATTTGGTGAAATTGTTTTTTTTTTGGCTAGGGTCAGGTAAGGTTAGTGATTCATTCATATTCCTTGTCGTCACGCTCATGTTGTTCTGCTTGTGAAATTATTTCAGACAAGTCCCTGTTTTCTTTGCATGAGGAAGTGATAGAAAATTGCTGATATGCAGAGGATAGTCGAGTAAAGAGATATGTGTATTTACCGTGGATGGATGAAGTGATGCATAAAGAATGAACTGCATCAATATTTCATAAGCTGCTGTAGGGCTGTGATTGTTATTACTGAGTAATATTTGAATGAGATGATTTCAGCGGAAGTGCAAATCAAGAAATTTATTGATCCACTTAAAAAATATGTAGAATAGGCAAATTATTCATTTTATGATGAATTCCAAGTTTGGGTTGCTGAAGCTATTTCAGTAAATTATTTGGGAGTTGTTTTCCCCCAATGTGTAAGCAGTACTTCTAGAGTGAATAAGAACAGATATTTTCAATTATAGTAGGCATAGTAAATATAGCAATTAATGATACTGTCATAAAGATATATCAAAAGAATAGGAATGATTGCAGACACAGCATTTTATGAGAAAAAAAAATCAGTGACAATTAATGTGGAATAAGATAATCATAAACACAATTTAATATTTTTACTGTCTTCTGATCCTTTCAGAGTATATATTCAAAGGGCCTCTCAGAAGAATTACTTTGATCAAGTAACAGTTGTGGGGTTTTGATGTGTACATGAAATGTTCGTGATTCTCGACAGAAACAATGCTATTGTGAACTCAGCTCAGTGTGTATCAAGGACATTGCTCTTTGCATTATTTAATTCTTGAGAGGTGTTTACTGATTTGGACCATAGAAAATTACATATTCTGTCTTTTCCCATGCAAATCAAACTGGAAAATGAAACTGAAAATGAAAGACATCATGAACGAATTCGAGTACAGCTTTACCCCGTGCCCACTGTATGCTGTGGGACATGACTTTTGCCCTTCAGATTATCTTATTAATCGTGCATTGATTATCCAGTTGACTCAATATATATATGAAATATGATGCTGTCATGTCATATCATTCATATGAAAATATCTCTTTTTCATACGCCATGAAGACTTGTGTGTGGGTCAGTGGGAGATTTATGAGGGTGAGACGTCATCACCTCTTAAAAGTTTAATGGATATGCTTGTTAATGATAGCACTCCTTTTCTGGAAACACAAAACTTGAAAACTCCATTTAAGCATCTTATTCTAGGTCTGATTTTGATGAAATCAGTATTACATTTTGTATTCTACCCCCTCATATTTGTTTGAATTAATTTGATTTTTTTTTTTAGTAAGCCAGTTTGAACACAGTGTAGAATTGCCCTTTTAGATTATGAGACATGACTTAGATCTGATTTATACGCTATTTTAATTCTGCGCCCTCATTGTTGGTAGTGTTGAATGTTAGCCAAAGTGTGATTCAGGCCAAGAGTGTGATGTCATCGTGTGCTGCCCTATTGTGTTCAGGAGCTATTCTGATAACAAGCCAGGTTCATATCATTTACATGTATTCATCATCATGTAAAAATTACTACATACCTACCCAGTTGCATGCAGTGGATGTTCGAGCACACCAGTGACACATAGTCCGGGAGCCAGCGGGGGTCAGCCTAGCTGAAAAGGTTACCAATTTTTATGTATATAGCAATTTAGTACATATGCCCCTAAGTATGGAAATGCACGTCTGGCTGGTCATCGGTGGTGGGTGTGGCCAGGAGGGCCAAAAAAAGGACCCCTCAAAATTAGGCTAGCCTAGCTGGAAAAGTAACCCCATAAAAACAACTGGAACTTGTTCGTTACACTTACAGGATAAATGAATGACCATTGCCAGACGTTTTAAGTGGTGGGGGGTAGCCGCCAGACGCTCTTAAAGGCCCAACTCCAGCTAGGCTAGCCTAGCTGAAAAAGTAACCTCATGAAAACCACTGGAACTTGTTCGTTACACTTACAGGATAAATGAATGACCATTGCCAGACGTTTTAAGTGGTGGGGGGTAGCCGCCAGACGCCCTTAAAGACCCAAATTTTTCCAGCTAGGCTAGCCTAGCTGAAAAAGTAACCTCATGAAACCCACTGGAACTTGTTCGTTACACTTACAGGATAAATGAATGACCATTGCCAGACGTTTTAAGTGGTGGGGGGTAGTCGCCAGACGCCCTTAAAGACCCAAATTTTTCCAGCTAGGCTAGCCTAGCTGAAAAAGTAACCTAATGAAACCCACTGGAACTTGTTCGTTACACTTACAGGATAAATGCATGACCATTGCCAGACGTTTTAAGTGGTGGGGGGTAGCCGCCAGACGCCCTTAAAGACCCAACTTTTTTCCAGCTAGGCTAGCCTAGTTGAAAATATAACCTAATGAAACCCACTTGAACTTGTTATTTACACTTACAGGATATATGCATGGTCGCGTTGTCAGACGTTTTAAGAAGTGGGGGGGGGGTATAGCCGCCAGATGCCCTCAAAGGCCCAATTTTACCAGCTAGACTATAGCCCTGGCTGGAAAAGTAACCTCCTGAAACCCACTGGAACTTGTTCTATGTTTGTATCTCACCTGATAAACACTGTCGACATAGTATTCTGGTGTTCTTTCGATAACTTTCCACACTTTTGAGCTATATGACCACCAAATTCACTCCTCAGATCACCTAATGATTGCTGTCAAGTGTTAATATTGGTGAAGTCCGACTACGTCAACAGTCAAAAAGTCAATGAACTAGGCATATGCCATTTGAAAATCTCTGTAATCACAAAGTCGATACGTGGACGAGACATCACTTCGCTTTTGCCTTGTTAGATGGTGAATATTTGTAAGCTTCCGTTTCTAATTCATACAGCACCAGCATACATGTCTGAGAATAGCGGTAAAGAAGATTAGAGTCTTTGGCAACAAGTGCAAAATTAAATTATGTGCCTTATTTGCTAAACAAACGTGGTATAGTGATAGGAGGACAACGACCTGTTACGCAATATGGCGGACCAATAGCTCTATATTATTAGTGCTATAGAATAAATGACAATGATGTAGTTCTGGAGCATACTTTTCATTAGATGCTTTTGCAATGACTCAATGTATACTTTTAATCGAACTAAGTATATATCCATGACTTGCTCATGAATTACGGCAGAACGATTCGGTGAGGAAAGTTTTCTGTCATGTCATTACGGAAGAAGTGAACGTATCAATATTTTGCTATTTGTTCCATAATTATTTCTGAAGTGGTTAAATGTATTTTCCTAAAACATTTTTTCTTTTATATAATACCTAAGTTGCATCCAAATGCCTATTCGCTGAAAAAATGCGGGCCATGTATTCAAAGGTCAAAGATCGTAGGTTAATGGAAGTAGGACATACATTGTACAACATTTCACTAAGTTGTTGGTTGTTGTTGTTGTTGTTGTTGGTTTTTTTTTTTTTTTGGGGGGGGGGGCATGATTCAAAGTGTCCTAAAACCTTGTATAATACATGTATTTAGTTTTGAAGTCACGACTCTTGCTATGTATGATGCCAAACTCTTCCCGCTCATACAAATGCAGCCGTTTCAGGGAAATAATTATGATAATGATTGGTAATGCTGAAGTGGTTCATAACATTCCATTGATACTATGTATAGAACAGAAAGTGAATTTGACAATGGTATATGATATCCGCAATTTACTCTTTGACAGGTTCTATCATCCGATTAATAATGTATAAATTGAATATACAATAGTCCCCTATTCAGTAACTACAGGTTAAGTTAGATAAGCTGCATTCATTTTGCACGCGACCATGGCGTTATAGCCAAAGATGATTGAATTCTGAAAATCTCTGTGTGCCTGCACAGGATTGGAAAACGAAACAACTTTCTGTGTGGAACAACGAAACAGAAACTGGTGCATGCATTATTTTCAGTCACTTTGTTATGCATAATGATGGTTTGCTCATTGCAGTTCCGGAATCTCAGCTCGATGGACTCGAATTGATCCCAAATCAGTCGGCATGCGTGTATCACCCAAAACAATATCTGAACACAATTATAACTGCTGTCCTCCATAGTCTCTATTGGTTGCCGATAAGGGCTGGTATCAAGTTTGATTTTCATATTATTTACAGCACCTTGTATTTAAATGTTTTCATCGAAATGCCCGTATACGGTATGCGTATCTCAGTTAACTCTTTAAACCATAGTGATACGTGCCAAGAATCTCATTTTTTTAATAAGCGTGAACTCCAAGACATGTCGTGATAAGGACTTTAAGACAATTGGCATCGTCATTATAAAACGAATTCCCCTTTTACAAGACACGTTTTAGATTTTAGATAGAAATATGGATTCGTTTGAATGCATACAAACAGCTTCTTAAATCCTCTTACATTTTGTTTTTAAGATATGGTGTATACTTTAGAAGTGTAAGAAGCATGCTCTTGTTTTAGAGGCTTTGAGTACTGGTAAGAAGTATGTTATTTTTAGAGATTATGTGAATGAGTACGCATTCAAGAACGTTTTGAATAAAACGTATCCAGACAACTGCATATCATATTTTCACCTCTTCCTTCATGCAGATGTATACTCTTGCCGAGAAGGTTAACTGTTTGATAGATATAGTGCTCACCTTATTGAAAAGGTAATTGGGTAAATTTTTGGTTTCAGTTTATTATTCAAACACAACTAAGTTAACTTTTACATTAACATTTTCACAACTCACAAATTCCACACGCACACACATTTCATGATTCACAAGATCCAAGTTACACTAATCCTATTTACTTTGCAGAGTGCAACAACAACATAAGTTATATACTGAGCAAATAGGCTTACATCAGTTCGCACTATTCAAGGTTTAGAGTAATTAAGGAACTAAATCGTACCCGATTATGTGATGCTAAGTTGCACCTTGAGATGATGGGCAATATTGCCCTTATAAAGGAGCGGGCAGTGACACTGACTTGCTCCTTTAAAGGAGCAATTTTGCAGCAGTCATGGAGCAAATAAGCACCACATAGGTGCAACATCATAGTCATACCAATAAGGCACAAGATTGCACCCTCAAGAGAGGGTACATTCTTGCATCCTTCGGGCATAAAGTTGCACCTAAAGGTACGAGGTTGCGCCTTTTTCAAGGGGGCAAAGTTGCTCCCAAGGGTGTAACTTTCACCCTTTTTTGCGGGCACAAAGTAGCACCCAAAGTTCCAAGATTGCACCCTCAAAACAAGGCACAATCTTGGAACTTTGGGTGTTTCTTTGCACCCTCACGAAAAGATGTAAAGTTGCACCAAGATGTAAAGGCTACACGGGGTGCAAAGGTGCGCCGAAAGGTAAAGGGTGCAAGATCGCACCCTCAAGAAAGGTGCAACTTAGCACCACTTAGTGTGGGTGGAAAGATGCACCCTCAAGAAGAGGTGCAATCTAGCACAACTTAGTGTGGGTGGAAAGATGTACCCAAGGGAACATTTTCGCACCCTCAATAAAGGGTTCAACTTTGCACCCTCTCTGCAGTATTATTTTATACACACGTGAATTCCTTGTTCCTGTGAGCTACGTTTAATATGAGCGTGACCCAGTATTAGACACGTGTCAAGCCTTTGCAGACACAGATTTTTTTTCTTCATATTGTTTAAAAGTCATTTAAAACAAATTTAAATATATATTTATTTCTTTTAAGTTAAGAGGAGCAAATGTGGAGATCATGACCTGTGATACATGTTACGGGAAGTCTATATTTTTATGTGTACTCGGGTTTTTTTTTCAACTACAAGGATTTACCTATGAGCTAATTGGATAAAGAAGCTGAGCATTCCTTTTTTTTCATCAGTTAGTGTCAGTGCTGGTGTATTATTCTTGAAAAGTTGGCATCTAAATGTCCTCCAAACCAAGTACTTATCACTGTATAAAATTATATTCCTGTGAGTTACGTTTCTTATGAGCATGACAGATCTGTAGACACGTGTCATAGTGGTTACAAACACTAAGTTTCCTTTGCTTTCATCGTTGTCAAGAAACGATTTTGAACAATTTCAGGTGTTCTGGTTTTTTCAATTTCGTTACGAGAAGGCAATAATGATTTCATGTAAAACATGTTAAGGAAAGTTGATAGTTTGGTTATTTTATCATTACTCATCTTCGTCTTCTCAACAAGAAGATGATACACATGAGCTCATTTGCTAAAGAATTTGAAGGATGTTTAATTGCTGGTAGCCACGTAGGGGCTTAAACATTTTGCATCTTAATCCCTCGAAACTAAGTACATGCAGTATTAGTTTATAGATAACATAATATTTTTGTTGTTGCTGTGAGCTTATTCATATGAATTGTAGACATGTTTCTCATATGTTCTGTCATATGCTTTACTGAAGAACAGCAAATGTTGAGTTTATTGGCAAGAGAGGTTGATCATTACTTTTCATTTAAGTTCATTGAAGTGCCGGAGCATAAACTTGTCTTGAAATATTAGCATCCAAAACCCTCCATACCAAAAACGTGCAATACTAGACACGACAGGAATTCCTTGTTGTTGTGTGTTATGTTTCTTAAAAACACTGATTTTTTCTGCTTTTGCAATGTACTATGTTCAAAAACACTCTTGAACAATTTTCAGATTTCGTTTCTTTCTTAAGAGAAGAAAACGGTGAGGTCATGTGAAGCATGTTCCTATAAGTTTTATTTCGTTAAAGGGAAGGTAAACCCTAAGAGCAATGTGGATTGAGTGAAAGCAGCAACATTAGTAGAACACATCAGTGAAAGTTTGAGGAAAATCGGACAATCGATGCAAAAGTTATGAGTTTTTAAAGTTTTGGTGTTGGAACCGCTGGATGAGGAGACTACTAGAGGTTATGACGTATGAGAGGACAACAATACAAAGAAAATATAAAGGAAATTCAACAAAATTTCATTTTTCTAGCATTATGAAAGAACACTTGACTAACCGCTTTCAGAAAGCAGGGGGAATAATTGTTACCCTTAATGTATGTCAGTATCAAGTTGACGGACTTTGTAATTTTCATGAAAAATTGATTTTTGTAGAATTTTCTTTATATTTTCTTTGTATTGTTGTCCACTCATACGTCATAACTTCTAGTAGTCTCCTCATCCAGCTGTCCCAACACCACAACTTTAAAAATTCATAACTTTTGCATCGATTATCCGATTTTCTTCAAACTTTCACTGATGCGTTCTACTAATGTTGCTGCTTTCACTCAATCCACATTGCTTTTAGGGTTTATCTTCCCTATAATACTTTTTCTTTACCCATCTCCTCAACCGTAAGGTGATACGGTACCTAAAAAGTCATAGGCCAAAGGTGTTGAGCTTTACTTCCCCTTTTTAAAGTAAATTTTAGAGCTGGGGCATTATTTTTAAAAAGTTGGCATTTTAAGCTTTGTACACCGAGGACGAGTCTTACTGAATGGATTTGTTGTTGCAGTAGAATTGTATTTTTTATGAGCTTGATGGAGTATTAGACAATTGTATAAAGTGTTTGCAAAAACTGTTAATGTATTCCCTTTTGCTAATGTCCAAAGAGTTCATTTGCCAAGTTTTGATTGTCTTTTGTTTTAATCATCAGGGGTTTGTTTTATCATGGTCATAGAGGAAAGAAACTTAATTATAAAAAAAAGCCTTCATGTAAGAAGAGATACTGTAGGACACAATTTTATCAAAAGTTGTGATTTTCAACATTTGCAAAATGCAATTGATGAATATTTCTCCCCAGGGCACAGAAAGAAAGTAGTTTTTGGTCTTGTTTTTTTTTTTCACGTCAGTATGTTATAATACCCGCGGGTTTACGCCCATCCCACCAATTTCCATCAGGATACTGTACCCGGCCCTGTTTTTTTTGTTTTATTTTGTTTTTTATTTTTGTTTTACACTGCAAAGAAAATGAGAACACTGATGTTTGAGAAAAATCCTGACATGTTTGATTGGGCAATTCTTTTTTGATGTCTATTATTCTTCCCAAATAAGTTTTTTGGTTATCACTGAGGACAAATACAGATACCCTATTTCTTCTACCAAAACCACAGCACTGTATATTCTCATATTTCTACAGTATTTTGTCTCAACACTTGCCCTATTGATATTTCAAATCATGTTTCCCTGTGCGCTAAAGAAACTCCCTCATTAAAGGAGACCTCCGGGTGATTCTCAGATTTTTACATTTGTACAACTAAGAATTAGTTATACTGAGGACAGAGTTTCAGAATTTGTGATAATTGGGATGAAGAATAAGAATATTTTCAAAAAATAGAAAAAATTGCAATGAACAAGGATGATGACATGGGAGAGCTAGTCACCATAACAATGCATGAGTTGGGGCTCAAGGAAGCAGAACAAAAGAATAAGGCATGCATAGATTATAGACAGGTGAACTCGCAAGCAAGCGGTATTGTTATGGAATTACACTGCTATCATTTCTGAAATATGTGAAGCTTATAGCTGGTAAAATTGGGTCTTTGAGAGCGTCTGGGGGCTACGCCCCACCACTTAAAGCGTCTGGCAACGGTCATGCATTTATTCTGTAAGTGTAAGAACAAGTTCCAGTGGGTTTCATGGGGTTACTTTCCTAATTTTCAGCTTTGGGGCCTCTGGCGGCTATTGTCTGGCAACAATCATTCAATTATCCTTTGAGTGTATCACAAGAACAAGTTCCAGTGGGTTTCAGGAGGTTATTTTTCCAGCTATATATAGGCTAGTCTAGCTGGTAAAATTGGGTCTTTGAGGGCGCCTGGCGGCTACCCCCCCCCCCCCCCCCACCACCACCATTTAAAACGTCTGGCAACGGTCATGCATATATCCTGTAAGTGTAAAGAACAAGTTCCAGTGGGTTTCATTAGGTTACTTGTTCAGCTAGGCAAGCCTAGCTGGAAAAAGTTTGGTCTTTAAGGGCGTCTGGCGGCTACCCCCCACCACTTAAAACGTCTGGCAATGGTCATTCATTTATCCTGTAAGTGTAACGAACAAGTTCCAGTGGGTTACATTAGGTTACTTTTTCAGCTAGGCTAGCCTAGCTGGAAAAATTTGGGTCTTTAAGGGCGTCTGGCGGCTACCCCCCACCACTTAAAACGTCTGGCAATGGTCATTCATTTATCCTGTAAGTGTAACGAACAAGTTCCAGTGGGTTTCATTAGGTTACTTTTTCAGCTAGGCTAGCCTAGCTGGAAAAATTTGGGTCTTTAAGGACGTCTGGCGGCTACCCCCCACCACTTAAAACGTCTGGCAATGGTCATTCATTTATCCTGTAAGTGTAACGAACAAGTTCCAGTGGGTTTCATGAGGTTACTTTTTCAGCTAGGCTAGCCTAGCTGGAAAAATTTGGGTCTTTAAGGGCGTCTGGCGGCTACCCCCCACCACTTAAAACGTCTGGCAATGGTCATTCATTTATCCTGTAAGTGTAACGAACAAGTTCCAGTGGTTTTCATGAGGTTACTTTTTCAGCTAGGCTAGCCTAGCTGGAGTTGGGCCTTTAAGAGCGTCTGGCGGCTACCCCCCACCACTTAAAACGTCTGGCAATGGTCATTCATTTATCCTGTAAGTGTAACGAACAAGTTCCAGTTGTTTTTATGGGGTTACTTTTCCAGCTAGGCTAGCCTAATTTTGGGGGGTCCTTTTTGTGGCTCTCCTGGCCACACCCACCACCGATGACCAGCCAGACGTGCATTTCCATACTCAGGGGCATATGTACTAAATTGCTATACACATAAAAATTGGTAACCTTTTCAGCTAGGCTGACCCCCGCTGGCTCCCGGACTAACACTGTTGTAGGTACACATTGTATTCTTGACCAGTATAAATGCACAGAGATGAAAACTGTATTTCAGTTTAGTATCAGTTTAGTTGAACTACTCCAGCAACACTTGAGATCTTTCGGCTTGTTATGGTTTTTGTTTGTTTGTTTGTTTTGTTGTAATCCTAGGCTTTGTATTGCATCTTCAGATTCAGAGTGGTTCTGTGAAAAGTAGAGTATCGGCCCTATTTGAAAAAAGTTTGTTTGTTTGTTGTTTGTCTGTATTCCTTTTAAAGCCATGGACCAACTATCAATTTTTTTTTAAAGGTTCTGATATCAAACCATAGACCCTCTACAGAAAATTCAACAAAAATATGATTGGTATGAAGAAATGAAAACATGCCCCCCCCAAAAAAAAACAAAAACCAAACAAACAAACAAACAAACAAACAAACACACTCAAAAAACACCAAAAAATGCCCCAAACAGAAAAACCCCACTTACGTGCTACGTCTATTCAGGGGAAACCACTTTGTAGAGCGGCAAATTTATAAATGCATAAGTGGTGTGATATTAGGTATCCTGGCAATTATAGTTGGCTAGTTACCAGGTCCATCCATCTATTTTTGTAACACAAATCAGCAGTGATCACAATGCACTCATCAAGGCTAGATCCTAGCATGCTGGCAGTAGGCATGCATGGTCACACAGGAAACTTGCCCCATACATGCTTTAATGCATGAAGGTCATTGTGTAATCACAGTCGCTTGTAGTGCAATTAATAGAACCTGTCCAGCGTTTTTACAGGGATGGCAACGTCGTCACATGCTTGTGCACAATGACTCGAACAGGCAGGCCAACAGGGTACAGGACTTCAAGGGTGTATACATGTACATGAGAGAAAAGTCATTATGTGAATGATGATTTCAGTGAAAAAATCAATCCAATTACAGTTTTTGTGGGACGTGTGGGTAGAAACTGGAATCAGGATTCAAACTACAATAACAAATTCCAAATTCTACTCCAGAGGTTCAAAAATGAGTGAAAGAAATTACGAAGATCACAATACGGATTCTCTTTTGTATGCCTTAAACTCTAAAACGCGCTTCAGGAGGCGGAGCTTATGTGACCTTCCGACCACTTCCGCAAATATACGGCCCACCTCACGCGTTTAAAAGTTTGTACTGCACATTGATGCAAAGCGTGCTAAACATGCAAGTTTGATTGACAAGGTACAAAGGAATAGGATTCAAATCATGGTTTCAAGGGTACCATGTGCATGGTCCGATCATTCTTGTAGTGAACTAAAATCATGATCCTAATCATCAGTCCTGTCACAATTTTTCTTGTGTGTGACCATTCTAATTGTCAGTGATTGTATTTCATATGAATACTAATTTGCCCCCCCCCCCCTTCTCCATCTCTCTCACACACATACATACTCCTACACATGTACGAACATGACTTCAGTCTTTCAAACAGTGATGCTCACATGTATGTGTTTCCAGTTTCACAATCATTTTTTATGTATATTAGTTCAGAAATGATTTGAAACCATACCTTTAATGTATGTACAACAAACACATACATGTACTCACACAGGTCTATGAAATGGTCTGCCCTTGGTGATATATTGAGAGCATACTCAGTTATGTTTATGTCTAGTGTGTGATTCATGTTTTGATGACGAATCAAGAATTCAGATAGATGATATAAAACAAATTGCTGAATGAGCATAAAAGCAGCCACAAAGTGAGTAGAGTTGTGCAGAGGCAGGTCTGTGTTGGTTATATGCAGGAAAGGAGAACAACTGTTTATTTTCCCTCGGTGTTGGAATAGGGTGAACCTGTGAGCAGTTGGATATCATACAAACTGCTCATGAGGATGTGATTTATGAAGCAATCCCTCTCCCCCTCCTTGAGAATGGTGCATGTCAACAAATTCCTGTGGTACTTTATATGCTAATTCATATGTTCATGTATCTATGGGGTCATCTTCTTGTTGCGTGCAACACTGAGGATGCGTTCATCAACTCACTTATGGCATAAAATTGAGGTATCCAAACAACTTTCAGGGAGATTTGGGCAGATGACAGATGCAAAGTTGTTTTCATTAAATGGAGCCAGATGCCTCTCTGAAACGCGGAAAAAAAAGTGCAATTGCAAGCCAGAAACATGTTTCTGTGGGGATGATAAAGTGCAAAGTCATTTTGAAACATACTCACACCAACCACTGCCAACTTCTTGATCGCCGCTCTTCAAGTCAAACTTCAATGGAGCTGCATAGTGGCAAGGCCTCCCTCTCAACTCAGATGATAGATGCAATAGCTTAAGAAATTTTATCTAAAAGGCTTTTACAAACATGTTTTGATAGTGGGCACTGAATGTTTCAAACATGGGAGCCTGATATTTACAGTGGTGACCGAACAGGACCTTTCAAGGTACTTGCCATCTTGTTGCAAACAATTCAGTTGTCTTACCTTGGGGTCCCCCCCCCCCCCCCCCCCCCCAAAAAAAAAAAAAAAAAAAAATCTTGAGAGAGTTTATGGGAAGAAGTGTTTACTGGGACAAAAGATCAGTGCTCATTGTCTCTGTAACATGCAGTGCTTAGGAACAGGCAACATCGTCCAAAAGCAGTGCCTACATGTTTTCTTAAATGCAAAAAGAACTTACTAACCAGAAGTGACATTCCTATTGCTCACTGTTGAATGGTGAGCTTAGAATAGCTGCAGACCACCTTTGTTAAAAAGTCATTTATCACCTCCGTACTTCCTTTTGTACATTAACATTTTCCCCATTTTTCTCTTATAAAGATATGACAAGAAATAGTTACATCAATGTCTAATGTGGCATTACATCCTGCACTTATCACCATCACCATCTTTACCATGGTACACAACCAGCCGCATTGGGTGCCAAATTTCACCAGCAGGCAAGACCGCATCCAAATGTCTGTGTCTTTTTACTCCAAAGTTTGAATACGGATACATCTTTGCCATGCATTCAGTGAAAGCGGTAACTCTTGAAACTGAATCGTATGGTGTACGGTGGGATTTGGACTGGAATACGAAGAGGATCGTCTCTCTTTACTTCGTGAGGTAGGGAATTCTGTTGGCAGCATTTAGGGATTAGTGCGGTAGGTTGTCACTCATCAGCAGGGAGGCAAAACAATTCAGCTGGTGTTAACAAGTGGAAAAAAGAGAGCCTAGCAAGTGTCTTCCGAACCTGTGTTTCTCGACTGCATCGAGTGCTTGTAGAGCCTGAATATTTCAGCGTGCTGAATTTCCTTACTGGCAAGATGGCGGTGTCACCGAGATAATTCAAGAGTAAAAACACTGTGTGTTCAAAGTAAGCAGTGATGCGTCATTTGTGTATGTGGATGAGCTGCTATAGGATTTGTTTGAAGGAAGTTGGGGGGGGGGGGTGAGGGATAAAGCAGACACAAACTTTAGGCATGTCAGATTGAAGGCAAGATGAGCAGGAACCACTCAGAGCCTGAGAATCAAGTTATATTTTAGCCTTGTTTCAAGTGAAATGGACATTTAAGTAAAACTAACCATAAAACCAGAAATTTTTCATGGGCATGAAATTTTCACGAATTTCACAAGGAGCAAAAAATTTGCGAAATTAGAATGCATGCAAAAGTTCTTGTCTGTGCTAAATGCATCAGATGCCAGCACCATTTTGCAAAAAATTCATACCACAAATATTTCTGGTTTTACAGTAATTGTTGAAGAAGGAGATAAGTAGGGAATGGGGGTGGGGGGGGGGGGTTGGGGGATGAACGGAGGTATTGTTGGTACTTAACCAGCAAGCTCCTAGGGTGGTGCAGCGCGTCATCTTGCCAACAGCATGCTTGCATGCATGATTTATGTCGGCAAGGAGACTCACTCTCCCAACTCTGCTCATTGATTATGCATCAACAGACAAGGCAAGACGTGGTGTCTGGGTTTCAAACTCTCGCTTTAGTCTTTCATATTTTTTTTTGAAAGTATCCATCTTTGTGAGAGGTCTGGTGGACACTGATGGACAAACAGTCACAGGCCATTATTGCATCATGTATATTTAAAGTAACTCTATGCAGTTTTTAAATGAAAGTTGAATGTTGTGCTCAAAAAGGTGCACAAAAGTGCAAGACATGTACATTACATGTGGTAACCCTATTTCATTTTCCAGTTTCATCTCAGGATTTTTGACTTATACACTGCAATTGAGTCATAACAACGACATATGTGAGTCCGAAATAAGAATTCAGGGCATATCAATTGCTATTCTATTGTGCTGTTAAAGATATCTCACATTCTTCACACCTGCAAACGATAGATGTATGTGCATGAAATTCCGCTTTGATCTCCTGTGAGAAGCAGAGAACATAACGATTGTTGGCCTGGGCATCGACACTTTCACAGCACTCCCAGTTGAGAGTGATATTATGGCTTACCACATTTTGAACAAACACAAGAGGAGGAACATACATACTTACTCCCTGGTGCACATTTTGTAGGCTGTAAGGAACCGTCGATTCTGTTACCAGTGCAAGATTTTCCTCAGTAGATCCAGTGCCTTTCTGCTGTACCCCTCAAATCCCTTCGCCCCCCCCCCCCCCGAAAAAAAAAGAGAAATGGGGAAAAGAAAATAGGGTAACAGCACCATGACTATCTTTGGCTTGGCGTGTGTAGCTAGGGTTACTCGCCTATGCTAGGTCGCTTGATGAAGTCAGTCACGCACCTGCCGTGTGCTCATCACGCCCCGGAGAGACAAACGGGTAGCATAACATTCGGGTCACGACGCCACATCTCCCTGACTAAAGTCCTAACAGAAATCCGTCAGAGATGCAGTAGTCTGTCACACAGCAGACTGTGTTCAGTACCTGAACCATCTTGCATAATTTGCTGGCATTTCAAAGACACTGGGTCAGATGCTGCACAATTTTATGCTCTCCTAAACTACACCAATTTTCACCTTGTTTTTGGCTTAAAGTAGATACTTTATGGTGTCTGTGGTCTTGTTGCTCAAGTTCACGTTTTATTAATGAAATTATAAACAATTGTTTGTAAATGGATCATTCAGTGGACTTTACGTGTCCATTCCATAAAAGAGGACATTATTGTTTGTGTACACATCTGTGATATTTGTTAACTCAGTAACCTCAACCCCTGTTAGATCATATTACACCTTTAAGATTGTAATTGAAAGGTATATAGATGGAAAAAAAAACACACACACATAAATATTGTGCACAGTAGTTGCTGCATCAATAACAACAAAACATAGATGGCCTGACACTTTCCCACAGATTAGTGACTTCTTCCAGAGTGCAATATCCAGTGGCATAAAGAACTATGGCTAAGACACTATCCCTAGCACGGATGGATGTCCTATCGTTTGCATTCAACAGTAGCAGTGGAGGGGGTCATTGGGGAGATTATCTGATCAAAGCGTAATGTGCGTCAGATAGAGAGAGACCACCACTACCACATATTAAGCAGGTAATCAGATGAGTATACTGCCAGCTTGGGAAATCTGGCTCCGCGAAGGGCGAAGAAGGAGGAGAAGAAAACGAGGAGAGTGCATTCTTTGCATCGGCCTTTCGGAGCGCGCCATCAATTTCATCAATTCCATCAAATTTTCAAAGCCGGGTTCAAATGCAGTCAAATATGAACTGTGGGGAGAGAAATTCCCAGGCGGGACCCACAATTTTTACAAATTTATGCTTCCCTACATCGTCAGACACTCGTAGACTGATTATCTCGAGCATCATTGGATATTTAATGGATGAACTCACACGAGGGTAGCGCCTTTGATCCGCAGTAGATGCCGACATGGCAGAGTGGGCATCCGAATTTGCTGTATTACGTCAAACATGAATATTATGTGTGCTGCGTGCAACATAACTGATTTAACAGTGATGTCATTTTAATGGTAATGGAAACCGTGACATCAATATTTCAAAGATGCAATTCCAGGACTTTTTCCCTCTTCCTTGTACACATGGAAGAGCTGTTGAAGGTTGAAGTGATGAATAGATCAAGGCCATACTCCATATTTTGTGGCTGGCATAATGGCTTTACTGAAGAAGTACAAATAGCATTGATCTTCCACAAAACATACATGTGCTTTACTTTGTGTAGCAGAGACCATGAATGATACCGGAATTACCAAATAGAACATCATTTTAAAAGCACTGTGTAGTTGAATAATGCAAATGTATGTGATATTTGTTGTGATGATTGTGCTTAACATGATTTATCTGTATTTTAAGAATTGAGATAATGATGGAAATACAAGTAAATTTGTCATTCTCAAACTATCACTGTAGAATGATGATGAAGGATTTTTCAATCATATACCCTCCGAGATGTGGATTTCTTTTGGTAATATTAGGGATTTTCAAGAGATCATTGTCACAAACTATCTTTCCATGGTTTTGTATTAACAGTGTGAAATCTGAATTACTTATCAAGGGTGAAATTGGCAAAATTTAGAATGCCCAACTGCTAGTTATAATAGTTTCTTTGTGAACCTTATCAGTGTAAAAATATTATGTTTCTTCTCCACCCCCCCTGTAGAATGCCAAATGCTAGTTTCAGTAATTTCTTTGTGAATCTTTTTAGTACCAAAATATTATCTTTGTTTCTTCCCCCCATTCATGTTACATTAATTCTGCTTGAAGTGAATTGTATGAAGTTCTTTGTTAGTTCAACCTCCAGTGTACTGTTGATTGTGTAGACAAGCATAAGTGACACGAAAGTAAGCAAAAATAAGCAATTGAAGTGAGGTGGGTTTGATTAAAGACTACTTCTAGATGGCACTTACCTGTAATCACAAGTATATTATTTTGTAGCTTGGAGAAGCATTCATATCAATTTAGGATCGCTGTAACTTTGATTCATATGAGAGCATTCTTGATAAACAGTACTATAACCCAGATTATTCAGATTTGGTATATTAAGGTTTGTTTATCATCCTGAATGCATATAAACACCAAAGGAAGTAACTAAAACAACCAAAATAGAGCATCTTACCACAAGCCGAACACTGTTATCGAAGTATGCAGATCACGTGCACCGTAGTTTATTTGCCAGGGATGGCGTCGCCAAATCACTGCAGTGCAAATAGCCCAAAGTTACTTCAAGTCCCGTCAAGCCCTTCCGTCTCTCCATGCATAAGTGAAGAGTGTCTGCCAGAAACCTAGCAGTGCTTCTAGAGGTTAATGCATCATCAGTGGCCATGATGGAAGAAAGTTTAAGGAAATCACGGTTGTTGGTACATTTTTTTCCCCCCACTATCTGAAGTGAAGTGGACTGTTAGAGAATAAGAGTAATTGAGTGAAGCAGTGATAGCAGTATCATTGGAATAAATATAGAAGGATTTCAAGACTCTTAAGTGAAGGGAAGTAAAGGTAAACATCATGCTTTTCTGAAGGGGGATGTGGAATTGTTGTTGTTAATGGTTTAAGAGGGGAAGAAGCATTTCAGAGATGATTCGAAAAAGCCCTAGAAGGCAGTGCGCTTTCACTTCTTACACAACGTTATGGTATTGGGAATTTAGGTTTAGATTCATTACATGTCAGATTCGCTCTTATCGTAGTATTACAATGTACATGGTGTCCACGATGGAAAAGAGATACTTGACACGGGTATGTTATGATTGAAATTGTTTTTCCGCGATCGTTTTCCTAAGTAATTAGTCAGTTCAGATGAGTTGGTGTTCAGTGTTTTGAGGTGTTTCATAACAAGTGATTCCAGATATAAGATCCACCATCTTCTCTGTTAGCCGCTAACCATGGATTGATATGTATGGGGTGTGTAATGGGGAATGCTATGAGTAGATTACATTAACCCATTAACTCCCAGATGAATTCTGTTACATTAATTATCATCATGTGTCCATTAAATGCGTGATTCTGTATGGTGCTGCGTACCCTGATAGCTGAGGAAGACAAGATGGAGGCAGTTGAATTGATTACATCTATACTAAAGCAGAAATTAATAAAAATATACAAATTTGACAGAGAAACAGAAATTTGATCCTCTGAAATGTGTCACCAATTTAAGAATTAGGCCACCCAGATTTTGCAGTAACAAACTTGTACAAGGATTCTCTTAAACTGTAACATTATACATATTGGTGTTTATAAACAACAAACCTCTCAAATAAAAGTTTGGGTTTTTGTTACTCTTCCGTACAAGACATCGACAAAGAATGGTAGAAATACTGTATACGCCATATATTTAGCAAGTCTAAATTTTCACGAATCGGGACTTCTCAACGATTTCCCGAGTGGTTAAATTCGCGATAGTGGAGTAATGTACTGAACGGAGAATGTGTGCATCATATTCATATCAGGATCAGAGTCACTATATTTGTGTGTCTTGAAATTCGTGAATAGCACCGGACTCACTAAAGTCGCGAAAATGAAAAACCTCACGAAATATTCGGCGTATACAATAATAATCGAAAGATATAGCATCAGGTCACAGAAATGTGGTTTTCTTAGACTTTATAAGCCAAGTCTGATCAGTGTTGGTTTATACTTCACCTCAGTCTTTGTCCTCTGTCTGTGGTTTATTGAAGCAAATACAGTAGTTTATTGCCCCAGTGCCAGATTGATTCGTATGCCAACTGAATCATGTCCACCTATATGTTGAAGATTGTGACTTGCATTGTATATTGAAGCATGTGGTACTTGTATATGTTGGGTCCATGATCGGGGAACACCTCTCGCAGTAGATTTCTCATGACAAGTGTAGGTTTATGGCCTCTAGCTTGAGTTTGCTGAAGAGGTGAGCATTTTGCTCAGTTCTTTTGAGAGCTCAACCAAAGAAGACTATCTTAAATGTCCGTGTCAGCAGTGCTGTATGCGATGCACTGCGAAAATACCTACAGACGTGCATTTTGCTGTAAATGCGCAGAAAACCTCAGAGGACAAGTTGGCACTGTCACGTTTTATTTATTTCTATCTGGGCGTTCCTGATCCGGAATCCGTTTCATGTGTGCTAGAGACCCGGATATGAAGTCGTGCAAATTGATGCTTTATTGGGTGCAATGTACTCAAGGGGACGCCTCTAAAAGGTGTTGAATCTATCTCATTCAGGGCGCTTGAGAAGGACTGAGGGGTGATGGGGGGGGGGGGGGGAGGATCAAACACATGCATAGACTGCGTTTAAGGATGTAACGTGGATTCGGCACGTTCTACTGCGAGAAGAGACTGATTGGTGATAACGAGATGGTAGAGAGATGTGCATAATTGGGTTTCTGCCTTCAATAGAACAAGTGAGATAGAGAGAGAAAAGAGCAAGGGAATGTATGGAAGATTGTCCAACATTTTTAATGAAGAGAGAATGAGCCCTGAAATTATAGATAGGAAAGTATCGAAAATACAGGAAATGACATCATGGGCAGAGTAACAGACAGACAGAATATCACACACATACTAAGTATGTATTTATTCCTACATACGCCCATGCATACATACACAGGAATTTGGATGTAGAGACAGACGAGACAGGCAGACAGACAGACAGACAGACAGACAGAGATTAGTAGATTTGCTGTCATCTTTGGTAGATGTAGAAGTATTGAGTCTTTGATGCAAGAACACATTTGAATTGAGAACCTTGATTCAGCTCTTATTGATATGTACAGTTAAATGTAACTCCGGAAATCAATTTGTCTTCGATATAAAGTTATCGGGTGAATTTACAAATTTAATGAACTTGTCGTTTCTGTCTTTGTTAGATTTCATCAAGTTGTTTATGACAAGTTGATATCTTTTGCAAAACATGCAGGGAAATTCCATGTGAGATTGCATGTTCAGGAATACGGTCTATCTAATAACTGTAAGCCCTTCTCACATTATGACACCATCATTTTGATGAAATGCCTCAATGTCTTGTGATTGAGAAATGAGTTTTCTACTGCAATGCCTTGACCGGATGAAGGCTTCATCCACATCCAAACCTTCTCCCCCCCCCCCCCCCTTCCCCCCTTCGTACCCGGAGGTGACGACTAATGCACTTTGATGTCCGATGATCGTACAGAGATGCATTGCCCCCTGGCAGTTTCCCAGACACTTCCGCACGGTGACAAGTCCTTTTCAATGTTTAATGCCTCTCTTGCTTTTTCCCCCTTTTTCCTCTCTCCTCTCCGATCTGCAGCGCAAGACGGCCAGGAACTACTCAAAATTGAGAAGGTGAAACTTTTAAGAAATGACAAGAGACAAGGTAAGATGTTTGCCCAGCGACTAGCGGGGATGTTTCCTTATCCTCCCCCCCCCCCTTTTTTTTTTCTTCTTTCTCTGGTCTGGATTACAGTCTAATGTGTTTGCTTCTTCCCAGTGCAGTCCTAGTGTAAACTAGTTTCGTAGGTACTTGATGGGTTCTGAATTAATGGGAATTTGTGTGGGCTTTCAGCATTCATTCAATTTTACTCCTCTAATGCAGAATTTAAAGGCAGTAGTCCTAATATAGAAAGCGGTGAAGCAGACACAGGAGCAATAAAGCTTGAAAGAAGGCTGAATTCAGTAAATATGTAGTTCTTGGAATGCTGATAAAGTAGTATCTGATTTTACAGAAAGTATTACTCATCATTTCAGATTTCTGTTTTCATGTTGTTTTTACTTTCATTTCAGTAAAATTGAACTTTTTGGGCCCCTTAGTCATCAATACAGTTCTGTCATTAATGCATGCTTCAATGTTCTAGTGGTCATGGTCAGATCTGAATTGATGAAAATCTGGAGGACCTGCAAAATAAATGTATATATGTTTGTATGTGGTTACTAATTATTGTGCATATTCTCAGTGACATCATATTTTTTTTTGTACTTGCAGATTTAAAGTTATATTGAAAATTTTCTCTGTAAATCCATGTTGCGAAAGGTCAACAGTACCTAGTTTAAGGCTTTGTGTGTATATTGCAAGTCTGTTGGATATTACCAGACTACTAAGGGGGAAAAAAAATCAAGTAGGCTGGATTGCGACTGCTAAAGTGCACGTCAAGTACTTCTCTGTTTCATTTTCTCTAAAGCCCGTATTCCTGCGAAAGACAAATGAAAAGAGGAAAGATGAGTATTATGTAGCATGATGCAAAAGCAAGGAAAATCAAAGCCAAACCGCAAATGTATGGCACAGAGCTGAATGAGGGGATGGATGAGAAATTGGATACAAAATCCCAGACAAGTGCCATCTTTGGAGACAAGGTGAGAGCTTTTTTTGCTGCGCGGTGGTGGGCGGCGGGGCTCGCTCTCCCCGCGTCCGTGTTGATGGGCTTGTAGGGGGAAGGTTGGATGGCCCATTATGATGAAGTGTTTGGGGCTGTAAGGACCGTACACCACTCCAGCCTTCCCACGGTGCATCTCACGTTTCAAAACCCTTGCTCCTCGGCCAGCGACAGGGAACACCCATTTTTCATCGGGGTGAGAGATGACAGGAAGAAATCATAGACACATGCCTCCGAGGCTCGTTGCACTCGTCTCTTTTCCCCCTTTTCATTTCATTCGCTGCCATCTCAAGAAATGACGAATGTCATTCTCAAAATGGGAGCCAAAGCGTGATAGATTTGTCCCGAAATAGAAATCTAGAAACTGCAGAAATGAGAGGGAAGGAGTTCGGATTTCCGAATGTTGTATGTGGTGCACTTAATTCTATGAGTATCGGTGGTTTTGTAAGGACCTATTGGCAGATAAAGCAAAAACAAGGAAAAAGGAGTAGAAATCTTCAATGCATCTACGCTGGCTTGTGAGCTGGGGCATTTCAGTGCAAATTATGTGTACAATGTAATGCCAGAGATTAAAAGTTGCTACAAAAATGTCGTGTGCACAAATTTTTAGCAAAAAACTAAATACACTTGTTATGCTCATGAAAATGACTATTATTTCTTGCCAGTGAAAGAGAAATAAACCGTGAAGAGTTTTTTTTTTTTTTTTCGTGAGTGTATATGTATCAAATCACTAGAATGATGCAGCAAAAGTTAGTAGAAAAATCAGAAAAATAGGAAAATTGTCAGGAAAGTTTTCCCCATTTTCTGAAAGACTAGAGACTAGCTGTGGAAAACAGAAATGAAAAGTCAATCCACCAAGACTTGAAAATTCTGGGAATTCACCCATGATATTGAACACTGCAATAAAAAAAAAGAAGTAAAAGAAGGATGTGTTTTCCCAGTCTTTTTGAACTACCTTTACCTCTACCTATCCACTGCCTGGAGATGAAGTGATCCATGTAGTAACATGAAAAAATTGACCAGTTAAGCTAATTTTAATGTTTCCATTGTTTTGTTCACTCATCATTGGATGAATTTTCTTTGTTAATCATATACTATCCTCCAGAGAAAAGAAGGGGGTGGGGTAGAACTCGTACTATCACTGCCAAGGTTGTGCCTCATGTAGATTCGTGCAGTAAGGTACAGTAAAGCAGTTACCTGTGGCCCCATGTTCTCTCATGTTGTGCGATATCTCCCAAGATGCAGGCCGGAATTTCAGCTTCCCTGGGGGCGAGGGGGGGGGGCATGATGATTTTCTTGTTCAGAATCGAGATTTGCAAATCATTGGTTTTGCCTGCTGGCCTACATCGATGCGATCTTGGCTGTGGCTTATCAAAATACGGCGTATATTGTCTTACCAAAGATTCAATTATGCCTTGTCTTGTGGACGGACCTCTCTTTTGAGTAGCACATTGTTTTTCTCTGCTTGCCAGGCGTGATGGCATCAGTGTGGGAGTGCATAATGGTGACGGCGAGATTAGAGACGAGATCACACGGTAGATGTCGGGGGTTAGGATCGAAATTGAGGACAAACCGGGTGCTCAGAAGATGAACAAATAGCCGACCACCCTCAGGGCATTGAGCATCCAGGATGGCACGGTGTAGCTTAAGCCGAATTGTAGGCACCCGACCCATATAATCCCCAGTATCTTCCACTCCCTTTACATTTGTTACGTTGATAATACTCGGACTATGCTATAGTGGAAAGAATGAATGCATTAATGTGTGCAGTATAATCAGATGTTGCTGAACACTCTCGGTTTTGTCAAAAGCACGACTTTCTCGGGGATTTAAATCTCCCCTTTGTAAGTCATGATATTTGAGGATATGTCCTTCACAGCTTCACCTACTGCAGGTAGAAGTTGTAGCTGTCATCATATTAAACATTATATTCTAAATACTAAGAATCTTGCTGAAGGATTGGTCAATAGCTGATCACGTGATAAAGCTTAGTTTTGCCCATCACATCACCTGAGAAGAAAAGTTTGTTATATTCTAAGATGATAGTCATTTTGTTTCGCTGATCTCTTAGTCCACACAGTCCTGACGCGAGATATAACTTACAATTTTGAGTACGCGCGAAATAAAAGTGTGTTGCACTGTGGTCTATCATTTGACCTGGGTCAAGTGATAGACCACAGTGCGACGCACTGTTATTTTGGTGCCACGCGCAGGGCGCGGAGCAAATTCGTTGTTTTGTCATCTACGCGCATACGTTTAATGTAAACTACGTAGCCTTATCCCTGAGGATACCTAAAGACAGCTAAAGCGGTTTCAGATGTGGAATAAAATGGGAATATCTAGGACCCTAGATGTGGAATATAAAGCAAATAATCAACTTTTAGTTTCAGGCAATGAGACAAACTATCACTTCCTCGGCGATCTGGATGTAGCTATCTTTCCTCAGCTGCGCTTTGGAAAGATCGCTACATCCAGATCACCTTGGAAGTGATAGTTTGTCCCATCACCTTCACCAACGTTGATTATTTGTTTATTATCTGCATTACATATGGTACAGCTTAAAGGGGAAGGCTAGTAACTGATCAGTGGGAATCAGTGGAAATGCTGGGAGATGATTGTTCCAATCCTTATGGGATTCATTCAAGAGTTCATTGTATATCTATTGTTGTGTGAAAATGATTTGCTTCAGAATGGTCTCATATTCAAGTAATGTGCAGTTTAATGCTTCCAGGTTAGCGTCCCTGGTCAGTGACGGAGCATTAATCTGCACATTACTTGAATATGAGACCGTTCTGAAGCAAATCATTTTCACACAACAATAGATATACAATGAACTCTTGAATGAATCCCATAAGGATTGGAACAATCATCTCCCAGCATTTCCACTGATTCCCACTGATCAGTTACTAGCCTTCCCCTTTAAAATGACATACCATAAAAGGCTAATGGGAATAGTGAAATGCAATATCAGAGCTATAACATCACTTGAAACTTTTACAGTGCCTGTAGATGATCATAAAGATGGTATAAAATTTGATTAACAAGAAAGTCAAGTCAAAAGTAAAGTTGTCCCATGTACAGGGCAGTGAACATGAAATTGGATGTCATGCCAGTGAGATTGGCTGCCTAGAAGATTTTTTTTTCTTTTTCAAAAGGACATTAGAAATGATATTTCAAATTTGGAAAGTTTTTGAGCGAGATACTAGAAAGTACCTGATGGCTCTAGAGAGCCAGCTCTGGAGGGATAATGCGATTCATGTCATTGAAATAGACACGTAATGAATTTCTGGCAGGCTTGCTGTCTGCAGGGAATGTGCCACTGAAATTGAGATCAGACCACCAGCAAATTTTGTCTTCATTTATTTTTTTGAAAGGTAAGAGAACTTTCTTATTTGCTCTGAGTATGAAAGATGAGGGAATCTTAAAGCGTCCGTGCTCCTTCCCCCGTCTCTCCGTGCAGGCTTGATACGATCACGGGTTCGAGGAGCGGACCTTGCCACGGGAGAGATTCTGACTTTCCTCGACAGCCACTGCGAGTGTAATGAACACTGGCTGGAGCCGCTGGTGGCCAGAGTTAACGAGGTGAGTGGGCCGTGTGTTTGTTGTTGTTTAGGGGTTTTGATGCTTCATGTTTTTGGTAGCCCTTTGTACCCCACCCTAGTCTGCCTTTCCCTCCGTCTCACTCTTTCTCTCTTTTTCCTCAGGGGATGGAGGGGGAGGGGGGCTTGAAAATATGTGATAAGTCATCATTCAACATCGTCCATGCATTTGCGCTTTATTAAACTTGTAGTGTGGGGAATGCTCGACAGAGGTGTTAATGTTCCCCCCGCGGCGTACAGGCTTGGCCAGAGATTTCTGTCTGCCCCCCCCCCCCCCCCCCCCACCATAAAAGTAGGCACCCCTGGAAGTGTTAACTATAATGTGCCATGGTGTAAACCCCCTGTGTACCACATTTTTCTGAGACAGCAATAAAGTCATGCTTTGGGAAAACATTGTGTTTTTCAAATCTAATGTAATTTTTATAGATTTTTATTACCCTGGAAATTTAATGTGCAAAGTTGTACAGAAAATGTCAAGCTCTGCTTTGATGTATATTGTATGACAAACCTATGATTGTTTTTCTTTCAAATGACCAGTTCCTACATTATTGTAGAGGCATGACCTTAGCACACAAAACAGTGACAGAAACTTAGAATTTACTCGCAAATCCAGCAGGGAACACCACTTGATAGTCAATCACTACATAAAATACAAGCTACATGTGGCTGGAATGGAATCGCTAGAAACGCTTGCATGGTGCTGTAGCATTTGGTGATTGATCGATTGGTTTGGGCGGGTTCGTGCAGAATTTGCACGCTGTTGATTGAGTAGGACGTACAAATGTGGCACATAAAGAGTTAAAGAAGAAATCCACGACCTATACAAAGATTATTCATAATATAGTTAAGAAATCCAGGATTCCGATGAGCTTAATGATATACCTCACTTCATAACCATTGCAGCAAACGAGATTTTTACATTTGGGAATATTTTCAGCCAAACAGTTCAAATTGCTGTACGGAATCGAAATCAATCACGTGACCCGATGACGTTTCACCCTCACATTGCTCGAGCGAAGTTTATTTGCGGAGGAGCATAGGAGGAGCTCAATACACGTACAGTACCTTGCGCAACTGCGTTGTATACACTGAGCTGCATGCATGATATGCATGCTGTTCGACATCGTGCGTGCATCATAACATTGAGCGAAGATGCCGATGTGTCAGGCATACGGGTGTACGAATAAGCCTGGGAAAGGCAAGAAAAAAAGCTTCTTTCAGATACCCAACCCAGAAATAGAAAGGGAACGGTGTGCAAAATGGCTCAACAACATTGGAACGGATAAATTTAATGTGAAGACATACAAATTTAATCCAAATCGAGTCGTATGCGAAGACCATTTTGATTCGCATTGGTTCCAGGATGACATTCGTGCGCGCGTGATGGGATATGTGCATCAGCACTGCCAGCAGCGGCAGCCCTCTCGGTCAGTTCTTCTTGATTCCACTCTGGTTGGAAAGCATATCCAGGTGGACCCGACATGACACTTGCAGTAAACCACATAGAATGAACGTACGGCAATAAACGGAGATTAACAAAATGGGCGCTAATTAGAGCGGAGAGAAAATTATAAACGAAAGAACAAGCGATGTATGAACTGTATGCTGTACGTGTGTATATGGTTCACGGTGTAGTGGGACGCGACGCGACGCACGCTGTGAGCAGAACGCTGAACGCTGCGACAACACACGTACATACACACACACTCACACATAGTACTTTATACAAGTGGCACACACACACAATTTCTGTGGCAAGGGCAGGCAGCGATCGTAGAAAACGGAAGTGCGGGTCGTACGTCATCGGGAATTGCATTGTGGTAGAGAACAGTCTCGCTCACTTTTAATGCGTCTCGCTAAATGAAAATATTACACAAAATGATTAAAAATATTTTCCGTCAAATATTTGTGAAAGTAAGAGCATAGCTGAGCGTTTCATATTTTTGTCTTTCATTTGAGCATGACTTTATATAGTCTTGGATTTCTTCTTTAAAGAGCACCTTCAGCTACAAAAACTACGCTGATAGCGTCAGTAGGTGTGATGCTATTAACGTGAGGCAAGAAATGGCATCAGGAACACATTGCTTAATGTATAAAAGTATTCAATGATTAAATGGATTGAAATGTATTGAAATAGAGGACACATGCCTTTTGCTGACTGAACAACTGACTAGATATACTTCTCTTGTAGTTGTCAGTATACAAATAGTGCATAGGACAGAGTGGATCGGTGAGAATTGGATGCGCGAGTGTAATTTTGGAACTGTTTAAACCCACGAGCGCAGCAAGTGGGTTTTAGACTGTTCCAAAGTTAAACGAGAGCATCCAATTCTCACTGATCCACGAAATTGGCCTGTGTATCATTTGTATTATGAGATGGGCGCTTAAATTCATGAAATACCACCATTTTCCCCATCATGCGTCCGGTACACCTACAACACTATACAAGACTCGAGCCATGCGTTCGGATTTTACTGGACGCGCATGGCCATGCGTTCGGATTTTACCGGACGCATGACTCAGTGTGGATCAGGAAAAATCAATGCATGACAATTGACCAATCAGATTGCAGAGATTCTAAAGCCCATTTTATAATAAATATCATCATAAATGTCATCAGATGGGCTTGTACTCTCTACTCTTTAGTGTTTGATAAGTCCAAGATTTTGAGATAGATCATGAAATCTACATCTGTGCACTCTCACACACACACGCAAAAAGTACCTTAAAACAAAGTACTCTTATGAAATTATGTCCAGGAGAAAAGACTCGGAAAACCCGAAAATTCAACCTGGCAAGCGGAGGTATGTCTTGAATGTCCATTCACAAGGATTGAATGTGCCTGTTGTTATTTTTGCTATGAGTATCAGCTTCCCAACACCATATCAACAGCACAAGTCTATCCAGATTTCCACTAAATGTGAATAGTTTCACCTAATGTTATACACAGGTTGTCTCTCTGGCTCTGATATTGACAACCCTCTATAAATGAGATAATGATTATATGATAAATATAACCAGGACACAAGGCAGTGATATTTGGAAGTGACAGGGATGACAGGGCACAAATACATTGTTCCACCTGAAATTCTGTGAATGGTAATTACTATAATTATATCCACTGCCCCCTTAAAAAAAAAAAAAAAAATAGAAAAGAAGAGTGCTCCGGAGAGATCTCTCCTTAAAGGATCAACAGGATATGTCAGGGTCAAAGATAGTGTATAATCCCACTTTAACTGTCCCTGCCCCTTTCCTTTGGCTCTGTGGCCTGGTTGTGCTTCAAAATGAGGAAAAAAGTGCTTCACCTGGCATCTAATGGCTCAGGATGGCTTGCTTTATGTGCATCTGTGTCCATGTTTGTTTGCATGTCGGTGACTGTCAATACGTCTGTCCCCTATTCAGACGCAAGCCAGTTTGTACCAAAACTTGATAAAGAAACAACGTATAGAGACTCATCGTATAGCCGACAGACCGTTCAGATGCTAATCTCAACCATTCTGGAAATGTTGTGTAGATGTGCAGTTTCCCACTGTGCATGTTGTTATGGTCATGACGTCGCCGCTAGTGAGAGGAATAGGGTCGCCTTTCGTGCGTGCTCCATTAAGCCCCACCCAGTTATATGTTCTAAGGTCGCCATATGTTCAGACGCAAATGGACAGGATGGAATGCTGATTTGTTATCGAATTCTAGTTCAAAACGATGCTCTGACCGTCGTTTCGTTATATGTTGTTTCATTAGTCAGCATTGAGATGTATAAATTCATCGTGTAGCTATACTGTTTTAGTCTAATTTTTTTTTTTTTTTTTTTTTTGGCGTCTGAACAACCTGTAAGTCTGTATCAGGTTGGTTGGTTTATTTTTGTTTATTTTAGGATGACCTTACAAATGTAAATTTCGTATATTTTGAGGGGGTCAGATGTCAGCTGCTTGAGATAAAGGTCATTTTCCTGTGTAATTTTGAATTTTTATGCCTCCGCCACGAAGTGGTGCCGGAGGCATTATGTTTTCGGGTTGTCCGTCCTTCTGTCCATCAGTCTGTTCGTCCTTCCATCCGTCTGTAATGAATTTTGTGGACAGCGTAACTAAAAAAAACCTTGAGGTATCCTAATGAAACTTGGCATGTATGTTTATTAGGGGGTAAAGTTGTGCCTATCAACTTTTGGGTGCACATGCTCAAGGTCAAAGGTCAAAAGGTATAGGTCAATATGCTCAAAACTTCACTATTTCCCCCATATCTATTCAATGCCTGAAGATATTTTCTTGAAACTTAGTGTATACATGTATTACTCAATTAAAATTCTCTGGTGAACGTTTAGGGTCATGAGGTCAAAGGTCAAAGGTCAAAAGGTCAAGTAAAATGTTAAAATTTGACTTTTTTATTCATATTTTGGAAATGGTTCAAGTATCTTCATGGAACATAGTATATATGCATGCACTGACTGGCAGTGATTTTCTAGGGAATTTTGGGTTCATGGGGTCAGGGGTCAAAGGTCAAGGGCAACACTTCAAAATTTTATTATTTCCCTCATATTTATGCAATGCCTACAGGATTATTATTTTTTTAAACTTGGTGTATGCATGTATAACCCAATAGGAATTCTCTGGGAAGTTCTTTTTTTTTTGGCCAAAAGGTCAAAGATCAAGTAAAAGTGCTGAACTTTACTCTTTCCTCTATATCCTGGAAGTGGCTCAAGTTATCTTGAAACTTAGTACATATTCATACCTGTTCTGCCTGACAGTGATTATCATATGAATTGTAGGGTCAAAGGCCAGATGAAAATGATAACAATTTACTATTCAATACAGAAATTGCACTTTTTCTGTGTACCTTGAAAATTACTCAATGCATAAACTTATGAAAGGGGTCAAAGTCAAGTAAGAGTCCTAAAATCCCCAAATACTTGCTCTCCCATTCATCCAATTAAACCTAGGTCAAGGATGGTAAACATTCAGCACTTTTGTGACAAACATGCCATTTTAATATTTTGCCAATTTTGTGAAAATGTTATCACACATTGTCCACATGTACTATAGACCTATTAGGAGAATCATGCATTATGGCGGAGGCATACCAGTCGCCATAGCGACATTTGTAGTTGATACTAGATGAGAAGTATGGGACGAAATCCAATTTAAATTTTGGGCCTTATAGGAGATTAAATAAAAAACATTAATGCTGTAATATGAGTTTTGGTCAGACCATGTGATGTTTAAAGGTCATGGGTCACAATATTGAATTTCAGTGAGAGAAATCACAATCAGCCAAATCATACCAGGAGGAACTAGACTCTTTGATAGGATAATGTGTAAAGTTGATGTTCAGCCATATATGCCTGTAGTCAGCGATCAATGGCCATGACAAAGTACGTGTGTCATCATGGGATACTGACAATTTGGCACGAAAATGAAAACCCAATTAGAAATACAATGTAAGTGAGGTGTATGACAACCAGTACATTGTCATAGTGATTGTTATGCAGTTGCATCAATCAATATCACATGTTGCTAAAATTGATTTTTATCTGTTTTTTCCCTACCCCTGTGAAAATCAATTAAGGAAGTGCAGTGTATGGTCTCCAAATCAAAAATTAGTAGGTAATGTTTTATAGGAGATTGTCAGAGATTGCTTCTGAATTTGAGAAAGCAAGAGGAATAACTAGATTTTATGCCAGGAATAACTAGATTTTATGCCGTGAATATATATAAACTTTTTGTTTATTCTTCTGTTTTGAAGTGCATGATTTCATGCGGGGTTTTTGTTTCTTCTTCATAACATTCCATTTCATATCTCCAATGAAACCATATTTCTTACATTTGGGAAATTAGTAGGCAGACATTCGGATGATTGTGGAAGAACATGAGGTATAGTCATTAAACTCTCCCACTTCTGGTGGCACCTTGTTTCAGTACACTGTTAAGGACAATTCGATGTCTTTAGATTGAGAGGTTCAAAAGGCTTGAAAGTAGATAAGTTGTCACAGCTACTGTAAAGCAGGGTATTGGAGTATACAGCCTTTGAAGGCATAATTTACCATTTGTAGATGAAACATACACCCAGCATTTATAGTGCTTCAAAATAGTTCTAAAATGTGAATTCGAGATAGAGACAACTAATGTAAAAATTTGAACCAGTATAATCGATCTTAAGTATTGATAGATATACAAAATGTGAACAATAGTTATGATAAAAATGTTTCCAGATTAAACCGTCTACAGTTATGATTTAATGAGAACAATAGTGATATCTCCTTATATTTTAGGGTTTATTTCAAAAATTTTGTATGGTAGGATGTTTTGTGATACAACTGACCTACACATATGCATCAAAAGTGATATCTTGAACAGTTTTTAAATCACTGCTCCCAAAGGTAAACAGGACCTTTAATTGCGGCATGAAATTTTCTCAAAATTGCCACTGGCTTTCAATGCCTATAGTGTAAACAAGAACTTTTGCATGCATTCTATTTTCGGGAATCTTGGCTTTTGTGAAATTCAAATGCATGCAAAAATTTCTGGTTTTACAGTATGTTGTGCTGAGTTAAAAAAAAAAAAAAAAATATATATATATATATATATACATATATATTATGTACAGCTGTACATGTGTTCCTTAAGCCCCTGTCAGGTCAGAAATTGATTCAACTGCATACTACACCTCAAGCTCAAGAAAGGGCATTATCGCATCATAACTTTCACATACTTAACACAGACTGCCCCCTCTTCAACAACAACAACAACAACAACAACAAACTCCCTTTCCTCCTCCACCCCCCCCCCCCATTAATAGACATTCCGTGTCCCATGATTTAATTAATATCACTTGTATTTATGAGTGCAGACTACTGTGGTGTACACGTACCTGAATGCATTTATAAAAAACGAGTGGGTTCTACGTTTTACGAAGTTTTGTAGCCAATCTTTGTTTTGATTATTCTGTAATGATGTCTGATATGCCAGAATGTAAATAACCCCATATACCATCAACCTGAAACAAGAACACACACACGCATATATAATATACACACACATACACAATGACAGCCTCAGGCCAGTGCTGCAAAAAGCTTCTGGGTTGAGTTATTAGTTCTGTCAGTCGCTGGTGTTAGTGTACACAAGTCACTAAATCATTCTGTGTGCTGTTCCAACATGCAGAAACTTTAGCTAGCTTTGGAGTGCATTCTTTTTTGTTTGTGATCAATTTTGTGATACCAAATGTTTATTTTGTACAAATATTGATGACAAATTTGTCATGTTGTACCCGATGGTTCATCCTGTTAATTCAGTAAAAATGGTATGCCTTAGAGATGTATCCATGGTGTTGTTCCATCAAAGGATATTCCTTTTTATTTAAATCCATGTCATTAAATGATGATTGCACAATACCTCATCCTGACTGCACTGTATGAGGAGAATTCAAATACTGCCAAAAGATATGTGTGAAGAAAGTGCATTGAATATAAATTATTATTTATTTATGCAGCAGAAATATGTCAAGAATATGCAGTTGGAGTCAGACAAAGTCAAATAGATGCAGATTATCCCCCCCCCCCCCAAAAAAAAAAAATGCATTACTGGTGAAAACTATGCAAACTTATGCATCAAATATGAATAATTTCAGCAGAATATCTAGGGAATCCATTTAGGTACTACTACCTGTCATTTGCTACTTAGAAGTCATGCTTTAACAGTCTGCCCATGTATTTTTTCCTTTTTGATAGTGGGATATAAGCTGATGATGATGTGAATTTCTTATTAGATTCAAGATATATTTATGTAGGTTAACCAAGAGTGAAATGGCTTTTAAATGATTTTAGAAAAGTGAAGCAGTATACAGCATTATTTTGTTTCCCAGAATAAAGTTTATTTTGAAATATTGAATGCTGCTCCATCGCGGGTTTCCCTTTTTGGTACCTTTCTATCCCAAAGAACGCAGTACTTTTTCCCTTCTCTGCATCATGCACATTTGCCCCATGGCAGAGTCTCATTTTCTTGGCAAGAGGTTATGATAATGTTCCACGATCTCTTGGCCTTTTTTATGTAGTTCAGTTTGCAATTCCACAACCTGATCATATCTGGAATGCCATCATGCGTGCAGTGATGTCAAATCCTCTATCTCCGCCTCTTCCCTCCACAGACTTGGCTTTTTTTTTTCTTTTTTTGCATCCTCCATTGGTAATATTGGAAAATATGAGCACAGATTTGATGCAGTTCCTTTTGAATCATATGAAAAGGCTTCGCATGCGATAAAAACTTCATTAATGGTTGAAGGGAAGTCAAAGAAAGAGTGAGGAATATATCCTCAAGATTTTGTAGCAGACCTGTGTTAATCTGGATAAACGCTTAAGAAAATCCACACGACCCATGCAGTACAACTGCCCGGATGCAGTGCACTTGTCAAATTTGTGTTTATCACTTCTCCAGTCTCGGCACAATCTGAGATGCCCAGTCCTAAAATATAGATTGATCTGTTTTCCGGCAGCTTCAATTGTATACGTGCACTTTGTCTGTTTCCATCTAATAGATCCCGTGCTGACAGGTGTTCGGATGATTCGAGGCCAGTTAGAATACCGAGCATCAGTCATATTTGTTTATGCTGGGCATATTGTGGGTACAGACCTGTCGTTAACTACCCACATCGCTTACATGGACTCTGTGGGGAGTTTGTTTATGAAAGCTTCAAATGTCTCAAGTTGCTTACCAAGATGTCAGTCTTCTTTTCCTTCTTGTTTTTAATAACAACCTACCCAATATCATGCTTTGTGCTTTTTGAGTTCGATCATGTTTATTCCTTCACCAACCATGATAAATCTAGCCAGTGACAGTAATAAGCTGTTTGGTGTAAACTTCCCCTTTTGCTGATGTTAGTGTAGGTGTCCAGGCATGCTGCTGCTTTCATCGGGCATCCTAAATGGAGAGGGGAAGGAGGAGGAGGAAGAGGAGGAGGAGGAAGAGGAGGAGGAGAAGGTGGGGGGGGGGGTCAGAGTGGGAAAATTAGGATGAGGAAGAAGAGAGGGTGATGAAAGTTATTGGCTGTGTGATATTGCCCTGTGTTTACACTGACAGAAGTCATTGATTAGCAATTCTATAAACAATGTCACTCTGTGCAGGATTACCGAGCTGTGGTCAGCCCCATCATCGATGTCATCAACATGGACAACTTCCACTATGTGGCGGCCTCGGCGGACTTAAAGGGCGGCTTTGACTGGAACCTCGTCTTCAAGTGGGACTACATGACGCAGGCAGAGCGCAACAGCCGCCGGTCCAATCCAATCGCCCCCATTAAGTAAGTTTGTGGCGCTTTCTGGCACTCTTGCCGCTCTTAAAAAGTTGTACAGCTTCACGAGCAGCTTAGGGGTTAACTTAAATTCGTCCTTTCATTTAGCAAGTAGACAGCACATTTAGGAGGAGAGATTTTGAGTGTTTGGTAAACAGATGACGTTTTTCCCCCGACAGTGTTCAGCTGTCCAGCAGTTGAGGGGCAAACACTCCAAGAGACGGACTGCTGTGATTTGGTGCGGCGTGCACTTTGAAAACTTCTTCCTGTCTTTCTGAGCCCTGCAGCTGACCCGCAGCCCTTTCAGTCAGTGTAGAATTTTTATTGGCAAATTTGCATTCATGTGGGATGTGTATGTCTTGTGTAAGAAAAGAATAAGACTTGTGGTCCTCTCAAACTGACTGAAACATGGATGTTGTGTCATGCATTATTTGCTTTTAGACAAATGAAAAATTACAAACTAGGTGTCACTGACTATGTACATGTACATACACCTATTAAAGAGATGAAAAGAACATTTCACAGTAAGGAGAAATTGATGTCAGTAAGCAATGTGACGACAATACTACAGCACTCATGAAGATGCATTTTGTTTGATAAAACTACAGTGTATATCTTTCTAGGAGTGAAGTTTAATTCTCCAGTCAGCATTCCTAATGCAAAGTTATGACTGTGCGGGTTTCTGTGAAAACATACTTACAATGTTAATGCTAGAGTGTGTTTGCTTTATGCAGCACACCTCAGCTCTTGAGAATAGTCCCGTTCACACGTAACCCAAATTCGCAGTTTTGAAAGTGGATGTGTGTATCACGGCGTGTGTGAATGGCTCACAAAGAAACCAACAATTCTTTTTAATCTCATAATGCAACTCACCAAACATACAATGTAGGTCCACTCATTCTGGCACCCAGGGTCATACTCTGGTCATTGTTTGGGTATGTGCCGTCTAGGCCCTGTTTCACAAAGCTGTTTGTAAAGTTACGTGTGACTTTACGAACGTCCGGAATATGAAGTGCCAATGTGTGTGCCCATCTTTTTTTTTTTTCCCCTTACGTTTTAATAAAGTAGGACTGTATGTCAGTATTTCATCTACATTGGGACAAAAATACACTTTCATGTGTTAATATGTAAGAATAATTATTTTCATCCGAAAATTTCAAGTTTAGCTATTGAAATTAACAATTATTAAGAAACCTGATTGGTTTGCCATATTTAAGTCGTGTGTAACTTTACAAACAAGTTTATGAAACAGCACCCATTGAGACTTAAAGTGTTTCATTTTGCAACCAAGTGATGGTTTGTTTTGTTCTGTTTTTTTGGCTGGGTGTGAACAGTGGCAAGTGAATTTTTTGCATTTTAGCATCGCGAAGCAAAAACCAATAATGCCCGTGTGTGAATGCAGCTATTAAATGTGTGGTTTGTTCTAAAAACACAGCAGGGAAAGCAAAATGCAGTTGATAAACTTTGCAATCCTCCACAAACTCAACTTCATAAATGTGTGCGTAATCTGTTGTTTTTAGATGTATTGACAGGGCTGAGCAAAATCGGTAGTCCAAACAATGTGAATTGTGCGGTTTGTGAAATAAAGAAAAAGAAATACATACCCCTTGGCTGAATCAACAGTACATCTACTTCTCCAAACACTTTCTGAATAAAACTGGCTCGTGTAGAGAAAAAGAACCGTAGATACTTGTAATGTCAAACGTTCTTTGCTGAATATAAAATACATAATTATGGGAAAAGGTAATTTGTTTTAATATAAAGTAAACCAAAAATATGCCATAAGTTGCTAAATACTACAATTCTTTCCACAGATTTTTCAAACTGTGCTTGATACCACTTTGCCTTTATATTTCTCGCATCATAAAGTCTCGCTTGGCCTGACATGCTTGAGAAACCGTAGGCTTACTCGGCTTGTTTGATTCAGCTAGTCATATACGTAGGCCCTAGATTTTCCCCTGTTTAGTGAATAAACTTGCTGATAATCTGTCGTATGGATTGCTCACAAAGCATCTGTCATTGCTACAAAAACGGCACATGTAATTCTGAAGGGAAGATGGCCTTTAAGTCTTTCTGCTTCTCCTCTGTGGGAGTCACCTCCGAAGCATCATAGCATCATAAAAAGATTGAGAGTTTATGAGGGGGCTTGGTAGTAAAATTTCTCTTTTCTCTTTGAATTTCTGAAATGAAATATGATTCGACGGGCAAGTTTTTGAGACAGAAAAACATGGTGTCCTTGTGGGTGCTAATAATTCAATGAGACAGTACCTGGTGAAGTGGGAAAAGATGTCAACACTACACAGCCAGACATATGTGTGGCTTTTGAGGAATTCCCCCCACCCCCGCTCGCCCTTGACTTTCGGGGGAAATTCCATGTTCTTCCCCATGTTTGTGCATGCAGTGTATAGGGTTGGAAGCTGTAGGAACAGGAAGGAAGCTTGTGATCCCCTGTTTATCCCCACCCCCTTTACAGTTCTCAGGAGCAGCAGGAAAACTTGTGCAACACCCTGTTGGATGATAAACTTTTTTTTGGGGGGGGGGGGGGGGGGGGGAGGAGGAGGGGGAGGGGGGCCTTGTGAGGTAGTTGTCTTCCTTGAAGGTATCAACATCAAGCCATACTGTCAAGGTACATTGTATGTTCTTTTAGATACGCTCTGTGAAATCCAGCACATAATTCTGTGTTTGTGAAGTGACGCTGGGGTCCGTTTCATGAAAGTCTTATGAGAGACTTTTCGCTCATAAGACACACTTATGAGAGACTTCATGAAATGGATTTGAAAGTCTCATGGGTGATATACTTGTAGCAACATGAGGGACTTTGGCCATTCTGTGATTTATGTAAAGACTTTTATGTGATGACTTCATGAATCGGACCCACATCACTGATGTTGGAGTAACAGGGGGTATCAAACGAGCGAGACACTGCATGTGCCTTCAAGTGCAGATGATGATTAACACGAGTTTGTGTTTAGAGTTCGTCGTACACAACGTTTCTCCCCCTTCTTTCATGCGGGAAGAAATTATGCCGGCTGCCTAATTGCTTTTCGCTCCTATGGAAAGAGCGCCATTATGATGTCTGCGCGCCCCCCTTCGGATATTGAGTGGAGGGGTAGAACTTGGTCGCCAGGCAAATCATCTTGACCCGAGATGACGGCTCCGCTGGTGTTTACCCCTCACATTAACCGGGTTATGCAAACACCAAACTTCAGTGGGAGGAGATGGATGAGAAGGAGGAAGTCCCCTCGAAGTGATATATCCAGCTCCCCTCCCCCTCCCCCTTTTCTAACTCGTCAGGCTCCACAAACTGTTGTTCCACGTTATTTGGCAGATCGGCAATTCATGGGTTTCTCTCGGACACAAAATGTCTGTGCTGCGGGAGTAGATAGGATCGTAAAACCAAATTGAAAGAGACAGTTATGTATAGAGGAAACATTAGTAAGGCTCTAGAGAGGGATTTAGATGAACACAAACAGACAAACAGACAGACAGACAGACAAGCGCTGTTACAGACTGAATTACGGACCAAAGATGCAAGTGAAGAATAGTAAAGACAATGAGTCTGCTACAGATGGGAAGTATAGCTGAGTCTTGAGTGCAAAACCGTTAACAATTGCCCGCAACTCCAGCCAGGCAGGTCCAGGAGGACACAGCCACCATCACCATGAACTGTATTGCAGAACATGGGTCCATATCACTGTTCTGAATTGTCAGAGTGTATTTAAAAGTAGGTAAATTAGACATGGGGAAAGTGTTGGAATCTCCATTGGAAACAAGAACACAATAATAATAATAATAAAATCTATCAGATGCAACAAGCCACGACCGAGATGATTTTTCTCCCCATGAAAATCCCCTTCTGAAATACATCACGAAAAGTGATTTTGTTGTGAGAAAAAGTTGAGAGAATGAGTCTATATTTTTCTGTCTTAGAATGCTCTCTCTGCCTATGCATTAAATGAATGAGGATGTCGGACATAAAGACAAACATAAAATCGTAATGCATCATGGTCACTTCTGTCATCACCCAAAGGTAGAGAAATTGAGAATAGAAAGCTGCTATGATTTATCGTTCATATGCATGTTCCGTTTTCACATTGAAGCGCGTAGTTTTGGAATGGAAAAGCCTTATCACGTATGTCTCCATGTGTGTGTGTGTTTGTGTGTATGTGCTAGTGTAGCAGGCAAGAGAGTAATGGCCTGAGCTAGATTAGGCAACTTTACAACACTCAATAGGCTTACATTTGATTCATAATATTCATAGTCGACATAAGCGGCGCTGCTGCCCCCCGCAGGGAAAAGGGGAGAGTAGGGACAAAAGAAAAATGTAATTGAAATATTTCGGGCTCCTGCCTGATGCGTAAATTAATTCCCATGTGGAAATTATCCTGCTTCAATAGGCATATCCAGTGATAGGCTCCCGTCTCTGGAGCTTCGACGAATAATTCCCGCTGAATCGGAGTAAAGGATTTGCCCCAGGTGTGTAATTGAGGGTGAGATTAGGATGGCTCTATTCTCACGAGGCCCACGCATTTGCTAGCGAGGAATTGATGTAAAACCTTTAAAATGCCAGCATTTCATAAATATCGCTTGCACACACACATTCATCACTGAGAGCCGTGAGGTACTGGAGGTTTTTACTGGTTTATCAGTAGCGCAGTGCTACTGTAAATTTGAACTGTACATTTTCATTCACACATATTTGTGTGTTTAAAAAAAAAAAGAAAGCAGGAGTTTTCCACTGTTCAAAGAGAACCTTTTCAATGATGAGTGATTTGGGCTACTGGATGGGTTTTCTAGATTGAATGAAATTTGTCTGACATTTTTAGATGCAACGCTCAAGATCAAAAGAGATACAAGTGTTAATTTGCCGAGTGTAAGTGATGTCAAATTGTAAAATGTGATCCTGATCGTGATGGGAAATAATGCACAATTTTGAATGCAGTGAGAATGTTATTGATTCAAAAAATTAGAAGCAATCTGAAGTGATGTTTTAGATCACTAATGAAAAACAAAAAGAAGTTATGCATGTGTCAAGTGTTGCTGCCATGCTCAAATCCGCACGGGCAGAGTTTTGAAGGCATTGTCAGTTATCACTTGTGTACTTTGATGAGATTTATCCTTATCCCATGTATGCATGACCTGTGATAGTATAATAGAGCTTTCCAAAACTCTGAAGACCAAGTAGCAGTAGGATCAATGAACACTTGATTTTGTGTAGAGGAACAATTGACTATCATGACTATGGCAATACACACACAGCCTTTTATTCGTGTATTATTTGTTTGTTTGTTTTTTTGTCTCATTCATTCTTCTCGTGCTGTCTTTTCTTCCTGTGTTTCGTTGTGTTTTATGGTTTGTTTTGGCTTTTTGCCATGTGTCAATGTAGCTTCTTCTGTGCCAAGAGAAATATATCTTTTGAAGGCGGATGTTGAGGACTGTGAGACAAAGCTGCACATGATGACAATAGGCTGAGAGATCAATGCTTAATTACATGTAATGATACAAGCCTAATGGAAAACCAGTTACCCAATCTCGTTGGGAAATTCTGCCACATACAACGGTAGCAATGTTTAGCCATTCCATTTACATACTGCAAACAAGACTACCTCAGAGATGTAGCACTATAAATGAATCATGAGTTTTTAAACACACATGCCCAATTAGTGACAGTCTGGGTGCATGCACTGAACAATGATTATGATGGAATGTAGCCTGGCAAGCTGACTGCACATTTTGCATTAGTATTATGTAAAAACATGTTCAGTCTCATGACTTTCAAGTACCGGGTAGTTTTTTTTTTTTCTTCTTCTTTTTTTTTCCTCCTCCACACTTTAATTAGACTCTCAATGCTCTGTTTATTCGAATTCCCTTCTCTTAAGTCAACTTGAATATCGACTAATGTTTCTCTTTAAGGTTCATCTTTCAGAGGTTGATATGTGCAGTTGAAACATTATACTATGTAGCATCCTGTAATGGCTTTCTTTTGCAATTTGAGCTAGGGCTCTGTTTTTGTTTTGTTTTTTTGCTTTTTGTTTTTTTGCTTTTTTAATTAATTTCATTCCATGCTGTGTCGGCCTTGACGAGAGCTCGTCATGCGCACTTCATAATGCAGTACCACCATCTCAAGGAGGGGTGCAGCATATTATGTTTCTATTTGAGAAGATAATATGTGGTGTTTATTTTCATTTGGAGGGCAGGGGGGGGGGGGGGATGGTGAGGTTGAATGGCAAATCTTCAATTATTCTGAAGCATGAAGGAGCTATTCAAAAAAGCATCATTGTCCCACAAAGTGGAAATTTCTGCACATTTCTTGCAAGATGAAACTAGCCCAAAAATGAAAGCAGTTCAAGATTTTTTTTTGTATTGTATTCTGTGCCTTTTTAAAAATTGTTATTTGTAGTTTTCTTCAAGTTCACTAGTATGTAGCATGTACTGTGAATCTGTTTCCTTTTTACCGTAGTATGTGCTTCAAAAGCCATTAACCACCATTGCAGCAGTGTGCTCACTCAAAAGTTGTAACCGTCCTTGAAATGAAAATGACACAAAATTCATCCCAACCGGCTGGCCGACCACGGCAAATTAATCGTATGAAAATTTCCTTTTTCACAGTACATCAGTGCTAAGGATGAAAGGAATAACATACAGTAAGTACAGCTAACAGTGCCCTAATCTGTTAGTGAACTTTAAATCATTGGTGATTAAATCTTTATATGTATCATATCTTATATCATCTTGACTTTCTCTTTGACCAAGAGATGCGCAGGTCCCAAAAGTTATGCCAACTTCCATTCCAAAGCAAACCCCAGACTTGTGTACAATCACGGGAATTCAAAAGGACGATATGTGTAGGAACAGATAAACAAGCCAGAGAGGTAGACCTGTCACTGTCAGACCTGTGAACACATCTATTCAAGCCCATGTCACAGTGTTACACTTAAGAAACTGAAATAAATTTATCATCAACAACAGCAAATAATAGTAAATAATAAGGACTGCAAACTTCATGAGAAGTAGTTAGGTGTTTTGGCTGTGTAAATTCATCGGATAAAAGTCATCATATTTGCAGTCTAGACATGCTTTCCCCCAAATCTGGAGGGACTGTATGCCTGCTGCCGCAGATAAACACAATGTACAACAGTGTGGTAAAACCATAGTATGTCTTTTGGGACACATGTACAGAGTTTGTTTGTTTGTCGGTTTTTTGTTTGTTTGTTTGTTTGTTTGTTTGTTTGTTTGTTTGTTTTTTGAGGGGGAGGGAGTCATCTTGCAGATTTCAGATTGTTGAAGTGAAACGAGTTGGCTAACATGGACACAAATACATGGAACAACACTGAATCTGTGAATTTCGTAGAAGCTTTTAATTTGCTGTAGAAATTTGAACACAGATGTCTTTGGAAAATTAAGAATAGGTTTGACACCATGAAGGCCCACACTCTATTAAAGGAGTGTTTTTAACCTTTGAAGGGTATTACTGTTATCCCTACCGAGACAGCCTGCTGATGGTCATAGTACCGTCACAGTAACACCTCTCTGCTCACACAGTGGAGTTATGGATTTGTGGAAATTATGAGCGAATACGTAGATGTGAATATTGCAGTGGGAGAATGATGGGATTACTACAGTATGCCATTATGAGCCATTAAAATGAGCCATGTTTGAGCAATATGTTGTGCAGCATTGACGGAATCGTTAATAGATATTGGATATGTTAGTGACTGCAGAATGTCTCTCTTTGGGGATTATGTTCTCAGAAAATTTAACATACACACACACACACACACACACACACACAACTAAAAAATGTAAGATCATTCGCCTACAATGTACATTAGCTGTAGGGGTAGTGATCTCTGCTGACATTTCGCAGGCGACGCTCTGTCCCTTGAATTAATATCCGGGAAATTGTGAGGGTTGGAAAATGAAGGCTAACTCTTATTCATGACTTATTTGAATATATCTATAGCCTACAGGAAACCTGCCCAAATCCCAGACACACACACACACACACACACACACACACGCACAAAAAAAAAAACTTTTGAAGTTTCTTTGTCTATCATATCAAAAAAATGATGAACCATGCAAGACAAGGATTTTGGCAGAAATTACCTGGAAACCACAATTTAATCAGTAAAGAAGTGCACTGCTTTCTCCATTTCTGGAACTAGATGAATAGTTTGCTCTCTAGATTGTGTCTAGATACTTCTGAGTGTGTTTATAACTTTCTGTCTACATTACCCTGTGCAATTCTGTGTCACTTTAATTGCATATGTGGATTTTTAGTAAATGATACCCAAAGTCACTGAGCATATTTGTAATTATTATTAAATCTTTTAAAATAGAAGATTTGGACAGTTTTGCTCCAAATATGCCAGTATTGCAAAAAATGTACCAGCTCCCAATTGGATGCGAGACAAGATATCTGCTCTACAGTCTTGTTCTGAATCTTCCGCCAAGAAACCTGGCCCAAAGAAAGCGACATAAATGACAACGTTTTGTGGATATTTGTGACGTTGATCAGGTGGAATCATGGGTTAGTATGCATCGTTTGCCACAATGTCTCATCAATCACGGCTTCATGTTCATTATCTGGAAAGGAACAATGGCTTGATGATGAGCCAATTATAATCAAGAGTCTGAAAAGCAGGCTGATTAAATTCATCTCTCCGAATTACATGACCTCACAGTCATGTGTGTTGGAGCTAATGCATTCTATTGTAGTTGAAATTGATTGGTCTTATTCTTTCCGTGCGTGGCATACTATTTGGCCTTTCACACAACATTTGACATTTCAATGCATGTACAAGTACGCCATGTATGTGACTGCTCCTGTGTTTACGTGGCTGCCTGTCACTCATACACCATGACATACCTTGACTCGTAATATCACTTTTTAATGTTGATATTACTTTTTAATGTGCATATCATGTTCGTAGATGCCAGGCTTCTAAGTTACAACAAATAACATGTGAATTGTAATCTGATATCATATCCACATATTGGTTACTTAAATTAAGTTTAGCCTCAAGTTGTTATGTGCAGAGCTGTTTTACAGTCACATTAATTTTTTTTTTCAATTTCTTGTAAGAAAAAGTCGAGATTGGACATCTCGCAGTCTGCTTTCAACATTTATTTGAAACAAGGTTATGTGGCGGGGCAATCAATTAAAGCACAGAATATTCATTCAGGCAGATAAATTACTATTACCATGCAAAGACATCGTTGCTTTTCTCATTTGCTGGGTAAGTAGAACAACAGGCATTTTGTTGTATTACCGCAAATTAAGGAGATCTTGAGGAAAGCTTGTTGGCAGATGCTTGGTTTCGTGTTTTTTGTGGTTTTTTGTTGTTGTATTTTTTCCCTCGAAGCATGAGATCATCATAAGCTCTGAGTGAGATATTTTTACAAAGGTAACTAAAATCCATTATCATGAGCTCAACATCTGTTGCTGGTTTTTGTTTTGTTTTGTTCTTATTGTATACTGTACATGGGTATTTGGGTACATTGTATCTTATTTCACTGTTGCATCATTTCATCACTTTCTGATCACATACAAGTCATTGTGATGTGGATTATGAGTAAAGCTTCAAATCTTTTATAGCTTGAGCTTATTCTTGTGAAGACTTAATAACACCTTCTTATGCTTAATACAGTTCTGGTTGTAATTTTTATGGTATAGCAGTTTTGTAAACTTTGTCTTAGCCAGATGAAATATACTTTTAAGGTGTCATTTATTATGTTACCTTTTCATGAATTGATAAAATTACCTATTGTATACATGTTTATGATCATATGTTTAGAAATAAAACCATAGTTTGATTTTGTAACCACAAATGAACTTGTATGAGAAGAGAAGTTTGTAAAGGTGAAAGCAGCATTAAGCATCTATCTTTGTGAGTAACCCTGTATGGGAGCTAAGAGACTGACTGAACTTAACAAATTGAAAGCCCCTGCCTAAGACAGTATGCTATGAGAACCACTCAGAATACAGATTTGTGCATATAGGACTACCCATGCATCATGTGATACCACTTATGATATTTAGTAATGTAAAAGTAATATTAAAGTTTTCATTACCAAGTTTTAATGCCCAAAGATGCAGTTCCAACCCAGAGCCTTGCCAGTATATGTGCTCTTAAGCTATGCATAAGCCCTAAATGTTAATGTAAAAAAAAAAAAAATTAGTCAAGCCACAAGGTCATTTGGCACTACTATGAAGGCATGCATATTATAGGAAAAGTAAAAGATGAGGCTTTGCGTGTGATTAGATTCATGAAAACACCGCTGGCTTTGATTATTTTTTGCGATCATATTTATCCCACTCGCCCCTTTCCCTCCCATCATCGTCATTTCGTTGTAAGAGCACGACCGAAACCTGTCAGGCGTGCAAGCCAGCCTCGCAGCAATGTTTAAGCAATGAGATGACAAACCTGTTCTGATGACTTTGTGGGCTGTGGGGAATGGGAGGCGGGGCTGGTGGCTGGCGGTAGGACGTACCTTTCAGAGAGGACTTGATAGCAGGTGGAAGGAACAGCTCATATCTTTGGGGGCACTGGGAGAGGGCTGTGGTATCGATGGGGAGGTGATCTTAGATACTGTCTATCCCAACACCGTTTTGACTTTATGGGATCAAGAGGCTAATTCCTTCCAGACACTGTGGTTTGTTTGGGGTTTTTTCCCCTTGCCTTACCCTTGACTTGTTTTGACTTTTTTGTCAGATTGCTTTTTTTTTAATGCGAGGGTGGAGGAGGATGTGGAATAAATAGTTAAATTGCAGCCCTTAGTCCTGACCAAGAAGTTTTTGGATCATATTGTCCTTGAGTCGTGTACTATGACTGCATAACAGTTTCTTTGTGAGCTTGTGTATTTGGCTCGGGGTCTGATTTGTGTTGTGCACTGAATTAGTGAAAAAAAAACCTTTTCTTCTTCTTCTTCTTCTTCTTCTTCTTCTTCTTCTGCTGTATTCCATCTTTGGATGCATTCTCCTTTGCTTTTCTTTTGTTTTGTTATAAAGTGGCCTAATCTAGTAAGTTTGTCAAGATAAAAGTTATCTATTTTCAACAGTCATGGTTTAAATTTGCAGAGATGAATACTTTTGCCAATCTTCCAGACTGAAAACGTTCATGTCAAATGATGAATGTCGAGCTCTTTGCCAATGCGGATACGATTTGCAGCCGATACAATATTCCTCTTTGAGTGACGTCCAATGCTTCCAAAATTGTGGGGTGAGGATAACGTATCATGGAAAATATTACTATTGCCCAGTCAAGCAAGAAGCCCCCCCCCCCCTTCCTATTTTGCTTACCCTGAGGAAGAAATTATCAGTTGCCAGGGCAAGTTGGGATGTTGGTTTGAAGGAGCCCAAGGCAGAGGATGGTATCAACAAATGTGACAATCCTCCAGTGTGCCAGTCTCATCAACGTGAAGAAATTGTGATTTCGAAGAAAGACGACCGTTGCTGGATGCGTGCATATTTTCTTTTCATTTTCGGTCCATCATCTTCCGCTAAACTATTTTTGGAAAGAAAAAAAAAATGTTATTGCTGAATTTCGGGGAGAAGGATCCCAATCACCCGGATATGTTGACAGAACTAGGCCGGGCATGCATTTCTTCTTGATTTCCCAGCAGCGGAGTTGTACATGGAGACAGATTTTTTTTTTTTTCTTTTTTAGTGTCAGTGAAACCGAAAAAGGGCCATAAAGCTTGCCTCTCTGCGCACCCACCTGCCTTGATTAGATAATGGAAGCCATCACTAGCATTGTTGCCGAGGTGATGAGAATTTGATCCAGATGGTCTTAACCCGCAGTGCCCTGTCGGTGCAGGCTACAGTGTAAGTCATCCCCATGACTTCGAAAGTGTTGGAGTGACCTTTACTCAAGGAGAGCATACTCGGTCCTCGGTCATAACCTTTTTTTCTTCTTCTTCTTCTTTTTTTTTTTTTTTTTGGTGTAATTGTGGCCTGTTTGTGTCATAACACATTCATAAAACATTCATAAAACATTCAACATGTGTTTTATTTTGAGAATTCTTTTTGTGAGTTAAAGTTTTAATCATTGACTGTAATGTGTTCTAGTTAATACTTTGTTCAGATTACTGTTTGTTTGTTTGTTTTTCGTTGTTGTTGTTGTTGTTTGCTCAGTCTAATAATTCTTACCTTATTCATCCTATAGGGCCTACATACAGTAAACAGCTTGGCTACAAATTTATGAATGAGTGAATGAATGATAAACTTTAATCACATTCTCTCTTTTTTTTTGTAGAAGTGAAAGTTATTGAGATTTGTGTAAGCATAGATTACCCATTTTGGATATTAGGCCAGTGAAGGTCTTCAAATGTGCCGCATTTCTAGCCACTTGTATCGTTTACAGAGTGAAAATGACTCAAATATGTACAGTGTGTGACATGAGAAGCCCAAACTGCATTCTGTATTGCACGATACACTGATCTCTGTCCTACATGTATGAGCAGCGTATACACCATTAATACAGAAGCTCATCTTCATGAATTACATGACATGCTGCCATTTTGGAGAGAGGCGGCCGGGTGCCCATTAGGGCTTTTCTGATGTGCATTACTGACTCTTGTTAGAGGCATGGACATGATCTGACTCTGCTGATGGCTAATGACTGCCCATTAGAACAAACTGAATTGGATTTTTTTTAGCCATGGATACATATTTTCATACAGCATCCTGGTTGTTAAAGTCGTGGAATCAACAATGAACAGAAAGCTTTCTGACTTCTCCCTGCATTGTTAGGTTCCAGAATTATAGTCTTGGCTTTCTGGTTGTGAGACATGGTAGTTCTCTGGCAGTACTTGTTATCTTCACGGCATTCCTCATCTACAGATAAAATTCTGTTGCCGACGACGATCAACATAATTTATGATGACCAGTGGCAGTGGAATGACATGAGGCAGTGGCGGTGCCAAGCCGTTCGAGGGGAGGATCACGATGCCGCGATGCCGCTTCCATGCTGCGGGCGGGGCGGGGCAGGGCTCGGGGAGGCTGATTAAATCAATTAGTTTGCCACTAATTGATTTTTCACTGGGACTTTGAAGGGAAATGTGGCCAATCAGCAGGGCTGAGGGACGCGATCCATCACTACGAGAGACTTGATTGTCAGGAACATGCTGATGCATGTTAATGCCTCAGTCTTTTTTTTTTTCTGAGAGAGGATGGAGTCTTAGCATCATTCTTCACATGGATTACGAGGAATGATGCGAAGAATTAAGCAAATGCAATGTTTAGGCAAGCTTTGGGAGATGATGGGAGAGGACAGTCGGGCTAGACGTTCAGGCTCAGTGACTGGGGAGGGAGGATTTCTGTTGCTTGGCAACAAAGACAAACAAATGTGTGCATTTACTTTGTGGTGTGTTATGTTTTCTTGTTTCGTTTCACCATAAACACTTTTTGTGGCCTGCTTGTGTGTTCAAAGAAAAATAGGGCCAGCTGGAGATCAGGCCAATCAATGTTCAATAGAGATACTAAGTAGTATCCCTTTATGAAAACTTACCAACAAGTTACAGAATTCCCCTACTTTGCAAAGGTTGACAGGTTGATATTTTCTACTGTAAAATGAATGTGAAACATCTCATGTTGTGGAAATCTTTCAACATGTCATGCGGTGTGATACCAGTGTAACAATCAAAAGAAGCAAATGAACTCACATTTTGCTATATTCCAGTCCACACAAAATTATGTTGTTGCTTGTAGGCCTAATATATTGACAGTCAGGGGAGTTAATATGTGGAGTCATATTGCACAATTCATCCTATTTGGCCAAACAATAAAATTTATATTGACCTGAAAACTTTCACCTTCTCAGCAATTGTCTGCCAATGTCTGCTAATGATGGTGACTGTGATGATATGAGTAATAATAGTGAATAATAAATGCTACCAGGCTTTGAATACAACTCCTTTTGTGTGAAGAGCATGTTATATGTGCCTTCAAATGGTTTTGTACCGTAATATATTTTCATAAGCAATCACTTTGGTCAAGGCACTCAAGCAATGAATAGTGCGAAGTGATTCGAGAAGAATCATAATGTAGAGGTGCATCTCTGTTGTTACTGTACAAGCTACAGTGCATTTGACTGCAGATTTTGCCCCGCCTCTTTCTGAGCTTCAGCTTTCACTTGAATGTGACACTTTGGGTCTGGCTGCAGTACCACTGTTTGCTGAGATGACATCGCTATGAAAATTAATGTCATACAGGGCCATTAACGTCATCTGTTTGCTCCAAGACGACACCGACTTCTGCAAAGCATCAGTTGTTTCGGCCCATGAAGCACACAAGTGCACTCTCACAGGCCGTGCGGCCTTGTGGAGCAATTTGACTTGCCCTCGAAACCTGCCTCGTGAATCTTGTCTGGGGCTCATCAGTGACAGAACCTGTTCGATGGTGTGATGAGGAAGAAATTTGCTAGCATTATTTATTCATTTCGTGGGACAGGAAAGGAAAGAGAGGGAGAGAGAGAATGAGAAAAAGGAATAGAACAGATCTCAGACAGATGTATGGAGAGATAGAGCAAGAGTGATGAGATAGAGAGCCTCAGAGGTTGAAGTGTGAGAGACTGGGAAACAGATGAAGCGATAATGCTTTTAGAGAGGAGGAAAGGTGAAGAGGTAAAGAAGAGCAGACACAGAAGATGAGAAATGGATGGAGAGTTACAGCTACAGAGAGCTAGATGGATAGAAGGATAGAAGTAGGTTCTAGAGAGAGAGAAAGAAAAATGGACAGGGGGTGAGGTGAAGAGCAGAAGCAGGGAAAATGAAGTACAGGTCAAGAAATGAAGCTACTAAGACCAGAGATCGACATGAGCAGTGGCCCATTGGCCCGGGACCACTAAAAATTGATGTCGGGCCACCAAATTTCCACAAAGGCTATCTTTTGGTGGCCTGATCTGGCACTTGCTATTCAAAATGTATTGCTATGTTTCCATTTATTTCAGGCCACTACATTTTTATTTCTGGTTAACAAAATTTCAGATTTAAAGATTTTTGTAGCTTGAATGGGCCATGAGAGAAAAAAAAAAGTTAGTCTCGAGCCCTGTTAAAGGGATTGTACAGTTTCGGTTGAGTCCTAACTTCAGATTTCTAACATTTTTTGGTGAGATAATGAAAAACCTCTTATGAAATATGAAAGAGCATGTAATTTTATGAGGAATTCAATGTTTATTTGATGAAAATTGGTTTTGAAAGAGCTGAGATATCCAAAAAGAGTGATTCTAATAAAGTGTGGGACCCACACTTTCACACGATCGCTTTGTTTTACCTTGTTTTTGGATGTTTCCGTCATTCCAAACCCGATTTCCATCAAGTAAACTTTGAATTCCTCTTAAAATGGTATGCTCTGTACTATTTCATAAGTGTTTTCTTGGTATCTTGCAAAAAGTTAAAAGCCCAATTCTCACCTCCACCAATACTGTACTATCCCTTTAAGAGAAAAAGATAGAGAGATAAAAAGAGATGGGAAGATAGGAGTAGAGATGAAGAGTGGGACAGACACAGTAGTCTGCAGACGAAGTAAGTAAGGTAATGAAAGACAGTCAAGGAACTTGAGTGGAAACCGCGATGGCAAGTACAGCATGGCAACCCTTGCGGAAATGGAGAACTTACCGTTAAGCACCTCATAGATTTGAAAAAACTGGGCCCAAGTGAGGCCAAGTTGGCTTTAGCTTTATAGGTGAGTCTACGCCAGTCAGGAACTGGCATCAAACCAGCCGACCAGCTTACCTTGTTTATTCCGTGAATTATCTTGCCACATCGGGAAGTAGTGCAGAAGTGGTATATAGATTGGAGACGAAGTGGAAATGAATAATGGAACAGAACAGGAGGCATTCAAGAGTGGGGACACAAGGAGCTGGAGTTGTGCAAAAATAGTTTCAAAATGTGAAGTTCTGTTAATGGTAGACGACATAAAAAGCTACAATTCATAGAACCAGAATACCACAGCAATTAGTATGAATACGGATGAGATGTTTTCTAGTGAAGCTGAGGAGGAAAAAACAGGATGTGACAAAAAGGGAAGTGAGAAAATCATCAAATGAGATCAACCGGTAGAGGGAAGAATGGATTTTGTGATTTTATGGTGGTGATTATTGACCTGAGAGTGGCAAAGAATGAGAAGTATGCAAGTTCCAATGTGCTTTTCATGTGTGCTACAAAGTGTGCTACATATGAAAAGCACATATCTAATACTGTCTGATCCTGTGTTTAACTAAAAAAGCTTTCTTCCTGTTATAGTCAAACTGATTGAGACTTTTGTTTTGTTGTGTTTTATAGTATATAATTGTCATGTGATTGTTTTCTTGAAATGGAATCTGCATGATCATCCCAGTGCTGTACATGTCTGTTGATATCTGAGTAGAGTGAAGCTGACATTGTAATGAAGTCTTCATAAAGAAATGTCAATATTCCTTGTAGCTGTCTTTATTTTTATGCTCCCTTTTCGTGGCAAGAGCAATGATGTTTCACTGTAGTTATGATTACATACAATGAATGTGAAGGTATTATACACTAATAACCAAATTAATTTTGAAAGATGCCATGATACATTAAATACCATATCTACATAACATTGTGTGCTTTAGCAGTATGTGCCTTCTTTTCTTGCATTGCAATTCAGGTACTACATCAAACGCCATCAAATAGTCAAAAAGGATTTTCTTGCAAGTTGAAGTAATGTTAAATACATTGCTGCTTTCATCGTTCATGGTTCCAAATGACTGGTTGTAGGCATTGAAGTTTATGTAGCAAGTAAAAAAAAAAATTACCATGTTAGCTGCTATGATTGGCACCTGATACAATCATCTGATAAGCGTACAGAACCAGTATCCGTGGTGATGACATTGCATCTAGACTGTTTCAACATCCTCTGTTTTTTCCCTTCTACCGTTTCTGTCCTGATCAGAACACCCATGATTGCTGGAGGTCTCTTCACGATATCAAAGCGGTGGTTTGAAGAACTGGGAAAGTACGACCTGATGATGGACGTGTGGGGTGGAGAAAACTTGGGTAAGTGCGGAGACTTCCAATTTTTCATCAAAGACAAGGGCTCATCATGGATGGAAGACAGAGAGAGAGGGGGGGGGGGGGAAACCGATCAGAAAGTTTGGAAGAGACTTAGAAGGTGCATTCACAGTAAAATCACTGTGGCATTAAATACCACAGTTATTTGTTGGTATCATTCTCATTGGCAAAATACAACGGTAATAAATACTGCAGTGTTTCACTGGGAACCATTCCTATTAACCCATTGAGGACACGTTCCGAGTATACTCAGGCAAGCGTCTACGGGAAGTGCGTGTTGTAGCAAAATCAAACTGTCCTCAATGGGTTAAGGAATACCATGGTATTTTCTGGTAAATATTGCTTATGCTCATATCTCCAATGACAAAAGTTACAAAATGTATCACATCATTTGAGAAATACACTACTGTGCAATCACTGGTATTTAGTGACACAATTCACACTCGAATCTTGCATGCATATTTCGTGCAAAGTTTGAATTACCACCCTATATACCACAAAATTTGGTAGTGTATATGAGTTCGAATTATGAAATACCGCAGTATTTCAACGGTAACATGAATGCACCTATAGTTGCGCCCTGGCTCATCGAACGCCCATATCACCTGTAATGCTGTATTTATGATCATAATGGTACATATTTGTGAGAAATTGAGCCTGTACTTGAAGAAAGAGAGACAGGGGGTACTTCTGTCACCTTAGTAGCGCATTTGATGTGTCACATGGTGATTGCATTTTGACAATGTAATCAAAATTCCTCCTAAAATTTTTCAATGTGAAATGGGGTTGTTCTTGCCAATATATGAAGATTATGCTGAGGATTAAGAGTTTAACATGTATGATGTTTTTGCATGTGCATACAGCTACATGTATTTACAGATCCACAGTTCAACAAACACTTATGTAGATCATATATTTGTCATAGGAATGTCAGAAAAGACAAGCTTGTTTAAACTGTTAGCCTCAGTGGTCTACTTGATAAGATGCTTAAATGAAAATCAAAGGTTTCATGATGGTATGAGGTGAGAACAGGATTTGGATGTTACATAGTCATTTACTTTTGAGACATTATAACTAAGCTAGGGTAGTATGCAGGCACAAGAAAGGGTCATCTTATGTTTTTGGAGCTAGCAACTGTCAGTGTTAAGCTGGAAGTGTTGATCCTTGTTCAAGCCAGTTTTGCTTTCAAATGCCACAAAAGCCAGTCTGTGGGGGTTTTTTTTCGGTTCAGTCACTACTGTGAAAATTTAAAAGATTTTTTTTTCCAACCCAACAAAGCAGAGCCGAAAAATAAAGTGTAATAGAATTGGTAATTTAGCCAAAGTATAGAGAACCCAAAATTACATGATCATATCCATTTTTATCTGTTTGTGTGTGTGTGTGTGTGTGTGTGTGTGCTTTGGTTGCTGTGGTTGTTGTCCTCAGTGGGTTTCTGTCTGTTTGGGGGCATACAGTTTAATACCTGGTATGTATGGTTGCTGACGCACATAGACACTTGGTGTTGGAAAAATGTTTCGGCCGAGGGGCGTTGGCATAATGATGTACGCACAGATGCGTCACTCGCTTCATTGATACACTGCCCACGTGCCAAGTGTGCGATTGGTTTCATGTGTGCAAAATGTGCGTTTGTGTGTGTGTGTGTGCGTGTGTGTGTGTGTGCGTGCGTGTGCATGTGCGTGCATGACTGGATGTGTTAATACCTCGAGTTAGGTACGAGAAGATGTCCTGATACTAGAAGAAGGTGATGATGAGCAAATGTGTTCATCCTGCCACGAATGAGTGACACGCACTAGCTTACCCCTCCCTACCCCCCCCCCTCCTCCCATCCGAGCATGTTTCTGCCAAGCAAATCTGAGTACGGAGGGGTTTTCTAATTTGATTCTGTCCGAGGGCAGAGGGCCCTGGCAGATACTTCGGCGGGGATAGTAATGTTGACAGGTGCAGTTGGTCATCTCCATTTGCAGAGCTTGTGCAAATGGAGCGCTCTGTGGAGAACAATCACTCACTTTGCGCAATTCAATATTCTTCAGATATCGAAAGAGGCATTGGAGTGTCATTTCACTTCATGATAATTTCTTTTGATGGGAAAACAAACAAATGACAAAAAAAAAACAAGATGTACAGAAATTAAGAGGATACAATCATCGTGTCGTCAGACAAGGCCTTGTCTGCAAATTGGCAATAACCCGTAGGAACCAGTGAGGAAACAAAAGCGGGGAAATTACTTCAAACTAAGCAGTTTGGGTGCAGCGCCAGCTGGTAATGAGAAGAGTTTGTGGAAGTGCAGCTAGCGTGATGAAAAGTGATGCCAGCCATGAGCTTGTCATTGTATGGAGCAGTCTTGTGATTGGTGTTCTGAAATCACCCTGTTGGGTTAATTTTGTTAACCAAGAGTTGGGATAGAGCTTACCTTCTAATCTCAGTGGAGATTTGCAGTATCACTCGGTGTGCCAAGGTGCCTGTTGCAGCTTCTTCTATCGATGACAGTTTTCTTTTGTTCGTGCTTTATTTCCTGTGTTAATTTCAGGGGAAATTGTGCGTTGTCCTCACAGGCATAATTCAATAACTCAAATCTTTCCCTCTTTTTTTTGTCATAGTGGTACTTCACTGAAAGAGAATGTACAGGGAGGGGGTGAAGGATAGGATAGAGATGCAATAGCTTGCGGTGGATATTATTCTTTACAGTGTGACACCTCCAAGCATCTATATGGATGAGCAAGATCCCTATGTGGCTGTAATTCATTTATCAGACTCTGGAGCATTGATCCTTCTCTGTTTGACAAGGAAACGTCAAGGTTTCGTTGCCGGTGAGCGGGCGCGAGTTAAGATTTTAATAAGTCTGGTAAAGTGCATGAAACCTCTATGGCTGCCATGAATAAAACACCTTCCTTAGAGGCTTCTCTTTCCCTCTTCCCCCCCCCCCCCCCCAATCTTCCCATTGCCGGTTAATTTGCTCCAACCCCAATTAACGGTCCACGAGCCATCCTGAGTGAGCCGAGCTCCTCCTTTATGGAGTTTCTCCATCCCATCTCCTACCGATGACTCATTATTATAGTTTGTCGTGGGATCACGCTGAATTATTGAGAACAAGTGGTTTTGAACAGGCAAAGTGTGGTAGATCCGTTCTGTCTTGGGCGATGAGGGATAACGAAGGTCAGGGGAACACACGCATCTCAACTTTAACTGAAATGTCCCTGTCGTAAAACAAGTAGAGTTTGTAAACAAAGAAACGATCAGGAAGACTGTAATTTGAAAAAGGTGATGTTGTCAAGTCACAACTTGACACATGTTTCCATGTTTGAGGCCCCAGACTGATTACAATGGGAGATTTTCACAACCCCTCCCCCTCCCACACACGCACACACACACACACACACACTCCAAATCAGCACATAAAAAGCATCTTAGCAAGTCAAGGCTCACTCAGTTGTACAAAAATACTATCAGTAGTCGATAGCACGTAGGAAAATATCTTCTTTTTACTTTTGATAATGCTTTTTACAAGTACAATTTATAACCTTAACTGTTTTGTCCAGAAAAATAGCCTGTGATGTACATGTAAATATGTTGTGCATGCACAAACAACAGTATCTGCAGAAACTCAATCTCTCAAACTGCCTTTTCCTCAGCAAGACTTTCCATGAGCGATAAAGGAACGCAACATTTCATATTGTGAATCTTGATAGATTTTGCAAATGAGGATTATTGATGTTGAATTTCTTTTTAACAGAACAATAATTTTTGATACCTTGTGTGTGAATTAACAGTAAGAAATTTGGGTATGCAGCCCCAGCATTGTGCTGCAGTATTCTATGCAACATATAGATGAGCAGTTTCCTTAAGAAGTTTAAAGTTGATATATTGTTCGATAAGAAAGTTTGTGTAATGTGTACTACTGTAAAGCAAGAAATTTATGGCATGGAATTTACACAAATAGGAGCTGACTGCCTTTTTCACGGCATGGCATTTTTACAAATTGCCACTGGCATTCAATGCTTATAGTGTAGTCAAGAACTTTTGCGTGCATTTTGATTTCATGAATCTGGGCTTTCGCAATATTTGCAAAATTCAAATGTACACAAAAATGTCTAGCTTTACAGTACACTCTAAGAAAAAAAGGTTCTTTTGAGCACCATTAAATGGTTCTCAGCACTGTCACAATAGCGACACCCTTTTAGGTGCTCGTGAGAACCTTTTCTAAATGGTGCTTGTCGGCACCTTTTGTAAAAGGTGCCCATTAGAACCTTTTCCCGATGAAATGGTGCTCGTGAGTACCATTTAAAAGGTGCCCATGGGCACCTTTTTGACTAAAGATGGGCACCTTTTTGACTCTTTTCAAAAGGTGCTCATGAGAACCATTTCATACGAAAAGGTTCTAATGGGCACCATTGTTAAAAGGTGCTGACAGGCACCATTTAAAAAAGGTTCTCACAGGCTCCAAAAAAGGTGTCGCTATTGTGACAGTGCTGAGAACCATTTAATGGTGCTCAAAAGAACCTTTTTTTTTTTCTTAGAATGTAGTATGTGAATTGATGTCTGTGTATTTTTGGTGTGTTTCACATGCAGTGCTGGTAAGGTGCTTCACTGGCACCATTCTTAAAGGTACATTACCCATCAGCATTGAAAATGTGCATCACAGACTCATTTGAAATGAAATGAATTCATCTGAATTTCATCTCATCAGTCAAACATACGTTCAAAACATGTACAGTATACATATGTATTAGCAATACATCAGCATATTATACATTATCATTGACACTGGAAAAAAAAAGAGCAAGGATAACACACCCATGCACACACAGTTTCACAAGCATGAATACATGTACATGACATTCACCAATATTTTTTCATGAAACATTACTCAATAACTGAAAACCATAGAAATTTGCTCTTTCACAAATTCGCAGAAATGTATTTATTCACCTTCACTTTTACAATCTAAAGGTGAGGTTTGTATTTGTCATGTTATAATCTGTCAAATATTCTTAACAAAATATTTTCATTTGTTCACTAATTTTTTTCCACAATATTTGTCATTTGTGTACCGAGCAGTTCTTGAAACACCATCACACATCTCTGTACAGATGATATGAAATAGCAAGAGGTGCATCAGGCTTTTGAAATACATAACAAAATTTCTAATTCTCTGTGAAAAAATTCCTGCATGGATGAGATACAGTAATTGTGTAAGTCATAAGATAGGCAGAAGGCAAGTACATTACCTGCTTAAGTAGTATGAGGAACTTTTTCCACATATTTGCTAGTTTGTTCGGTGTTGTTTTTTTTTCCTTTTAGCGCATATTTGTCCTTAAAGCAACTACAAAGGGCAGGAAAACAATTCCATTAAACAGGACCTTTGGTATAGTCACAGAAAACATACATTATATTGCTGGTACTGTATGATACTTCGGATAGGATAAGCTTTACACTTCTTCACTTCACTTCACTTCACATTCATAACGTCGAGTACTTGAATTAACTTATCTTTGTATACGAGTGACCTTTTTTGTTGTTGTTGTTCTGCAATTTGAAAGCACCATAGACACATCTATACAACTGCAAATACAAGAAGAGTATCAATTCAGGTTATTAATCATGACTTCTGACAATTTACAGCATGTCCTACGAAAACACACACAAAAAAGAAAAGAAAAGAAAAGAAAAGAACACATTGTTTTATAATGAGAAGGATAATAAGAATCCCAAGGGGAAAAGAGCTAGGATACCACACCCACACAGTTTCACAAGCATGAATGAACAAAATTCCTCAACCATGATCTAAAATATATAACATTGGGAATCGATGAAAATTTGAAGAGTTTGATAGCAAAAACCGATGTCCATTTTTGAAGATTTTGAAGTACGGTCTCTGTCATAAAGTACAAAATAATACCTTTTAAATTAGGCCAAGTAAAAAAAGAAAGTAGTTTCTCGTCCGGGTTTTTTGAGCAAGGCGATGAGGGAGGTCCTTACTATTTGATATCTTACTATTTTTTCGAGGATTGTCAAAATGAAAGTAATATGTGTTTCTCGTCCGGAAATTCTGAGAAAGGTAACGAGAGAGGGCTTTACTATTTTCTATATCCAATTTACGAAATGAAATATCACTCCGGTAGCTGTGTCTTATAAAGACTTGTGATAGAAATCAATCACAAGTTTTGTGTGTGCTGCAATGCAAGTTGCGATTGATTTGGGGACTTGTGATCGATTTGAAGGCTATAAGACGGGGCCCAGGTCCCAAGTGTAGGTCTTGCCTGCACTCTGTGCATTTTCAAACAAATAGATATAATATGTACCATACTTGAAATGAAACTTCATGCATGCAGTGAAAAATACATAATTTGTTTTTTCTTTCCACTACAGATGTCAAGGGAAAATGACCATCTTAATACTGGTATTCAGGGGCGGATCTAGCTTTTTATAAAGGGGGGGGGGGGGGTTGGGGCGGTATGCGAGGGAGCGTAGCGACCAAGCCCGAGCGAGCGGAGCGAGCGAGGGGGGAAGGTGTGGGAGGGGGGTGTCCCCCCTCCGACAGTAGGGAGAATTTTTGAAAATCTGTGTGTGAAAATGGCGTTTTCTTGCATCTAAAACACCACTATTTTTGGTATAGAGGTCATTGCCATGTGCAATACATAAATAGAAAAAAATTAAATTACAAGTTTAAAAAAAAATAAGTATAAAAAAAAAAACGGTCCCCGGATTTTTTATTTTTTTAATTTTTTTTTTTTTTTTGGGGGGGGGGTTGCAACCCAACCCCCCCTCTAGATCCGCTTCTGGTATTTAGTGTTGTAATGTCATCTCTGATACCAGTGTACTTGCAATTCTGATGAATAGTGCTATTAATTGAAACAGGTATAAAACATTCTATCAACAAATGTACGAGTACGACTGAAATAGATTCCATGATATTCAAAACACTGCTTTATTTATCATTGGTGTTTGTGACTTTTTGTGTCCACACAGCTGGTATGTATCTGCATCTCTTCACAGCACAATTGTAGCACATTCAACTGGAAACTGGCTGGTACAATTGCAGATGGATGTCAAAATTATACTGATATGGCATTATAGCATTAAACATTTAAAGATGTTTCTTCATGTTCCAAAAAGACATTTGATAATCACTCATCATTTGGATGATGAATGATTGTATCACACTACAGTTTACAGGTGATACGACTCACGGCCGTGTCCGTGAATTTACATCGTAAAGAAAAGTATCCCGCAGAAATACGAGACAAACCAGAATCCGTGGAAAAGTTATTTATTTTGTAGATACACCCAATAATTCTACATTTGCTGGAAAAGCGCATTCATTTTCTCTTCAAAATAGAACAATACATCGCCGTCAGATGCAACGTTACAGAGCAGAGTGTTTGGGCCTCTACACATTGGAATGTGTTCATGCGTGCGTGCAGACAGCCGAGTGACAGACCAGGGGGATGGGGACCCTGACAGCAACAGACACCGACGCATACGCGGGCGGCACGGCCACTGCACTGGCACCGTACCTTCCGACACTGCACACACATGCACATAGTCACAATGACATGAAAATGTATACATACAAACTCGATACAATCCTCACAAGCATTTGTGCAGTACAATTCATCAGCTTAAAATATGAGAAACGGGGAAAAATACGAACAATGCGCGAAATATGCGTGGAATATCAGCGATTGTTCGCAAAAAAAAATGTTGCCGCTATCGGGTTCACGACGTACCGTGCGCTGTACATCACAGTCCAGGCCCGCGCGCCCATCCAACTACAGTTCGACTGCTTTGTAGGTCATTCCTGCCGAGCTCGCAGTGTGAAATGCATGCGTTATTACATACGCACTACAGAAGCTACAGCTGTACTCCAGCTAAGTAGAGGACGCAAGGCGTGATTAGTAATGAGACATCACGATTGGTAGGTGAATTGTCGATTTGTTTTTTCGGCGGCCGAAAAAATAGTAAATATCAAAAAAGTCGATGCGGCAACTTAAAATCGATGCGGGCGGAGAGCGGGCTGGGACGAGAATTATGAATTTCTTGGTATTTTCAGCGCCATTTTGAAAATAGTAAATAGTAAAAAAATCGATGCGGCGGCCAAAATCGATGCGCGCGAGGACGAGAAACAGGTTTCTTTTTTTACTTGGCCTTACATATTGGTTACTACATATAAAGGTACATTTTTGAAGTTATGGTCAAAAGAAGCAAAAATTTTCTTATTGTTCTCTGTATTTTTCTTGACCTTTAATCGCAAATATCTCCATTTGGCAAATATGGACTTATCGGTTTTTGCGAAGAAACTCTTCATTTACACTTTTTTTAAAAGCAGAGCAACAAATTCATTAGAGTAAACTATATGCAGGCCTAAAGCTGAGGTTTGAATTTGCTGTCCTATAACCTGCCTATGACAATAATATGTTGTTAGCATTTGTCATTTTGTTCACCAAATTTGCCAACAGTCTTTTAAACACCACACATGTACATTTTGTATTTCTGCAAAAGCAATATAAACTGGTGACAAGAGGTGCGTCAGAGCTTTGAAATAAATTACATAATCTTCAATTCTCTACACAATACGTAATTCCTGCGTGGGTATAAATGCAATAAGTTTTACCAGTCTAGGTGCAAACTTTAAAAGTGTGCAGAAATCGACCACACAATGACTGGAAAATTATAAAGAGCATTTTCCTTTTGTGCTTTTAAAGTTTAGAACTATGAATGACTCCACCTGAGATTGGCATCTGGTCTGATCTCATTACGTCTACCCCCCCCCCCCCAATACAGTTGATTCAAAGCTGTTAAAATTAAAAATTATAGTGAAACATTATCACTGGTACATTGTAAGTTGCAAATACTGTATTGGGATCATAACAAAACATGTGACCCTCCATCACACAAACCAACAAAAAGTCGCCTGACATGAATATTTGGTTGACGGCAGATTCTGAAAGAACAGCTATAAAATACACTATAAGTCAATGCAAACGAACTTACCTACCCTATCTACATATTTCTCAAAGGTTTTCTCTGGCAGCATCAGTGTGTTTTCTTTGACTCAGCTCATTCTTGGCTAGCGTAGGTTTCTGGTCGATGCTGTCAACGGGCTATCGGGCTAAAACTGTCATTCTGATCGATGTATTCTTTTGGTCACCCAGCTCATTCTTGACTAGCCCATCGGTTCTGTTTGATGCTGTCAACGGGCTATACAGGCTGTCATTCTGGTCGATGTATCGTCTTAGCCACACAGCTCATTCTCGACTAGCCCAGGGTTCTGGCTGATGCTGCAAATGGGCTATCCCGAGCTCTTATTCTGATCGATGAATTCTTTTGGCCGCCCAGCTCATTCTTGGCTAGTGTTAAGCCTACAGTTCTGGCCGATGTTGTCAACGGTCTGTCACGGGCTGTCTCTCTGATCAATGTAGAGTCTTTTTCCCTAACCGCACCAGCGACCCAAACACGTACGTACTGCTTCATCGTCCCAGCCAGAGTTACTTGTTCCCTGGTTTCTGTGCATGTTGGTGTGTCCACTTCCCTGATATATGAATTGAAAGATACAATAGACCTACACCGCGTTAATAAAACAATGTCATTGCTATAATTCGATAAACAGAACACGGCATTACACGGCGTGACTCCTCACTATAAAGAACAAGCCTGAAAACATACTGAAGAGATTTTGACCTAACAGTTAGGCCTACTGGGCTGTAGACAGACCTCTATTGGCTCTACTGAACACTGACAGTAATATACATTGTAACTTATAAGCTTCTAACATTAGAACAAATTTCCTTATTGCATCGACGTAGACGGTATAGACCTTACCCCGGGGCGCTCCTTGTACACAGTTATCTTTGCGTTCGGCGTTTGGGCTATGTTTCGGAGTTAGTAGACTCTATTTTTATAGAAATGTCTATACGTTAGTACGTGCATACCTAGCTAAGTAACTTAGCCCGGCCCAGTCGCTGTAAAAACGCGACAGCCATGCTCCGGCCCCGCACGGCGTCTGTTCGGGCTAGCCCATGAGCCATTGCTATGCCAAATTTCTAATTGTAAAGTGTCAGCTCAGCCTAACATGTTATTGATAGATCTGGATCTACTGTACCTGGTAAACATTACACAGGATAGCAGCTTCGATCAAATTAGATCTAACATTAGGATCTAGCTAACCGTTAACTGTTAACTAAAGGTTAATCACTGACTGAAAACGAAACACGTAACATTCTAACTTGATTTTGTACCAACGTCGAACGAATGTCAGTCATCTAAAAATGAGATAAAACCACATTAAAACTAAAAATCTTACCTCTTCTCCTAAATTGTGATGACTGCCATGGCGAAAATGGAATTAATTGACAGTGACACGTTTCCAGTCCACTTTGTCAAAAGTAATGTCTAACGTTACCGGGTGCCGTTCGTTGTGTGATGTGTTTGTGTAATTAGTGTCTACACTCGATCAGCCGTCTGCCGCTGCATGTATGGTAGGTATTGCATTGGCACTCTGCCGCTATGTGGTGGTAGGTTTGCATAGGCGCAGGCCTGGCATGCAGCACAGGGCTACATAGCCGCGGCGCGTGCCGCCGCGGTTACATACTAGTAGTCCTACAGTGCAGTACTAGTATGTGTACGTTTACGCGTACGCATATCTGATCGAGCGCTAAAATTGGATGGTGGCAGCTGTCAGTTGGCACCAAAGAGATACCAAGAGAAGTCATTAGTCTACGATACAAAACAATATGTACTTTTTATTATCACAGCAGTAGAAACACATACAATATTTTTGTACCAATACCACAGTTTTGGTGATTCTTACATCTGACATTCGAATATACAGCAAGGGGAAAAATGAAAGTGGACCTAAAGATATTGTTTGACCTGCAGGAGTACCACAAATAACACTCGGGGACTGGGTCGCATACTAGCAAATGGTGACGAACGGAACCATTTCGATTGGGAACCATTTATAGGTGCTCATCGGAACCATTTTGCGAGAACCATCTGATGAGAACCATTTTGGGGCCGACGAGAACCATTTGAGAACCTTTTTTTCTTAGAGTGTATCACAATGCCAAAGCTGGAGTCTCTCTCCTCTTGTACTTTCTGCTTTTTTTTCTTTATTATTATTATTTTTTTTTTTTTTTGGTGCTCTCACTTAATGCCAATGGGGACCTTTGCTAGGAATATGATATACCCTGTGGACTTTAGAAGAATGGTTGTTGCTTTCATCGTCATCATGACTATTAACATACCTGCAAACACCATATCGTCGCCGGGGCGACAAGACCTCGTATCTACAAAATGTCAAATGTTCAGGGGGGCGTTTCATCAACGAGTTCGTCGGAGTTTTCACCGACAAATTTGCTATCAGCCAATCAGACCAAGGATTTCATTAGCTTTTAACAGTTGTCAGTGTAAATCCTTGCGTCTGATTGGCTGATAGCAAATTTGTCGGTGAAAACTCCGACGAACTCATTGATGAAACGCCCCCCAGGAGAGCCAAAAAACATGGCGGCCAAAGCACTGTGGCAAAGGGGAAAGCCTTTCCTTTGACATGCCGTGGTGGCTTCATTTTTGGAGTAAGACAGTTGGGATTTGGACAGGACATCACTTAATGCATTATTTGACCATTAATCCAAAAAAGTCATTTTCCCCAAAATTGCAGATACAAGGTCTTGTCACCCCACCAGCGATATGCATTTGCTTTAAATGATAATAGTACTAATTTTGAATATGAACACTTGTAATGCACTGGTATCCGTCACGAGTATACTTATGGCGCAGAGGAAGGCAGAAAGAAGGTACAATGTATCTACGAAGAGAGATATATTACAGAAAGAGAGTGGAGAAAATATTTACAAATTTAAAATGCTCGTCTAAATATCCAGGTTTTGAGTGAAAGTAAAGTAAGTAAAGTTTCTATCTTAGAGAGGACAGATTACAAATGTCTTGTAGGAGTTTATTCCACTGGAATGGACCAGCATATGAAAATGTTATGTGAGTATGATATTTCACGGATTATGACTTCAAAGATGATTTCGTCAGTGGTTGAATTCATACGCAAGAACAGCTTTGATAGGATGAGAAATGAATAGATCCCTCTTCAAGAGAAGAATTTAGCAATTTTCCGTCTCGGATGTTACAGTGAACAACGTATTTGTGTTGCAGGTTTCAATATTTTTGCAAGTTGTTCATTCCACAGTTTTGCAAATATCAGTCTCACCTGGAGAAATTTGCAAAAGTAAGAATTCTGCAACAAATTTTCGGCGTACACAGTAGTAGTTTCGATTACAGACGAATGATCAAAATTGCAATTTTGATACTGCGGGCTGCTGTTATTTGAGCCTTGCAATGAGCAATTCTTTTTGACTTTTTTCTGATGTGCTGAAATGAAAAAGTTGAATTGTCTTTGTATGGCTGGGACGCAGTGTCACATTTCAATCATTCATGGTTAGTGCCGTCGTCATGGCAACTGGACATGAATCAAAGCTAGCCGTGCTCATGCACCCTCAACTACTGAAATTCCCTCCTTGTTTTGCAGTGTCGATATCTCAGGTTGACAGAGTTTACATGAAAGTAATATTTTTAACTCCACCAGCTGCGGGTCAAAATACCACACCAACAAATTGAAACATGCTGTTTCTTTTAAGAGTCACTGTTGTCTTTTCTTTTTTTTTAACCTTTTCTTTTTTTTGTGAGGGAGTGAGGTTGGAGAGCAGTGATAGAGCCAGATGAAATAGAGAAAAGGTTTAATACTGTATGTCACAAATAGGATGCACTCTGTATTATTGTACAGGAAGGCATATTTTTAACCATATATGGCCGAGGGGGCAGGGAGGGGGGAATTAAGAATTAATCAATCCGTGAATGTGCATCTTGAGTTGCCATATTTTGTGAAACTAGTTTCTCAAAAATATTGTGCATAGTGTTGAACTTTCTTCTTTTGTGGATCATGTGTTACTGGGGGAAAAAAAGGGGCCTTTCACACCATGCATTGTTTAAATTCCTGTAAAGATAATCTTCATCAGTGCTATAGTTACATGGTACTTTTCTAACACCAGTTCAGTTGTGGTTTAAAACTGAGTTTAGTCAGGAGAAAATTTGTCAGGAGAAAGAAAAAAAAAATCTTCATCACTGCTATAGTTACATGGTACTTTTCCAGTACCAGTTCAGTTGTGGTTAACTGAATCTTGTCAGGAGAAAATATGTTCAGTTGATATGAATGTTTAGGTTTTCAAATTCATTTATTTTGTAATGAAACTGATATTCAAGAAGGAATAAGAAAATATGAAGACAAAATTTACATGATGTCCTGCACATAACAAAAACTACAAACATCGATTTTGGTTTTATTGGATATACAAAGAGTGGATTGCACCAGGAAGGGGGGGGGGTGGGGCAGGAGAGAAATTCTTGCTGGTTATTGCTGGTTGATTACCAAATTGCTGCAAATGATTCTTGTCAAGCTCTAACAGATTACACAAGAGTTTAATGATGTCTTTTGCACACTAAAAACAAACAAACAATAAGAAGTAAAAAGAACTTCACAAAGTCTTAGAGGAAGAAGTAAGCTCTCAAGGTAAGACTATTTTTTTGCATGCAGACTTTTAAATTGCAGGTTTAAGTCAGATTGAACGAAGGTTTCCTCAGGGGGCAATGTCCTGATTTGTACTCTGTGTACAGTGGAGCATAAACTGATTATGTCCTTGATGTAGGCATGCTGTCTGCATGACCAAGACCTCATTCAAGGTTCTTGTCATTCGCCGTCTCTTCACTTGGTTTTGAGAATGACGGCGGAATGGGGGGTGGGGAGGGGGTAGGGGAGGGGGGTAAATCAAATCCTCTAGTTTAGATTGGGCGGTTTGCGGTGTCTTGAAGGCGGGTATGCCCGAGTATCATAATGGAGGGAGAACTTGGAAAGCTAAGAGGGATGACATTTTCTACTTTACAGAATCACTGGATATATATGCAAGGGGAATGGCGCAATTTGCGCTTGCCAGCTCTCAGGGGCTGTCCCGTTAGCGTGCTGTTAAAGATTGGATGCGGCGGCGGGGGCACATCAGGAGAAAGCTCTCAAGCAAATGGCATCGATCCAATGCATGGATGCAAACTGCCCGCAAAGTGCCTGGAAATGCATGTTTATGGGCAGATTTGCCCACTGATTATGGGGCGACGCATGAGATGACGCGATAAACGGGACCAGAACATAGATGGTGAGGATTTTAGGCACATCAAGGGCTTTCTCCTCCTTCATCGTGCTCTTCTTCTGTCTCTTCTTCTTTTTCTTTTCCTTCTTCTCTCTTCTGTTTCTACATGATCCTCCTTTTTCTTTTCTTTTTCTTCCTTTTATATTTCCTTCTCCTTCATATTCCTTGTATTCCCTTACTTTTTTCTGCTTGTTCCTCATTTTGCTTCTCATACAGTCTTCTCCGTCTTTTAACTTCTTCTTTTCATCCTTTTTCTTCATCTATTTCTTCTTTTCCATATTTTTCTTTGTCATCTATTTTTTTCTTTGTTTCCATTTCCTTTTCCTCCCTTTCCTTCCTCTTCAGTCTTTCTTATTTTCCTTTTACCTTCAGCTCCTTGCTCCCTCTCTGGTGTATAGTGTGAGGCCTCGTTTTTAAAGACTGTATGAATTTCCTCCATATCTATTTTTTGGACACTTTTTGGGCACAAAGTGCAAAGATGCCATTTAAACACTGATGTCACTTCTAAGTGACCAAGGTCTCATGCACAGAACAACATTTTGCAGCCACTTTGTACCTTGGAAATGGGTGTGATGTCATTAGCATTTTACCTGTCTGGGGGAGAAGGGCATTAATGCACAAGACTTTATATAGACGATCGCTGGCGTGGGAGGCAACATAACAGGGTGATTCATGAGAACAGGTTGAAGTGCTATCGAGGGACGATATGGCAGGAACAACCTCGCTGAAATAGCATTCCAAATCCTGCGGTTAGAACATTCTGTATATTCCAAGCAACAAAAATAATGATTTGTTATATATATATATACACACACATACACACACATATATATATATATATATGTATATACATATATATGTAGATTTATCCACATACAATGTATACTGTATGTACAAACATTATGTGTTGGTGAGTTAGTCAAAGTACTTAAACCTATTTACCTAAAGTAAACCATCAACTTGAAGTTCCCTTGACAGCCATTTTCACACTTCCAAGAAGCCCACAGTTACAGTGTATAGCGGTTGTACATGGGTACAACTACAATGTGCTCAAGCTACATGCAGTTTCTCTACTGAAGATGTATAGTAGCTTTCATTGTACTTACTGTACGAGCTGAAATTTTCGCGTACAGATATTTTCGCGAATTGCTACTTGGAGGACATTTTCGTGTGTTGTTAATTTCGCGGTTGCGAGGGTCTAATTGAACTTACTTATTCGCGCGTTGTTATATTTCGCATGTTATTTTCGCGGTTCAAAGGCAATTCGCGAAATTCGCGAAAATAAAACCACCGTGAAAATTTCAGCTCGCACAGTATTTGTGTAGTTTGAAAAGACCTGCCTTAAGTTAAAGGAATAAAAATCTCCAGTTATTTGAACTTTGTTTGACAAGACATCTTGTTTGTAAATAGTGTAAATTACAATGAATCTCATGAGCATACATTGTGTTTGATCCATTTCTCCTGTTTGTAAAGTGTTCAAATTTATTACTTGGTTTTCTGTTTATTGGTAGAAATGGTACTGTCCCATTCACACACACTTGAAATCAATAGTTTTTGAAAATGAACATGATGTGAAAACCCTTAATTCTTAAGCCCCTTTTCCACTATGCCGTTCTCGCTACGATTTGACAATTTTCTCAGGTGGGGAAGGATCGGGTAAAACCTGAGCCGATCTGGACACAGCATGATGTTAGAACGCTCTAAGTACGCTGCAGTTATGACTACCAAGTGCTTGCTACGCTCTTAGTACGATGATCGGGAATGAGACATTATGATCTCTGCCGCTGCCGGTACGCTTTAGAACGATGTAGCTACGCTGTCAGTGCAATGTTGCCGATGTTATCCGATCGATGCACGCTGTATCTACGCTCTGAACGATCTATACGATCTTATCACGCTGTTACCCCGTTCAGAGAGCTGAAAAGTGCCCGATGTGCCCCGATGTACCCCGTTTTGACTGTCGGTCTGCAGTCAGTCAACTTATTAGCATGCAGAACCGAAGAAATATACTGTGGACCTTGAAGAGGCTCCTCAACTCACGGTTCTTTTGCAGCAATGCATTGTATGAACAAAGACGTGCTGATTTTTCCAAGGCTTTTTCTTGACGTCCTTGCTTTTGTAGTCCGTCTTCGTCCAGTTGTAGATGATTTCATATTCTTCAAAATTCTGCTATGTCCTCTTCCTCCTCTTTAGGCATCACGTGCAGTCTCTCTTTCTTCGCCTTTTTGGTAGCTGCTTCGCTGCTTTCTTCTCTTCTTTTTCTTCATCTCTTCTTCTTCTTAGAAAATTACAGCTAAAATTACTTCCCGTTCTTGTGCCGATGTTACTACGCTCAGAAAGACCTTGTTACGCTCATCCCGCTGCGTTTACGCCGTCACTACGCTCTCCCCGCTGCATTTACGCTGTCACTACGCTCTCCCCGCTTGCCGTACGATTAAAAATATGTCAATTTTGATCGGGGAGATTGGGAAGAAATTTTGAACCGGTTCAAAATTTCTTCCCGATCTGAAAAAATGCCCGCTCCAACCCCGACCTCCACACGCTGCTGCTACGATGTTTCCG